>NC_143395.1:421907575-422207575 GCF_052110815.1 Crocodylus siamensis | reverse complement strand
ATAATCTGGCTCAGAGGCTAAATGCGAGATCTGGAGGCAGGGTGCTGAAATTCTTTCTACCAGGTTCATACGAGCTAAGATGTAACCAAAGCATGAATATTCTGAGATTATGGCAACCATGAATGGTTCCAATATGTATACAGAACATTCATTTTCTAAGCTGAGAATGATTAAATTTAAGTTTTATTCCTCTGGTTCCTGCACACAGCATCTTTTCAGCTCTTAAATGATTTCTGCTGATGCTTTTTGTTTGTTTTTTTACCTTATAGAAGTTGCAGATCACAAAGGTGATGAAGAAATCACAAAGTGTTTTCCCAGGTTTGTTGAACAGTCAAAAGTGGGTGATGTGCTGGGCTCTCAGTAAAAAGGAATCTAAGGGAGGTAGATGTGTTGATCATTTTTTTCCCACACCAAAGAGGCATAGCAGATCCATGGAGCAAGTGGAGTCTGTTTGTTTGTGATATGTCACTGTTCAGGCAATGGATGAGATCTGGTGTTCAAATCAGGGGTGGCGGGGGGGGAGTTGGGAGTGGGCTGTATATAGCTTGGAAAGCAGGGATTAGGTTAACAGCAGAGAACTGGCAGTTTAAATGCTCTTTAGTTGCCCAACTTTAGCAGTTAAGAGCTGCTGACAGTAATTCCCCTCTACACACACACACACACACACATGCACATGCACACACACAACCTTGCTGGTGTATATAACCTTGGTGCTACAGCTGAAAATATACACTGCTTGCTCTATTCTGGGAGCACTGGGCACTTGTTTCAGGCCTAAGACCCACCAGAAGTCACAAGGTAATGCCTTTTTGTGATTTCATTTGCATTAGGAGGCCTGACCCAGTAAGTCTACTCAACCCAATTCTACTCCTTTGTCCTGTGGTTTGCAAACTAACCCAGCACATGAGAAATCCCCACCTCTTGTGAGAGCAGCCAAACCATTAAAATGCAGGAATTTTGGAAGGCATGAGCAGTCCCTTAGTCTTTCTTGCTGAAAACCTTCAGTTTTGCATGGTATATCTGAACAGTTGTGAAAGCAGAACTGGAACTCAGGTGCCTCCAGCTTTGGAGGCAGGTGCCCAACATTTTGAATGAATATGTAAATAAAACTGTTTATTTCTTTCTGTTTGAATAATTTTTTATTTTAAAATTTTCTTGAACATGTTAAAAATAGAGAACGATACTTATAAGCTCAAAACTGAAGTTAAGTGTTTTGACAAAATATTTCAATTAACACAGTGGAAAGCACAGATGATGGCACAGAGGCATTTTCATTTTTTCTATTAGGAACCCTGGGAATCCACATTCATCAAACACAGAATGCATGACTGTGGAGTTTATTGCTCTGTTGTCCAATAAATGGAAATTTACGAGCGAGCTTTTCAAGATTGTTGTTGCAGTCTATGAGAAACCTGGATTATATGAAGCATTTGCTACTATGAAGACAGAGTAAGAACAACCTTATAATTAAACTATACTTTGATTTCTTGTGTTTAACAACTCCTTCCTGTCCTTTCAATAGCAGGACAATGATAGTGTATCATCCCCATACTTTACCCGTGGCAAGTTAAAGTGTGTTTTGGTGTATCCAGCAAGAGCCTTTTATTAGACAAACTGTATGGTAGGGATAGCGATAGACAAGTTTTCAAATGCAAGACATTCTTTAACAGGTATGAGCAGAACAAGCTGAACAGCATGCCACAAAGAACAGGTTTAGGAAAAAAATTGCCAGAGGTAGCAGATCCACAGTTAGCACCAAAAATAACCTGATTACTGGCAGATCAAGACATATCAAAAGGGAGGAGGGTGAAAATGGCAATGTGCCATGAAATCAATATCATTGTTTAGTCCTTGGCTTTTAGTGTCCAGGCAGCTTAAGATTTTTGTTCCCAGGTTCACTACTTAAAGGTGGTAGGTAGATTTTAGGCCTGTATGAATAGACAACTATTTGATTTTGATTCAGATTCAGCCAATTTGGATTCAACTGATTTGATCTGAGGATTCGAATCACTTTTCCAATTCGATTCGGCCAAATCAATTTGGAAAAGATTTGGCCATAGGGTATAATAGGGAATCAATGTTTTTTGGCTGATTCAGATAACACTTGCACAGGTGGTAGCCTCTGCCATGGGCATGAATCCTGCTATATTTCAAGGCACTAGCTGCAGGGGTTTCTGGGAAACTGCACCTCAAAGTCCTGAAAGAAAAACCCACGTCACGTGTGTGTGTGTTAAGCCACAGCAGGGTGAAAACTACAGGGATGGTAGCCCCTAGTGAGGCCACAAAGCCTGCCAGCTGTCAAGGAGATAGGTGCAGGATGTGTTGGGGTTCTGTGGCTCTGCACCTCTGGCCACGGGCAGGCAAAACTCGTGACACAGGTGCTTGTGGGACTGTGTGTGTGTGTTCAGGTGTGCCCTTCCTGGTGCTGGGGCCTATGCACAACATGACAGTGTGCCCCTGTGAGGCTGCCTTCTCCCCTACAGCCTCGGTCTGATCCACTACTGTAAATGAGGGCAGGTCAAAATAGCTTAGCTGGCTCAACACCAATAGCACCAGCAGCATCAAAGGTACCAGATGGAACTGGCACAGAGCCTTTCTTGTTATAAAGGAATTGACAGCAAGAAGTAAAGATGTTGTGTTGGATATATGTTACTCATGGTATGTGATGGCTTATCTTGCATTTTTATGTTTATATGTTTATTATGAAAAAAACGAAATAGAAAAATATAACTTAGAAAGCTTTGGGGTTGAAAGACCCTTTGTCAGGCTGAGGAAGTGCCTGCGGTTGGTGTGTCTCCTGGTCCTGGATGGAAGGAATAGTAAAGAAGTCAGAGGCTCACCTGGCTCGCAATGTAGGCAAGAAAGCCAGTCAGTGAAAATGGAAATGGAGGCATCAAAGGGTGAAGGATTAGTTGGGGTGAGGGGTGGGGAAGGGTATGTAGCAGCACAGGTAAAAGTGCAGAGGTACCTGGCGAATCAGATGTAAGCAGGTCTCAGTGTGTCGGAATTCCACTGTCTGATCTGTATGGAGTCCATCTCACCCCACTGTGGCTTAACACACACACGTGGCATAAGTGTTTTTTGGGGGGGAAGCAGGAATATGATGGGGGCGGGGCAAGTGACATGCTAGTGCCCTGCTGCTGCCCATTCTGTTGCCTATCACAGACAAGCTACAGCCCCCCTCCCCAAGCCCTGCTGTTGCCTCTCACTCCCAACCCCCAGCCTTGCCAGTGCCCCTCACTCTGACCACAGCCCCCTGTCCCTCCCAGCCCCATTGGTGCCCCTCACTCCTGACCCACAGCCACCCACCCCCCTTGCCCTGCTGGTGCCTCTCACACCTGAGCCTAGGTGCTGCCTGCTGCCTCTGATCACCTTCCCTCTTTTCCCACCAGTTGAGCAAAGCAATATGGTGAGCTCAGCTCCCAATTGCACAAGCGCCACGCTAGGTATTCTGGGAACTATAATTCTACCTAGCAGCAACCATACTGAAAATGAACCTGGGGGAGGAAATCCCAGACATTTGGTTTGCATTTAAAAAACCCTCATAGGGGGCCAAAAGAGAGGACACATCTAGAAAAAACTCAGACGCATGGTAACCCTAGTCACCCACAACCCACCAAAAATAGCATGGAGACAGTCAAAATAAAAGGACATGTTAAACAATGTTGGCCTAGGTAAATTGGTCAGGGTCACAAGCCAGGATATTCAGGAAAACCAAACTCCTTAAAATCATGAAATTTGCTTAAAACACAAAACAATTATGAAACAATAGATTGTAAGGTTCATTTTTATTTACTTCTTGGTTTCTAAGGCGTCAGACTGTATGTAGCTCATATTTTCAAGCTCACATAATTTCCCTGGAGACTATCAGACTTCCCTCAACAAAAAAGGGAATTTGCTAGCTATTCTGATTTATTCAAAGTAAATAGCTAATATGTTTCATCTGCTCTAATTTTCTAGGGTCAATAAAGATATTGAGAGAATTATTGCAAAGGAAAACATTCCTCTTTCCAAACTACAGCAGGGACAGCCTTTTTATTACAGATATGGCATCATTGACACTTTCATTGACACTCACAATGAAAACAGACCAATCCAGTTAGAGGATTTTTCTAGATTATCAAAAAACAAAAAGAGTTCCATCCATCGAGTTCTCCGCATCCCTGAATGGGCCATCAAAGCAAATGGTAAGGATTATGATTTTCACCAGTGTAATTGATGAGAGAAAGTCAAAGGCACTTGTGAGCAGGATCCTTAGGTGCATCTGTACAATGCATCTGACTGGAATACTGAATCACTCTTGACTTAAAATGGAGTCACCAGGGATACCTGTGCTGCTGAAGAAGTGGGAGCAGATGCATAGGTGCTACTAGGCATGTCTACATGTGCAAATAATCTGGGAGTAGTATGCTCTAGAGTAAAGTACTCTAAAGCAAACTTTCCCAGGCACATGTCTACACATGCAGAGATACAGGAGCATATTTGCTACTCCTAGCAGCAGACTGCTCCATCTCCCTGTGGCCCTGCACCAGGCTCCTGCAGCAGCCAGTGGGAGCTCTAGGCTCCCCCTGAGTAATGGCTCTGGGTTGGCAGGGAGGATGGGGCCAAGAAACAGCTGTCTCACTGGTAGATGGTGACATTTACTGCACAGTACTTAGGTCTAATCTTGAGTACAGCATCTTGTGTAGATGTGCCCACTGTGCCTATAGCCAAGGTTAGTGTGGTACTCCACAGATCAAGTGGGTCATCCCCAGAGTAGCCGTCAGAGTCAGTGGGGAGTCTCTCAGAGTCCTGAAGTCCCCACTGGCTCCAGGAGCCTAGCTGTTCCACCACACACACGGATGATGGATGGCAGAGGTCTACATCTAGAGGTGGTAGTGGTACAACCATGACAGAAGTACCTAAGTTACAAACACAATCTTCTATCAAAAAAGAATTCAAGTGCAGAAGTTTTCTAGAGCCCCTACAAATAACTACTAATATTGAAAATCTTGTAGCATTTCAATATAGCTCATGATTAGAAGTGCAAAACGCCTCCCCCAAGGTGTTTCAGGAAAATAACAAAACATTTCCTTTTTAAACTTTTTTTAACACTGTTTCCATACTAGAGGCTGGAGTGCAATAAGTAAATGAGACCAGAGTCTGGCCAACTCCTTAGACAGTGTGGCAGTGTCCAGACAAGCAAGGTGTGCGCTTGCAGTGGCACAAATAGTAGTGGCACAAACTTATGCCCTTACTTTGTGCCACAGAGAACACCCCTGCATGTCGGCTTTTTGTGGGACACACTGTCCTGTTGTGGGCAAGCTGCCCATGCCCAGCTCCTCCTGGCTCCTGGCCAGGCTCCATATGCTTCAAGGGTGGCTGGCTGGAACACAGGGTGCCTCAGTGTGGGGCCTCCACAGCACAGCCCCTGCGCTGAGGCACATGGAGACTGGGGAGCCGTCAGCCCAGGGCTGCTTGCTCCCTCCTCCGTGGCTGACTGGGGTGCAGTGTACCTTAGCATGGGGGCTCTGCAGCATGCAGAGATGGGGGAGCAGGCCCCTGGGCTGCCTGCTCCCTTGTCTCTGTGTTTGTCCCAACACACACTATTTTGGTGTGTTTTGCACAATTTTTTTTTTTCCAGGGAGGGGTGTGGGGAGGGGAAGATTTGCTATGGGAAAATCTTCATAGTAAATTTTGCCCCTTCACTGAAAATTAGCAGCACTGTGCATGGTTTAACATTCAATGTGTGAAGTTTGTTGTGCCACAAACAGGTTTGAGGTGCTGCAAACTGCACATGCCTGCATGTGTGGACACGGCCTGTGAGTCTGTCCTGATGTCCCTACTTTACAATGCAGGTGACAAATTAGAAGGGGATCAAAGAGGTTCTGTAAGATGTTGACTGTCAGACTGAGCCCTTTTGGCCATATTAACTATACGGCCATGTCATCTAGATGACACAGGTAGCACTATGAAATGGTCAATGGAAACAGTAAATATGGGCCAGATAGTAGATTGCCTCCACACAAAACCTGTCCCCTTCCATGTTCAAAGACTTCTTTTCTTTCCTTTTTTTGGCAGGTGTGTGGACTCAGTTTGATGATCTCTGTCATCTTCAAAATAAAGAGCAGTGGAATCTGCAAAAAATTTCTTGGCCAAGGTCATTTGACAGGGAGGATAACATAAGCTATGTGGTAAAGAAGTTTCACGAGGGAAGCAAGAAAGACTACACTGATTTGGAAAGGAAGATTGAGTGCTATATCTATTGCTTCAATGCCCTCACAAAATTTGATGTAATAGAAAAGAAAATCCCTGAAGCGTGCTGTAAGGGAGAGGTATGTAATGAATGTCCAGCCCTCCCAGTAGCTCAGGAAGAGCCAGACAAGATCCCAATTGTATTACTTTTAAGCTAGTTGTAAAACAAATCAGTGGTTCATTGATACTTGGAGGATCATATAAAGCTGATTGTTATTGCTGCTGCTCTTCTCTTCTCTATCCTGGGGTCTGATCACAAGCTCATTTGTGTCCTTGAGCGTTTCCATTTGAATCAAAACCAAATAGTACAATCTAACTCCTGATGAAATAAAGGCTTTCCACCAGCTTTACATGGAACTGATTTGAGCTAACAGTGGGACTGTCCCTAGCAGCTTTGGATCTAGCTTTCAGATTTACTTCCTGAATGCCAAACCTTAGAGATGCCTCCCAGAAAGGCAATGTAGCATGAAATAATGTTCTGGCAAAATAACATTCCTCAGGCTTCAGTTTTGTATGCCTGAAACCTGAACCCTTGCCAGGGCGGAGGGGCTGTCCTCTGCATCTCTTATTCTTTACACCAGGGGTTGTCGACCAGTGGTATGCAGTGGGGAGGAGGGGGGAAGTTCGGACCCAGCAGCCACCACTGCCCCGCATCAACCTGCACTGCTGCCACTCCATGTCCGGCTATTTGCTAACCCCTCAACCCCTCTCCACATCTGCCCATGTGCTCCCCCCACCCGCTCCATGTCTGGCTGCATGCTATCCCCCTTCCCCACCATGTTGTGTCCAGCCACGTGCTATCCGTGGTCCACGTCCGGCCACATGCAAACCCCTCAGCCTCAGTCCGCATCCAGGTGCGTGCTGCCCTCCCCTTCCCTGTCCTGTGTCCAGCCACCAGGGGTACACTTATTAAAAAAAGTTGAAAACCCCTGCTTTACACAGTAGGATTTTGAACAAACCAGGGGAGCAGACAGAAGTGTGGCTCCCTGCTGTAACTGAGAACATTTTGTAGGAAGTGTTGTGAGTTGCAACGATTCCCTGGACCAAACAGAAGTTCACTCTTGGTTTTGTGGGGAATGGAAATCTAGCTGCTGGCTGGGAGCCTCCTCTATCCCAGCCTGTCCCCATTTTAGAATGGGATGGAGGAAGTGTAGAGAAGGAACTTATTCTAGGGATTCCCCAGCCAGCGCTGGTGGGGGGAGCTCCAATACACTCCCCCCCCCCCACCCTTCAGGAGAGGCTGAACCCCCCCAAAAAACCTCTGCTTCCTTTCCTCTCTCCTATTCTGAAAACAGTGACAGGCATCAGGATACAGAAGTTCACAAATCAAAATTTTCCTCACTTTAGGTGATGCAGTTTAGGGACTGAGTTTCCATATAACAGTGCAGAACACACTTCAGTGAAAAGTACTTTTAATACAAATTATGGGCTTTACCCTTACTTCCACCCTGAAGTTCCTGCCCCCTTACTGGTTCCTGCTGCCTCAGAGCTTGTCAATACTATCTGTCAATTGGAGGCCGAGGTAAATATATACCTGAAAGCTGCTAAAGCTTCCTGCAAAAAACAGGCAACATCGAGAAGCTCCCATGTTTGTAGGCCAAGAAGTCCATCTAGCCACAAAAAAAACCTCTGCACTGGCTGCCTGACACAGAAACCAGACCACCAATATTTGGTGCTATACAACATTATCTGACAACTAGGCCCTGCTGCACTTGAGTTTGCCCTCCCATGCATGTGGAGAGTACACTGGGTGATTTGTGTATCCCTGTTAAAACCCTATGCAGAGCACCCTTTCCCAGGCCAAGAGCAATCCCTCCCCCATACAAGTCCAAGACCATGTGGACTACCTTGCACAGGAAATCCTCAACTCCCAGCTCCAAAATGTCAGGAGGTAGCCTCCTTTACCTGTTTGATTGGGTAGGATTGCCCTGAGGAGCAATCATTAAAACCTGTGAAAAGCATTATGCAAAAATAAGAGGCTTCCACGTTCCCCACCTGGACAGACCTGCTGCTGGAGTGTCCAGGTGTTTCCAGATGAAAGATGGTAGTGTCAGAACCCCTGGGGCTTTAACCCAGGTCTTCCAGGATGGCGGGTAGAGACATGGGTTGAAGTACCACCAAACAGATTCCTGGATGTTGGGCCCAGCCCAACCCAGGCCCTCCCACAAGGTTCCCACTGGGGGACAATCTGACCCATGACAGTCACAAGTTCAAGGCAAGGAGGAAATTCCTGAAAGTGAGAGAGCGAGTTTAGGCAGTCTCTTGAATCCTATGTCAATGCCTTAACTACTAGGCCATTTTCCTCTATTCAACCATTGGCAAATACCTCCTTATATCTTCTAGTACTTTCTGAGTTCATTTCAGATGGGGAAAAGGATTGACAAAACTCTGTTTCAAATGGTAAAATATACTTATTATTTCTGTGTTTGACTAGATTAACAGCATCATTTACAAATTCACTAAGGAGATCCTTCAATGGCCCAGGACTTCGGATCCTGCTGCTTCAATAGTGCAAGATCTCCTCTTTGCATTATATATATTGTTTCACCACAACGTACCTATGGATGAAGATTTATGGGAGAAGATAAAAAATGTGTTTCCACATACTAGCTCACTGGAAGGCAAACTTACAAACTTGACAGAAGAGAGAAAACGGTAACAATTATGTAATTTTATTGGCTTAACAGTTTACTGTATTTTAAAGGCAATTCATGCAGTTCCTTTTAACTGCATTTTTTACAAAGTACACATCTAAAAAGTAGGAATGGAGTAACATAAAGAGTTGCTTATTGTTTTATTTTACATCAGAGAATTTAGATGAATTAAGAGAAAACCTTATGAATTATTTTTTGCCTTCTTTCTTTCTCTCTTTACATCTATCTATCTTTACATATTTCAGCACACTAGACTGCCCATTGCTCAGTTGTTACAGGAAGCAGTTAATAGAGATAGCCTAGAAAATGTATTTTTTCCACAGAAAATATTGGTTTTGGCAAAGTTGTTTAAAGACAATATGAAAAGAAACCCCTGCTTAGCACTCACCCCCAGCCCTTATTTTTCATGCCAAAACAAAAATGGAATTTGAGTATTTTAACTTTCAATATCATTTGAAATCAAAATGCTGATTTAAAAGCAGCTTTTTTAAATTGATTTACATTTTGAAGCAAGCAATTCTGTCCCAGAATATTGAGAGGCAAGGATTTTTTGTGCTACCTAAATCGAACCAGTTGTATACTCGGTAAAGCTGTTGGACAAGCTTAATGGGACTCACATGTCCTTCTGCAGATCATTAAGAATATTTCTATCAGAAAATATCATAAACTTTTCCCCCAATATTTCTCAGAATATAGAGAAATTTCAGAACAGTTTCTTTAGTGAAAACATCCAAGATTTAGGTTTTGGAATACCTGCCTTGCATGTCCCCTCTAACCTCCTGCAGCCTGTTCTCTGACTTATCTCTGCATACTATGATCCACAGTGGCTGTGTTTACACAAGATGCTGACTGCACAGTAGCACCACATGGCACAACATGTGACACAATGCTACTGCGGAGTCGGTGTCACTAAAAAGCTGTCTGGGGATGCTACTGCGTCATCATTTAGTACCTTTGTATGCAAGTACTAAATGACTGCTCAGTAACAACTGCACAGTCAGTGTCTTGTGTAGACACAGCCAGTGTAAATGAACACGAATGGAGTCTGATGGGAAAGGAATTGGAGATCCTTGTGTCGTTCACCTTGAATCCAATACAGAAATAAGAGTGATGGCAGCCATGCCATCTCTCTCATGGCATGAGGAAGGGGCTTGGTCATTCATGATGAGGCATTAATTAGACATTGCTCCCCAAAACCTCGACAGTCTCAAATCTGTTGGCCAGTTTATAGTTCTATCTGCCTAAGATTTTCATTACCTTGTGCATCACAGAAACCCTGACATTGGTTCAGCTCAGGATTTGGAGGTATTAATTATAATTAGGGCGTAGCATAGGATCCTTCTTCCCAGGGTTAACCAGTTAAACCCATGCTGGCAATAATTATAATCTAATATTTTCATTGTGGCCTCCGTGGGCAGATCTAGAATTTTGAAAAGGGGGTGCAGCTGGCGAGGTGTATCATCACCAAGGACACAACATTTTTTTCTCTGGCAGAAAAGAAGCTAGAAGTTTTATTAGTATGTGAGGGACCTAGGGGCTATAGTATTCAGTTTAAGGTTGAAATGAAGACAAACGTAACTTTACTGGAATGAGTTAAAAACAATCTGCAGGGTTGTGAATTGGGTGCATTGGAGGGAAAAGGCTAGCTTGATTGGTGAAACATCAAGTTCAGTAAAAAGAAGGGAGGGTCATTAACATGACCAGATCCTGCCCACGGGCCAGGGGTTGAGCACTCCTGTCTCAAGCAGATCAAACCCTGCTGGACTTAAGCTTTCTTCTTCATAAAATCATGGCTTATAGCTTGACACAGAAAAAAAAGTTAGAACAGATGATGTCTAGGTTCAATATCTGTCACTGAAAAAGAGAGGCTATGACTGAAGTTAAAGATTGTGGTGGGGAGGGGAGGAACCAAATGCTGTCCATGCAGAAGAAATGCAGAAGTTTATCTGACTGTACATATAGCCATCCAGCTGTAGACAAAGCTTAAAATCATTAAGAACTGTGTTAACAACTTATATACTTCTTCTGGAAACAGTTTGGATGCATGCCTGCTATTATTCTTCTTGTTTATGTTTTCCACCCCTATATTATTACTACTAATACTACTACTGTTATTACATTGTATTCCTACAGTCACTATATTTATGCTCTGATGAACGTCTGTAAGTGGAAATCAGGGAAGAGTGAGAGGTCTGGTTGGATGTGGCTGATTCCTTTGCTGTATGCTGTTGCCTACCAAAGTCCGACTTGTGAAGCGACACAGGACCTTCTGCGCAAAGAGATCAAACAGTTGCCTTTTCGTGTGCTGACAAAAGACAGCAATCAAGGGTAAGTGTAGAAGAGAAATCCAAATGTCAATGTCTTTCACCTAGAACTATTTAACTGTTAGCTGTGTCATGATGATTTGGAAGCACGTTGTTTGCCGGCTTCAAACGTACCAGTAGCAGTGGAGGAAGTGTGATGGTACTGTAAATTGTCAGAGGGGGACAGGGTTAGGCAGGGCACCAGCGAGCAAAATTGCCTGCCCCATACCCAAGAATCTTTGCCAAGACAGGACTAGCTCTGTGCTGCCTGGCCATAGGAGCTAAGCAGGTTCAGCACCTCACCCAGGGGCATCTCTGGATCTGGGGAAACGTCTGTTCACCAGAGCGCCCCAAGGGATGACGAGGTTGAATGGTCACAAACTCCTGCAAGACCGTTTCAGGCTGGACATAAGGAAGAATTTCTTTCCTGTCCGAGCCCCCAAGGTCTGGAACAGTCTGCCAGCGGAGGTGGTTCAAGCACCTACATTGAACACCTTCAAGAGTAAGTTGGATGCTTATCTTGCTGGGATCCTATGACCCCAGCTGACTTCCTGCCCTTTGGGCAGGGGGCTGGACTCGATGATCTCCCGAGGTCCCTTCCAGCCCTAATGTCTATGAAATCTATGAAATCTATGAAATCTCTGGGGGGCAGGACAGTGAGTACACTGGTGCCTCCCCCTCCCTCCAAATATTTTTTTTGGCACACTGGGCTCATCCCTGTGCCATGTCGCATGTCTTGGCAGGTATGGGAAGTAAACAGGGTACCAGGGGTGCTGCAGCTGGTATGCAGCAAGCCCATTTCCCTGTGGCAGCAGCTGCTGCTTGAGTGAAGAGAGCTGGTACAGGTAAAACTACATCCCCATTCCCACCCACACTTGTAAGTGGTCTACTTAATCCCCTCCCTCTTACTCTGGGTGCTGAAAGAACTACCTATGTCTCTGCTGTATGGGCTGGTATAAAGTTAGACAACCAGAAATTAGGGCTGTGTGAAGCTTCAGTCCCTAATTTGATTCAGCAGAGATTCAGCCCAATTCAGTGGCTGAATCTCCAAATCCAAATCGAATCAGAGGACTCTTTAATTTTTCCGAATCAAATCAGAACCCTCCAAATTGATTCGGAAAGATTCGGCAATTCAGTCACAGACACAGATTTAAATGTTTTTTCTACATACCGCTAGGTAGCAGGAGGTTTGTGAATGCTGGGGTGGATGGAGCATGCAACAGAAGCATGGGGGGCTCCTCAGCGTGCTCAGCAGGAGACCCAAAAGCGGACCAGAAGCACTTCTGGTCCACTTCCGGGTCCACAGGGGAATGTGTTGGGGGAGCATTCCCACCCCCGCACCCCCAGCTTGGCGACTGGTGCCTGGGTCTGGGGGGCACCTGGGATCCCCCCCCGGCTGATCGCCAAGCTGGCAGGGTGCAGGGGGGCCCCCCAGTGTGCTTACCAGTGGACACAGAAGTAGAGCAGAGGTACTTCTAGTCCACTTCCAGCTTCTTGAGAACAGCAGCGGATGGTGTCAGAGAGATTTTTCTGTCTTGAAGCACACTCTTTGCTGCTTTACAGCTTTCTTATACCCTCAATACAGCCTCTTCAAAGCATTCTTTTAACTGTGTAAATCAAGAGGATCCCAAGCCATAATTGACAGGGAAAATCCTGTTATGTAAACAGTTTCAACTTAAATGAATTACCTTCTCAGGGACCAGGGTTATCTGGTTTGGAACATCTCAAGAAACTGATTAACAACCAGGAGAAATATCAAGTTTTAAGAAGTAACCAGACACTGTGAGGTCAACGTCAGGGTTTTGTATTTTACCTGTTGTGAATAAGTCTCAGCTTATCATGACTCCCAGCACTTACTGTAGTCCTTTAACACACTTAAGGGGATTACTTGGAGTGTTCATAAACTTTGTGGGGAGGACTTCCACCAGTCATCCTGGGAAAAGTATAACAGCATTTGTGGCCAGGGCTCCAATGGGCTGGACGCTGCGATGAACCCTGAACCATTATTCAAAGGTCGTCTGTACCCACTCTGACTCGGTCTTTTGCCTCAGCATTCCCTAACACAGCAACCAAGTTTTAGTCAATCAAATTTAAATAGGCCTCCCACACTGGGACCAGGGAATGTATGACCCGAGATGCCTATTAAACTTTTCTTCTGCTTATTTCTGGGTAGATGAGATGTGTGTGTGTGGGGTGGGATGGGGGGGAAATAAAAAGTCTTTTGTAAGTCCAGCAAGCTGGGTGCCAGGCCTCCCTCAGGAGCACAGAGCTAACAGGTAACAGTGCCAGATTACGGTGAGCAGCTGATCCAGGCAGACCAAGATCCTGGGTTCAATACTGTGGCCTTGCAATGATGGTAGGACATCCAAAGCTTTAAAAACCACCCCCAAGTTAATCCTATAGTTTTGGGTGTATCCATGACATGTACAATGGCCAGGTACATGAACTAATTTAACTATGACAAGGCTGAGCATTTCTGCCTCTGAAAACTAGACAGCCAGTTCCAGGTATTGAATCCATAAATCCCAGTACCTAAAAGCATTTTTATAGGTGCTCCAGGAGGCACGGGGGGGGGGGGGGTGGAGGGACACTTTAATTAGCAAGCTGCACTAATTAAAATTGCCTGAGTGTCACATGTATCAGCATCCTCACTCTGAAAAATGGTAGTGGGGCACTTTGAACTAAAGCTCATTGAACAAGCTTTAGTTCAAAGCACCTCACCGTCATATTTCAGCATAGGGATGTTGATGCACATGATGCTAGAGTGTGCTGGAGTGCAGTAATTTCCAGTAATTTTCTGTATTTCTGGGATTCACAATGCTCAGCACAATAAGTAGGAGGGAATTAGGGGTGCGGGGGAATGCCTAAATCAGCCAATAGGAAGTGCTGAGATGGAAGTATGAGCTGAAAGCCCAGATCTGGCATCTACATGCAGCTTTGAGTCTACTGCCTGTGACACGGGTGCTTGAATCCAGGTGGGAGTTTCAGGCTGTGAATCTTAGTCTCCCCTTTGTGCACAGGAGGTGTTTCACTCTCCTTTTAAAGTACAACTGGTGGCATTTATGAACAACCTCTTTATGCTTACAGCACTTACCCAGGAAGTTTATGACTTCAAACAGTGCTATAAGCAATTCCTTTTGGAGTTTTTACATTTTTACACAAAGTACAAGAAGTATCAGGGACTCTATTCCTAGCCCTGATAATAGAAGTGCTTCTTCACTCCTTGAAGGAATTTTTTTTAAGTATGCTAAAAGCATCGGACATACAAAAGAACCAAACTCTGATTTTTGCTAGCAAATCTAATGAAAAATGTAATGATTTGTAAAGTCCCATGGCACAACTGCTTGATCTCATTACTATTCAAGTCCAAATCTGTGACTGGATGGAGCTTCTGGCTCATCAACTCCAGTTCCAGTACACAGTCATTGAATTCAATATTTAGAAAATGCCCAGGATCGCTGATATCCGTATTTAATGTACAGACCTTTTGGTGATACATTTATATGGTTCTTAGTGAATTTGTTTTTAATTGCTTAAGAATAACATAAGAGCCCAATCTAGTTCACAGATATGCATTTAAGTGCCACTTACGTAGCTGCTTAAGTGACATTTTTGGAATGTACTGCGATTCTACAATCTATGACCACTTTCATAGCTACCTTGTTCTTGACTTGCCTCCTAAACATGCTCAGAAAGCTTGATTATGGCCATGTGGGCTTCTTAGTTTTGATAGGATAGCTCAGGTAGGTGTATAAGTTTAAGCCCCATAAAGTGTAGTTAAAGTAAAACCAAAAGAAGCAACTGTTGGACGACCTTCTGATTTTGGGCTCAATAATATAGTGCTATAACAAGTGCCCAGGAAATGGAAAATTCAGACTCTAATCCTCTCTAAATTAGAGGGGCTTTCACCCTGCATTTCTCTCTTGCCAGTCAAAAAGGGAAGATATGAAGGCCAGGAGGAAAGTGAACCAGAAGAAATGTGGCTCAGTCAGAGGAACACTTCCCTGGAAAGGAAGGGGCCCAAGCCCCCTATATCTTTTCTGCACCTTGCATTTAGTACTTGTTGGATAAAATTGCTGCCTTACTGGAAGCAGGGCCTGGGAGCATGTTTCTATGAGACATTTGCCGCAGAGCTGATTAAGTAGCTCTACATCTATATCTACATGACTGGGTGGTACACATTGAGGGCTACAGGCTGTACACAAGGGACAGAGTAGGAAGGAAAGGGGGTGGGGTTGCTCTCTATGTAAAGGAGCATTACACATCTATCCTAATCAAAATGGGATCAGAAGAGGAGAAAGTTGAGGCATTGTGTGTTAGGATACATGGAGGTCAAGGGGAAAGGGACTTGGTGGTTTACACAAGTACCTGGATCACAGCATATTGATCTGGGTTGAAGGAGCCCCAGCAGGTAGGTGGTCTGGGGTTCAGCCTGCCAGCCCAGGGGCTGCTCCAACTGGATTCAAGGTGCTGAGGAGGGGCTGGCTGGGACACAAGGATACTTCAGCACAGGACTAGACATCAGGAAGACCCTGCACTGAAGCACCTGCATGCCCCAGCCAGCCAGGTCTGCACCTATACACGCACTGCTGTGCTTGAAAAGACTCTGCAGAGATGTAGTACTTAACTTTACAAGTACTACCCTGTTGTGGAGCTTATTAGATTCCTGTGCTCTAATAAGGACACACGTATTCATAGATTCATAAATGCAAGGGTCAGAAGGGACCTCAACAGATCATTGAGTCTGACCCCCTCCCTAGGCAGGAAAGAGTGCTGGGGTCAGATGACTCCAGCCAGATGCCTATCCAGCCTTCTCTTAAAGACCCCCAAGGTAGGGGAGAGCACCACCTCCCTTGGGAGCCCGTTCCCAAATGTTGGCCACCCTTACAGTGAAGAAGTTTCTCCTGATATTTAGTCTAAAAAGTAAGGTTTTCCATGCCATCCATAAAATCTATTAACATTCTCCTTTTATACCGCCAGTCTTTAAAATGTTCCCGTACCATAAATGTATTGCCAGATCAGCATAGTCATAGATTCATAGATGCTAGAGTTGGAAGGGACCTCAACAGATCATCCAGTCCGACCCCCTGCCCTAGGCAAGAAAGAGTGCTGGGGTCAGATGACCCCAGCCATATGCCTATCCAGCCAGTCCCCACATTTGGGTCATGATCCTGCCTAAACTATGCAAAATTCATGGGAAATTACACAGATTGGTTAACAATAACCAAATGTTGGTGGGTTTTCAAAGATTTTCACATTTTTATAAAATTTGGTCTGCCTCTAGAAAAGGAGTTATATTTGTGCTCAAATGTCTGTTAATTTGCCCATTACTTGTGTCTTGTAATGCTCCTTTTATTATTTTCCACTCTTCTTATGTACAGAGCTAATACCTGAGGAGAAAAACTTTTGAGCAGTTTGAATCATGGCAGCTCCCTTTTGTGATGCTGCTGCTATACAAATCCCTGATTGTGGATTGAGGCTAGATAATGCTTTCTCATGGTTTGTTTGGTTTTTTTCCCCCCTAGTCAACACTGTGGCAGAAGCCACCCTGGTTTCTCCCCAAATTCTCTGCCCTGTGACACTGTGATTTAAATCTCTGTGCTGTGACCTTTCAATTAGGATGGGCCCAGCACACAGGAGACCACACCTCAGCCGGTCTCTTTAGGTATCCTGAGCTGGCTGCAGTCCTGAGGGCGGGGGGAAACCTGCTCCCTCTGCCTACGGGACTTGCATCACCTACCTGGGTGAGGGGCATCTACCTGGGGAGCTGGAATCTGCCTGGTAACAGGTGATGTATTTCAAATTGGTTGGCTGACAACCAGCTGGGGCTGACCTCCACTGGCCCAGGTGAATGAGGTCACAGGGGCTATATAAGTTAGGTCGGGGAAGGAGGCGGTCTCTCTCTTTGGCCATGAGGTGAAGCAGCAGCAAAGCAGGGGACACAGAGAAGCCTTACCGTCTGGACCTACCTCTCTCTCTCACCCCAAGACTCCAGAGGGGAAACTCAACCAGCCTCTGGATGATGCTTGTGAGGAAGCTACTCAATCTGATTAGATATTTAGCTGGCAGTAACATAGATGCGTGATCAAAAAGCTACCTCAGCCACACTGTTTGCTCTTTAGGATTTCTAAGCTATTGCTCAATCCTATACCCTAGTTTACCCTACCCCTTGTAATCAATAAAGTTTTCGTTTTTGACTGGTGTGGGAGACTTCTTGAGGGGTGGGTCTAAATTATGCCTAAGAGACCCCTGAGGTCTGTGGACCCCTTAGGTCTGTGGATTAAGGGAGACTTTACTTCTTGCCCCCGGACTTGGGAAGTGCCCCAAGTGCCTGTACGGGGTCGAGTACCCGTCGGACTATTAGGCCTGTGTTTCCCTGAGGACACAGGACCGAGACAGTCCCTTCTCGGGGTGGTGGGGGCGACGTTACCCCCAGACTAGCAAGTGTGTTCCGGGAGAGGGGTCAGCTGAGCATAAGGTGCCCGTAGGGAGGCATTCGCAGCCTGGAAGGTGGTCGGGCACAGGGAGGTGGGCAGCTCAACACAGGAGCGCCCCCTATTGGCCCACCACACATGGTGGAAGAGGTGGGATATGAATACTCAGTTGTTTTACTGAGGTGGGATCCCTGGACCCGCCACAGGTGGTGTTAGCGGTGGGATCTGAATACCCTGCAGCTTTACAGGCATAATTTGGGAAGAGTAATAGAGTCACTGAAATCCCTTGAGCAAACAATTTCTAATTTGTCATCGGGTCAACTGGATAGTGTAGATAGCCAGGATGCCGGAGCAATACGCCCAAAAGACCATGCCTGAACTGAAAGAGCTGGCGAAAGAGAGAGGCCTTCATGTGAAGAAAGGGCTAAAGAAGGAGGAACTGATTAAACTCCTGTGTGACAACAACTCAGCCATAGAGCGACCTCCACACACATCAACTCTTGAGTCCTCCCCAGAATCACAACACTACACGTCAAGTCCGCAGTCCCCAGAGGGTTCACCCCCTACGGAGGAGCGCTGGAGGTACGAGATGCGGCTAGAAGCTGAAGAGCGGGACCGAGAGAGCAAGCTCAAGTATGAGCTAGAGTTGAAAAGGATGGAGATGGAGACCCTGGCCCAGCTGGAGCTGAAAAGGATGGAGCTGGCAGAGAAGACAGCACAGCACGAGGCGGAGGTCCGAGAGGCAGAGGCCAAGCGTGAGGTAGCAGCGGTGGGATACGAATACCCAGCTGTTTTACTGAGGTGGGATCCTTGCACCCGCCACAAACACACTCACTGCACAATCGAGTCCTCTCATTTGTTCACAGATTTCATAGATGTTAGGGCTGGAAGGGACCTCATGAGATCATCTGGTCCAGCCCCCTGCCCAAGGAGCAGAAAGTCAGCTGGGGTCACATCACCCCAGCAAGATAAGAATCCAAGCATTTCTTAAAGGTATCCAGAGTAGGTGCTTGCACCACTTCTGGGTGGAGTTTATTCCAGGTTCTGGAGACTCAGACAGTAAAGAAGTTTTTCCTTATGTCTAGTCTAAAATGGTCTTCCAGGAGTTTGTGACCCTTAAACCTTTTCTTCCCTTGGGATGCCCTGGTAAACAGGTGTTCCCCAGTCCTGATTCACACCCCAGATGTATGTATAGGCTGCCACCAAGTCCCCTCTGAGCCTTCACTTCTCCAGGCTGAAGAATCCCATGTCCCTCTGCCTCTTCTCATAAGGCTTGCTCTCTTGACCTCTGATCATATGAGTGGCTGTCCTCTGGACTCTCTCAAGCTTCTCCACATCATTTCTAAAGTGTGGAGCCCAGAATTGGATGAAATACTCCAGCTGTATCCTCACCTAGGCTGAGTAATTGGGAGAATGACTTCCTGGGTCTTGCTTGAATTGCATTGATAGATGCAAGCCAGGGATTTATTTGCTTTGCCAGCTGCGGCATCGCATTCATGGCTCATGTTCTTTTTGTGGTCAGTCATGTTCCCCATGCAATGTTCCCTCTAAGGTTTATTGTTCTGTGAGTGTGCAGCTTCGGCCCATTTTTAAATTGATCCTACCTCCCCCTTTTGGCGTGCGCTACTTTGATCTGCCGCACAATTGGTTCCCCGCCCCCCTCCCCAGGAAGTAGGTGCACATGGGTCCCCCATTACTGTGTGGCATGATTTTTTCATAGATTTCATAGATTTCATAGACATTCAGGCTGGAAGGGACCCCAAAGGATCATCGAGTCCAGCCCCCTGCCCCAGGGGCAGCAAGTCAGCAGGATCCCAGAAACATAAATATCCAAATGTGTCTTGAAGATATTCAAAGTGGGTGCTGAAACCACCTCTGGCAGCAGTCTATTCCAAACCTTGGGGGCTTGCACAGTGAACAAATTTTTCCTTATGTCCTGCCTGAATGGGTTGTGGCAGAGTTTGTGATTGTTTGACCTTGTCATCCCTTGGGGCGCTCTGGTGAACAAACATTCCCCCAGATCCTGGTGAGCACCCCGATAAACTTATAGGTGGCCATCAGATCACCCCTGACCCTGCGCTTTTCCAGGATGAAGAGTCCCATGGCTCTCAGCCTGTCATCGTAAGGTCTGCTTTCCTGACCTCTGATCATGTGCGTGGCTCTTCTCTGGACTCTCTCAAGCTTCTCCACATCCTTTTTGAATTGTGGAGCCCAAAACTGGATGCAGTACTCCAGCTGCAGCCTCACCAAGGCCGAATACAATGGGAGAATGACATCCTGGGATTTGCTTGAGAAACATCTATGGATGCAAGCCAGCATTTTGCTCGCATGGCTAGCTGCAGCATCAAATTGAAGGCTCGTGTTCATCTTGTGGTCAATAATGACCCCTAAGTCTCTTTCATCTCTAGTGCTAACCAGCATAGCACTGCCAAGCCTATAAGGATGCTGCAGGTTTTTCCTCCCAAGGTGGACAACCTTGCATTTTTCAGTGTCAAACACCATCAGATTCTCATCCGCCCATTTCCTGAGCCTGTCAAGATTTGCCTGGATCACCCTCCTGTCCTCAGGTGTGGATGGTTTACCCCAGAGTTTGGTGTTGTTGGTGAACTGGCCAGCCCACTTCTGACACCAATGTGTACATCATTGATGAAGATGTTGAAAAGTATAGGTCCTAGGACAGAGCCGTGAGGGACCCCACTGGTCACAGCGCATCACAATGATTGACTTCCATCAACCACCACCCTCTGGGTCCTACTGTGGAGCCAAATCCCCAGCCAGTGGACTGTGGTGATGTTGAGATTGCAGTTAGCCAGTTTTGCCAAGAGGTGATCATGGGATACCAGAGGGAAGGCTTTTTTAAAGTCAAGATATACAACATCAATCTCTCCCCCCTTGTCTAGGTGATAGATCACCTGGTCATAAAAGGAACTGAGATTGGTCAAGCAAGACCTACCCATAACAAATCCATGCTGGGTATCTCTCAGGATATTGTCTTCAGCTAGTTTGTTAAGGATGGCCTCTTTGATAATCTTTTCCAAGACCTTCCCCAGTATAGAGGTCAAGCTGATGTGTCTGTAGTTTGCTGGATCCACTTTGGCCTTCTTCCAAAGGGATGAAGGTGGTGCCTATCTTCGGGCACTTCACCAATCTTCAAAAAAGCACCAGGAGCTCTCAAAGATATGTGCCAGGGGCTGAGCCATGAAGCTTGCCAGCTTGTTGAGTACCCTTGGGTGTAAACCATCAGGGCCAGCTGACTTGGTATTCCTTCACGAGGTCAGCTTCAATGTAGGGTATAGAATCTCCCTCACCTGGGCCTCCCTGACCCACAGTGGGCAGGGGCATCCCATGGGACTGGTGAAAAACTGATGCAAAGTACCCACTTAGGAAGTTTGCTTTTTCATGGGCATCAGTTGTCAGTTGTTCCATCTGGTTTACCAGGGGCCCTTGCTTTTCCTCCAGCTCTCCACATATCTAAAAAAGGACTTTTTATTGTCCTTGATATTTGTAGCTAGCTGGAGTTCCATCACAGTCTTGGCTTACCCAGCTTCCCTTCGATCAATAGGTCACTGATTAGGTCACCCGCCATTGCCAGAACCAGTTTGAGCAGCGCTTTACCTCTCGTTGGTCCGTAGACTTCCTGCATCAGATAGAGGTCATCCACGCATGAGAGAAAGCTTTGCAATCACTCAGATTTGGCTGAGCACTCCTCCCATGAGATGTCTGGTTAAAGACATCCCAACACTCCTCCCATGAGATGTCTAGTTACAGTCTCCCATGACAAGCATACACCGCTTTTTATTTTGCATGGCTGCCCAAACACAAAACTTAGAGGGAACACTCACCCCTAGTCTCTTTCAGTCATGGTGCTAGTGTAGCACTGGTAAGCCCATAAGTATGACGTGGGTTTTTTCTTCCAAGGTGGAGCACCTTGCATTTTTCTATGTTGAAGGTCATTAGGTTTTGATCTGCCCACCTGATGAGCCTGTCCAGGTTGGTCTGAATTGCCAGCCTATCCTGTAGCGTGACCACACTTTCCTATAATTTGATGGCATTTGTGAACTCAGCTAGTCCACTTCTGACACCCAAATCCAGATAATTTATAAATATATTAAAGAGTACCGGTTTGAGTACTGAGCCCTGATGGACGTTACTGGTAACTATGCGCCATGTTGACTTGGTTCCACTGATTATCACTCTCTGGGTCCGACCACAGAGCCAGTTCCCCGGCCGTCAGACTGTAAGGTCATCGAGGCCACAGTTTCCCAATTTCACCATGAAAACATTATGAGAGACCAAGTCAAAGGCTTTTTTGAAATCTAAATATATGGCATCAACCTCTTCTCCTTTGTCCAGGTGATGCGTCACCTGCTCATAGAAGGAAATGAGACTGGTCAGGGAAGACCCACACACAAGGAAGCCATGTTGGCTATCTCTCAGAACATTGCCTTCCATTAGCGTGTTGTTGATGGTTTATTTGATGATTTTTTCCAAGATATTTCCAGGATTGAGGTCAAAATGATTGTCTTGTAGTTCCCTGGATCTTCTTGACTTCCTTTCTTGAAGATAGGAACTGCATTGGGCCTCTTCCAATCTTCAGGAACCTCTCCTGAGTGCCATGAGTTTTCAAATATTTTCTCCATTGGTAGTGCTATGATGTCAGCCAACTCTTTTAGGACTCTTGGGTGCATTCCATCCAGGCTAGCTGACTTGTGGATGTGTAGCCTCTCAAGTTGTTCCCTCACAAGATCTTCACCAATTATAGGTGTTTGATCACCTTTACTCTGGTAGTCCTGCATCTTGTCAGGTAGGGTGATCCCCTTGGGATGGTGGAAAACAGATGCAAAGTAATCATTGAGGAAATTATCTTTTTCCTGGGTGTTTTTTGTCAGCTGCCCCATTTGGCTCAGCAAGGGTCCAATGTTGCCCTTGTTTGTTTTTTTTTCCAAATTCACACATTTATGGGCAAAACAAAATCAGATAACAGGGATAAGTGCAAGTTCCTTCACCT
Source organism: Crocodylus siamensis (assembly GCF_052110815.1). NCBI lineage: Eukaryota > Metazoa > Chordata > Crocodylia > Crocodylidae > Crocodylus > Crocodylus siamensis. Next base: position 422,184,942 of record NC_143395.1, on the reverse strand, counting down.
GGATAGGAAGAAACCTCACCATAACTATTCAATGGGTGGTGGCCTACTGACTGGCACAACAGCTGAATGAGACCTGAGGTTCATGATCGACTGGAAGATGAACATGACCCAACAGTGTGATGAGGCAACCAAAAGGGCAAATAGAGTTGTGGTGTGCATCAACCGTCAAGTGCCCAATAGATCCAGAAAGGTGCTCCTCCTTCTCTATTTGGTGTTGGTGAGGTCACAGCTGGAGTATTGTGCCCAGTTTTGGGCACCACACTTAAAGAAGGATATAGATAAGCTTTAGAGGGTACAAAGAAGGGCCACCCATATGATTAAGGGCATGGCCCTATGAGGAAAGACTCCGGGAGCTGGGCCTGTTCAGCCTGAGGAAGAAAAGACTGAGAGGTGACTTGATAGTTGCCTACAAGTACCTCAGGGGGAGCATCAAGAACTAAGAGAGCAACTGTTCAAGAAGGCACCTCAAGGAAGGATGAGAACCAATGGGCATAAACTAACAGAGGGTAAATTCAGGTTGGATATAAGGAAAAACTTCTTTGTAAGGGTCAACAGAATCTGGAACACGCTCCCAGCAGAGGTGGTGCAATCATCATCCTTAGAGATGTTCAAGATGAGGCTAAGCAGGCACCCTGCTGAGCTCATCTGAGCCCAATGCTTCCTGCCCGCAGCAGGGTACCAGACTTGATTATCTTCCAGGTCCCTTCTGGTTCTATGATTCTATATTTGAAGAAGGAGTTTTTATTGTCCTTGATTCCTGTAGCCTGTTAGATTTTGGTTTCAGCCTTGAATTTTCTGGTCTGTTCCCTACAGGTATGGAACAGTGCTGCACAATCCTTCTTAGTGGTACATCCCACCTTCCATCCTTTATAAGCGTCTCTTTTCAGATTCAGGAGGTCTATATGTTCTCCATTGAGCCAAGGGGGTCTCACAGCCCTTTTGTTACCTTTCCTATGGGATGGAATGGACTTCCCTTGTGCTTTTGGGATCATATCTTTAAGGAGTGACCACTCCTCGTGGACTCCCCTCCCTATCAGATCATGGTCTGTCTCTCAGGGCCTCAACAAAGACATCTTGAGCTTGTGAAAGTCAGCTTTCCTGAAGTCAAGGATTTCTGCATTGCAGACTGATTTTTCAGCTTTGCAATGGATTGAGAAAGTGATCAACTCAGGATCACTGCCACTGACATGCTCTTCGATCCTCAGGTCGGTAACTCGATCATCCCCTTTGGCCAGTACCAGATACAGCAGTGCCGTACCTCTTGTCAGCCTGTAGACTTGTTGAGTCAAATAGAGCTCATCAATGCAAGTGAGGAAGTGTCACAACTGACCAGATTTAGCTGAACGCTCTGCCCATGAGATGTCAGGGTGGTTGAAGTCACCCAGGATAACCATGCACTGAGAGCATACTTGTAGCTTAACTTCTTTTAGTATACCAGCATGTTCTTTCCTGCTCTGTTCATTATTTGTATCTGATAAAGAATTTAATTTATAAGGCACACTCAAATGTAAATAGGAGAACACCAAAAAGATTGGCAGATTTACTTTATTCTGTTAAAGTATAGATTTTTTTTTCCCACAGGAAAGTTCTTAAAATGATAGAGACTCATCGTACCTTCATTGGAAAATGTGCCCCTCTGGCAGAGAAAATCACTGAGATACTCACCCTGGAAAGTCTTAATCGGATGCTTGGTCTTCAGATTCAGTTACCATTTCTGCCTCTTTTGAAGAATGTTCAGTCACAGGTCTTCAGGGCAGGCAAAACAAAGGTAAGGCTGCCAGACAAGTGCTTTGGGGGGATATCAGCGTCCCATGAAACTTTAATTCTTAGGCCTGTATTTTTTACATCTGGTCCAAAAAAGTTATTGGACCCGGTAGACCATTTCAGAAACACCAAAACAAGGAATGGGTTACATTTATGGAGACAGGATTGTAGGCACACAGGAACTGAACCTGGAGATCTTCATAAGAGGGTGAAGTAGAGGGAGAAACAAGAAAAGAACCTAAATCATTGAACTCAAAGTCCAGGCCTGGTTGGAAAATTATAATTTTGGTTAACATATTTTTGTTACCCTCCCCCCCCACCGATTTCCACCCCCTCCCCACACACACTTTTCATTAACCAGAATCCAAATATTTTCATCCCAAAATGTCTAAAAGCTGGGTGCAGAAAAAAATGACCAAACACATCCACTTAAAGGGCCTAGGAGCTTTTTAAAATGAGAAATGGAAATTATTGAAGAAAGCAGATGATTTCTGTGAAATTTTTTGTTTAATCAAAAATCCACTTGTTCTTTGAAAAAAAAAAAAAGATTGAGAAATTTTGGAGTAGACCTTGTAACTTTTTGTATGTCTCTATATAGGTACTTTATTTGAATTGTATTATTTCTTTATCTGGTGTCCTTCACTACATTTTCTATTTTCTAAATACACCTGCTAAGTTTTCCACAACTGAACTCAGTCAGCCTAGGGTCTAAGGGCTGTACTGGGGGTTTTGCTATTGGTTTTAATGGGTTTTGTGTCTGGCTTATTGTAAAACTTTTGGATATTGTGGACTCAGTCTCACAATCACATGATAGCTGCATTAGTGCAAAATGCTAGGTGAAAAAGGTGGCCAGACCATGTTGCAGATTTTTTCCAGTAAACATGGTGTTTGATAAGAAAAAAGGTTTTCAGGGTTTTTTAGTTTTGCTTTTTTTTTTTTTGCCAAGTTTACATTCTTTTGTGTAAACAAAAGGATGTTTCCTAGGAAAAACAAAGGTGCAGAATTCAAAAAGGTTTTGTTTTCATCTGAAGAAGAAAAGCCTTTGGTTTTCAGGCAGAATGGAAATTTTCCATGAAAAGTAATGCATTTGTTTGTTTGAATGCAAAAAGCTAAGCTGCTTTTAAGTGTTGTTGCTCGCCAGGGGCTGTCAGCCCCTATTGCAGCAGTTTGGGTGCAGACAGAAGTGAAGCTCCCTGGTGTAACTCACGACACTTCACAGAAAGTGCCATGAGTTAGACTGATCATCCCATCTCAACAGGCATTAGCTGTTGGGTGAGGAGGGTGGGAGATTGAGATTTAGTTTGGAGCTCGTCCATCAAGAGAGACTGTGCCTGTAGCCTTTTTTCCTAGCCCTGACCCTCCTCTCCAGCTCTGGTTCTGTCTCAGAATGGGAAAGGGGAGAAGGGAGGGAGGAAGCTCAGACTAGTATTTGTTCAGCTTGTGCTGGAGTGGGGGCAGATGGTTTGGAGTCTCCTGTCTCACAGGGCTCCAATTCTCCCACTCCCACTTTAGCATAGGCTGGGCCAAAACCATCTTGAGATCCCTCCACTCCCTTCTTTCCCCATCCCATCCTGAGACAGCACAGGGGACAGGCTGACTGCAGCAGCCCAGCTGTAGGAGCAGACACAAGTTAAAGGTGTTCTATTTTGGAGTGCCTTCATTTGAATCCTGATATCATAGCAGTTAATTTGTTGTGATCAGAGAGCTCTGCAACTATGCTCTTCTGTTAGGGCATGGCTGTAGAGCACGTCCAATGGGCTGATCATGTGATAAATGTAATTTCTGTCTGTGACTTTCGAGGTGACAGGCACTGAGTATAACCACATAAGTTTTATTTACTGGCACCCTTGTGATCATGAAGGCTGATGACAGAGGAGACAAGTGCAGAGGCACACAGGTCTGAAGTCTTACACAATTATGCATTCCTTTTACATACATCAATACACCATTAATTCAATCATTAGCTAAGACACACTTTTAATCCTCTCCTTTTTCATATCCTTGCAACAAAGTATTTAGCAGAAGTCTCAGATTTAATTGGAATCTGAGCATGAGCATTTATGCTGTGGGCTTGAACTTGCCACCTCTGAGCTGTCAACTGTGCACCTTAGCACCAATGTGTGCACAACCCCAGCCCCTATGTCTAACTGCATAAGGGCATGTGTTGATCATGTGTTTGTGAACTAATCTGAACACTTCTGACAAGTCTGTTCTCACAATTTGGCGATATCTAGCACATATTTTATCTTTATTCACTAAATCTCAGCATTTGATAATTTTAACTTGCTAGTTATAATTCTAATGTCTTGTCCAGAAGTGAGAGACTAGGCAGATGGCTTATTACTACTCTCAACCTCTCCTAATTCTTCTCAGTTGCTTTGCATACTTCTCTGTTTAGGTGCAGCAGTTTCCCCTGCTGTGCAGATACAGCCCTCTCTCAATCAGTATGTCTTCAGGAGACTTTCCTGATTAACCCTTCCAAATCTGCCTCCAAAAGGCTATGTTAGTAGTTCCCAACCTCAGACTCAAGAACACCTTTTTTTAAAAAAAAAATCAAGGTACCCCTTAAAAATGACAGCTCTTACCTTTCACTCAATTTTGCTGTAGGTTGTAGCCATGTTAGTATAAAGACATAGGCAGACAAGGTTCTTTGGGTGAATCTGATATCTTTTATTAGACCAACTGAAATAGTTGGGGAAAAAAATATTGGCAAGCTTTCTGGTTTAAAAACACTTTGTCAAGCTAAGGAAGTCTCTGCAGTTGGTGCATGCTCTTCCTGGATGGAATGAATAGTAAAGAAGCCAGAGGCTGGTATGTATTGGAGGAGTCAATGGGTGGGGTGAGGGAAAAGGAGGATGGGGTAGTTAAATAATGGAGAGGTACCTGGGGAGTCAGATGTCAGGCAGGTTATAATGTGTGTCATAAATCCAATGACTATATTTAGTTCATGATTTTTTGTATCCAGGAGGTTGATGAAGTGAAATTCATGGCTTGTCTCAGAACTGTTTTGTAAATTCCCTTTGAGGATCAGAACTGAGAGATTGGAGAGAGAGTGGTTTTCTTGTGAGAAATGTACCCCCACCGGTAACTGGGTATTCTTGTCTTTGATAGATTTCCAGTGTGCATTCATTCTGGTGCGCAGTTGTTGTTTGGTCTCTCCTACATATTTTCCATCAGGGAATTTGGTGCACTGGATGAAGTATGTTCCATTTCTGGAGGTGCAGCTGTAGGATGCAAGGATGCTGATGGCTCTGTTGTGGGGTGTAGTAAATGTGGGGGTGGTGGATGTGTTGTCAGGTTTTGCATTTCTTGTCATGGCATGGTCTGGGTCCATTTTCTGTGTTCTGGGCTGTAGGAAGTTTGCTTCTGGTGATGAGGTTAGCAAGGTTCGGTGCTTGCTTGGAGACTAGGATGGGTGGTTCTGGGAAGATCTCTTTAAGAATAGGGTCTCTTTCTAGTATGGGTTGCAATTGTTTGAGCATTTTCTGTACGGGTTCGAGGGAGGGATATGTCATAACCAATGGTGTGTGATTTGTGGGGGGTTTTCTCCTGTACTGCAGCAATTCTTCACATGGTATTCAGGTTGCTCTTTCAAACGTGCAATCTCTCTCTCTGCAGGAGTGTCCTTATTGTGTGAAAGCCGTTTTAAGATTGGTGAGGTAGCAATCCCAGGTGTTCTCCTCAGTGCAAATTCGGTGGTATCTGAGGGCTTGCCTGTATATCACAGGTTTGGTGTGTTTAGGGTGATTGCTGGTTCTATGCCGATATGTATGTTGGTCTGTGGGTTTCTTGTATAATATGGTCTGTATTTTACCATTCTGGATACTGATCATCATGTCTAAAAAGGAGAGGTTGGTGTTCAAGTATTCAAAAGATAGTCCGATGGAGGGATGATGATTGTTGAATTTCTAATGGAACTCAATCAGATATTGCATGTTTTCAGTCCAAATAATGAAGATGTCATTGATATATCTTAAGTATAGCAAGGGTTTGATGGTGCAGTCCTTGAGGAATTCTTCTTCTACGTGGCTTATAAAAAGGTTGGCACACTGTGGGGCCATTTTGGTGCCCATAGCTGTGCCCATGGTCTGGAGGAAGTGTTGGTTATTAAAAGTGAAATTGTTGTGTGTGAGGATGAAGTGTACAAGGTCAGTAATATCTTTGGGTCTGTATTCTGAATTGTAATCTTGCTTTGTAGATATGTAAGGCAGGCTTGGATGCCATCCTGGTGTGGGATGTTGGTAAGCTGGTAACAACCATGGTGGCTAGGAGGGTGTTGCTGGGAAGGTGGTTTATGTTTTTAAGTTTCCATAGAAAGTCTGTTGTGTCTTGGACAAAACTTGCTGTTTGGGTGACGAGCGGTTTTAGGATTGATTCAATGAAACCTGATATTTCCTCAGTTAGGGACCCATGGTTAGATATGATAGGTCTGCCAGGGTTCCCTTGTTAATGGATTTTAGGGAGCATGTAAAAAGTCCCTTGGTTGGGTAGTGGGGGGATCAAGCTCTAGTTTTTCTTGTAGTCCTGCTGGAAATGATTTGATGGTATTTTTGAGTTTCATGGTGAACAGGGGAGTAGGATCTTCTTGTAGTAGGTGGTGTCAGAGAATTGTCTGTTGGCTTCCTTTATGACATGTAGTCTTCACAGTTTAGGATGACAGTGGCTTCTCCTTTATATGCTGGTTTTATTACTATTTGGTGGTTAGATCTTAGAGATGCTATGGCCTCTCTCTCTGGTAGGCAGAGGTTGTTATCGTGGCATGTATTGTTGGTTATTTCATTGTTCATTCTTTCCCTGAAGCAGTCAATGCAGCGGTAAAGGTTAGAGTTTTGTCCATTGTGAGGTGTCCAATCTGGCACGGAACTTTGAGAACTGACACTCAGGTGTAGTGCCCGAAGACTGGAAGAAGGCCAATGTGGTGCCCAGCTTCAAGAAAGGGAGGAAAGTGGATCCAGCTAACTTTAGGCCCATCAGCCTGACTTCTATCCCAGGCAAGATCTTAGAAAAGTTTATTAAAGAGGCCATCCTTAATGGACTTGTCAACACCAACATCCTAAGGGATAGCCAGCATGGGTTTGTTCTGGGTAGGTCTTGCTTGACCAATCTCATTTCCTTCTATGACCAGGTGACCTATCACTTGAACAAGGGAGAAGAGATTGCTGTCATAGATCTTGACTTCAAAAAAGCCTTCGATCTGGTATCCTATGATCACCTCTTGGCAACACTGGCCAATTGTGGCCTTGGCTCCACCACAATGCACTGGCTGGAAAACTGGCTCCATGGTCAGACCCAGAGTGTAGTACTTGATGGAAGTCACTCATCATGGTGGCCTGTGACCAGTGGGGTCCCCCAAGGCTCTGTCCTGGGACCTATATTGTTCAACATCTTCATTAATGATGTGGACATTGGAGTCAGGAGTGGACTGGCCAAGTTCTCCAATGACACCAAACTTTGGGGCAAAGCATCCACGCCAGAAGATAGGCGGGTGATCCAAGCTGACCTGGACAGGCTCAGCAAATGGGCGGATGAGAACCTGATGGTGTTTAACACTGAAAAATGCAAGGTTCTCCACCTTGGGAGGAAAAACCTGCAGCACCCTTATAGGCTTGGCAGTGCTACACTGGCTAGCACTATGGAAGAAAGAGACTTGGGGGTCATCATTGACCACAAGATGAACATGAGCCTGCAATGCGATGCTCCAGCTAGTAAAGCGACCAAAACGCTGGCTTGCATCCATAGATGCTTCTCGAGCAAATCCTGGGACATCATTCTCCCCTTGTACTCGGCCTTGGTGAGGCTGCAGCTGGAGTACTGCGTCCAGTTTTGGGCTCCACAATTCAAAAACGGTGTGGAGAAGCTTGAGAGTATCTGGGGGCATGTCTGTTCACCAGAGCGCGCCAAGGGATGACAAGGTCAAACGGTCACAAGCTACTACAAGATTGTTTCAGGCTGGACATAAGGAAGAATTTCTTTACTGTCCAAGTCCCCAAGGTCTGGAACAGTCTGCCAGCAGAGGTGGTTCAAGCACCTACACTGAACACCTTCAAGAGCAAATTGGTGTCACAGGGTCACATAGGTGCCCCGTGACTGGGGATTGAGATTGACAGAGCTGCCAATCACCAGGGCAGCTGAGGTGCCAGTTACCAGGGCAACCAGGCAGGTCAGGTGGCGGGAAGGGGGCAGGGCCGGCCTTTATAAACAGCCCAGGCTGGAGCCTGACCAGGAGTCCCCTTCTGGCTGCTGCAGGAGTGGCCTGAGTTGGCAGGTGCAGCCTTACCTTGCTGACCGGCTGCAATGGTGCCGGGGATGAGAACACCCTGATGAGAGGTATGGTTGGAAGCCCTGGTGGGGGCTTGGTGTTTACGTTATGAGCAAGGAGGCTCGGTGTTGTTTATATTGTAGCCACATGGCTTGAGTTTCGTTATAGTTACACCGGAGGATCAGGTGAGGCTGTAGGGGTGTGAGGAGGCCTCACAGGGGCTCCCCAGCAGCTTGGAGGTTCCTGGTGCCCAGTAGGGGCACAGTGCCAGTGGGGCACAACTGGTTGTGCCGGAGAGGCGCAGTATTGCGCCGGGGAGGCACAGTGTACGGGGTTTCAGACTCCAGTCCATAAGGGCGGTGTTTTGCCCAGTGGGGCAAAGGACCCAGAGAAGCGTCAAGGGGCCAGGCACGGCTGCGGCCACCTGAGCCCCAAGCGCAAGGAGTGAGGTATAGGCCCAGAAGGAGGGCAACGGCCGCGGGAGAGCACGGCATAGGCTCCAGAGAGGGCGAGGCCCCATAAGGGGCGGAGAGTGCGTGCAAAGAGCGCAGCATAGGCCCAGAAGCGTGGCAACGGCCGCAAGGAGCGCGGCAGAGACCCTGACAGGGGCGAGAGGCACTAGAGGCACGGCAGAGGCCCCGAGAGGGGCGGGGAAGCCCAGAGGTGGGCGATAGGCCCCAGAGTGGGGCAATGGGCTGAGGAGTAGCTAAAGAATGAGCCTGGCCCAGGGGCGCCGGTAGCAAAGCGGCGGCTACGAGCCCAGGGTGCCAGAGAGAGCACCAGAAGGCAGGGGACCGCACAACGTCCCAGGGAACAGCTGTGAGGCTTGGGGTGTGCTAAAGGGGAGGTTTGGAGGCACGCATAGCCCTTAAGGCAGGGGTGCACAGAGGCACCCCATATGTAGGGGCAGGAACATACATACTGTTCACCAGGGGGATAAAGGCAGCCTCCCATCTAAACTTATTTATTATCAAAGTCATGGCGGGCGAGAATCCGAGGGTGCTGAGTCCACCTTATGTGACGGTAGGGGGCACTAGGGAGTACACGGCCATTCCTAGGCCCCACTCCCTCACAATTGGATGCTTATCTTGCTGGGATCCTATGACCCCAGCTGACTTCCTGCCCTTTGGGCAGGGGGCTGGACTCGATGATCTCCCGAGGTCCCTTCCAGCCCTGATGTCTATGAAATCTTTGAAATCTATGTAATCTTTTCCTGAATGTTGTCAGAGAATGTTATTTTTGGGAGTGGATTCAGTTTGGTCATGGAAATATTCCTTGAGATGAAGGCATAATAGCCATAATACTTAATGCTGCAATATCTGCTGTAGACTGATCAGTTCTCACCTGGAGCCAGTAACATATCTGGGGGAAGACAAGTGGTGTACAAGCCTCAGGTGCTGATCTAGCAGAAGGACCAGATAGGTATCCGCTGAGGATCCTATGCTGGATGTCTGCTGTAGCTGGTGTATGGTTAATCTGTCCAGAAGCCACAGTAGCCTGAGCCTATGCAGCAGCCACAGCAGTAATAGCCACCGCCAAACTGTGGATATCCGAATCCACGTTATGTAATACTCTGTCCTCCACTGATATTATCCAGCAGTTCAGCAACATTATCCCCAGCCAAGCTCTGCCCAGGGCACCAAAGGATCTTGTTATGCCTCTGAAGAAAGCCATGGACAAACCCAGGGTAACAGGAGACATAGTCACTCAGCGCTCCTTAAACTAGGCTCTTACTTTGGATCTAGAGAAACTGGGACACTGACATTTACTTCTGACCCCTGCCAACCATTGTTCATCTCCAACACTTGTCTGACCCCATTGGTATAATATTGGGGTACTTCACAATATTTAATATTTTCTCATCCCATGAATATGAGGCAGGGACAGTTTGTCATTTGCTTATATATAGAAGCAGCCTCTGCTGCCAGACATCCTTATGCTTTTTGTGCTTCATAGACAGTTATAGGACTGATATCTAGCACTGGAAGCAGGGCCTTATTATCTGTTATTCATAAAGCTAGTTGTTTTACCCCCACCTCAGCATTTCTTTCAGTGGAAAAACAGTGGTCCTTTCCAGTGTATACTTTTGGAAACTTGTGTGCTTTCCTAGGCATAATAGAATAAGAAGTGAGTATAGGTGGATTTAGAAGTCTGGATGGAGGTTGTGAACTGCTTCTGCATATGTATAGGTACATAGGACTCTATAGAGAACTTCTTAGGCTCAGATGCAGGTGCCCAAAGATGACATTATGAAATTAGGCACCCAAAGAGAAGTCAGTGTTATATTTTTTTTTTTAGCAAGGTTGAAATAGGATCGTGTCTGGTGATGTGGGTGCCCATTATAAGGCACTTAAGTACCCTTAGAACCCCTGAGAAGCACACTAGGATTTGGGACAAGATGTGCATGTGCCTGAGTCTTTTGAGGGTAGGCATTCCTCCAGTGGGCATTCCTCTAGGCATGCTTTGCATATACCGACAGGACTGAATCCTCTATGAATTGCAGTAGTGATTCCTTTCATTTTAAAGATAGAGTGGGGATATTCACTTTCTATATGGTAGCCTGGTGGTTTGGAAACCCTCTTGAGGAGTGGAAGACCCAGGTTGATTTCCTTAAATATTAAGAGGGACTTTAAAGCCATGTTTGCCAACTGTCAGAACAGTGTCTTAACCATAAATAAGTATAGGTTACTAGTCCTATATTTCTGCTATTATAGTAATGATATGTAAGTTAATCAAGTCAAACATTTAGTGCTGTTTGTTTTGTCCAAAGATCTCCATTACTGAAGAAGGAGCCTGCTGTAGATGAAAAGGAGTTGGAAGATATTATGCAGTGTGTGGAATTAACATACTCATTTGTTCGAAATTGCTTACAGAACTCATGGGCTGATGTAGTGATGCCAGCACTAAAAATTTTAAGTGTGCTATCTCCAACAGAGGACCTATTGAAAAACACAAAGGTAAAATGAACCTGATGAAAGTACTTCCTATGGAATTTATCTAATACCAAAGTTACATTCAGAAAACTTTTGTACCCATAAAACACACTGTAGCTCTTCCTGTGCTCAAATTCCAACTTCCTGCTCCTCAGTTCATCTCAGTTTCATGGATAGATCTTCTTCCTTGGATTTTTTTAGCAATGCTCACAGCATCAGGATATTATCTTTCATTGTTTCTGTGCTTTACCTATGGCAGGTGAGGGTGCTATGTTTTGTAGTTGTATGATAGGGGTGACTGTGCAGTTTTAATAAGAGGTTAGACAATAATTGGTATGGGATAGTTGAATAAGAATGATCCTGCCTCAGGCAGGGGGTTGAACTAAATGACTTCTACAGGTCCCTTTCAGCCCAACTTTTGTATGGTTCTGATTCCAGAATGTGGTATTTCATTTCTGCTTATCAGGCAACCACACACCATGTCCAGTTGAGTGAATTTGGTACTTGAGGATCACCGGATTCAATGCTGGTAATATTGACTTCTGCAAGGAGGCTGGCATTTGTGCAGTGATCTTCCCATTTGATATGGACCATTTTCTGGAGGCATCATTGGTGATACCTCTCCAGGCTCTTGAGGTGATGATGATAGGTCACCCATGTTTTATATCCATAGAGAAGGGTAGGGATGATGGCTGCATTGTAGATGTGGATCTTGGTGGCTTTCTGGAGATCACAATGAATAAAGACATGCCAAGTCAATTTCCCAAAGGAGGCACATCAGATCCAGTGCTGGATCTTCTCTTATCAATGTTTAATCTTTAAGAGAGGTAGCTATGGAGGTAGGAGAAGTTCTTCATTACCTCCAAGGTCTTTCCTTTAATGGTAATTCAGGGAAGAGGGTCACATTAATGGTTGGGGGAAGGTTGATAGAGCACTTTATTGTTCTCAATGTGGAAAGAAAGGCCCTAAGTTTGGTAGTCTTCTTCAGAAAGATCCAGTGCAGTCTGGAGGTTTTCCACAGGTGCAAAAGGATGATACAGTCTTTGTCTTATTGAAGGCCAAGAATGGTTGTTTTGAGTACTTTTGGTCTTTGAACAGAAATGCCTCGGGTCAAAGAGCCCTCCATCCATTCAGTATTTAGTGTCAATTCTGGAAGGAAGGCAGTCCTTAATGAGAACCAAGATGACTGTCAAAAATGGAAAACACAGTTGGGACAATGACACATCCTACCGTGACTCCATTTAAGTCGACAAATGGTTCTATCTCCAATAGATCTGTCACAGTCCTCTGGTCATAAAGAAGTCTCAGGAACTTGATGTATTTTTTCAGGATGTTTAAACTTGGTCAGTATTTTCTGTAAGGCTTCAAGATTGATGGAATCAGGGGCCTTAATGAGGTCAATGAAGGCCACATGCAAGTCCTGATGTTATTCCTCTTGAGATCCCTTCCATCCCTAATTTCTGTGATTATAAGGTGTTCTGTGATGTGTGGTGGACCAACAGCATTACAGATTTCTTGCTCAGTAAAACTTCAAAGCTATATACCAGTTTGTGCCTGAAATGGTACATTTGAACTGCATCAAACATTGTGACAATTGGATCCACTAAAAAGTTACTCCTGTCTGCACCTGAATAATTAATCCATAGATAATTTGAGAGAATGACAGTAATTACTGAAGGTGTGGTAAAAGTTAATGAGCAAGTCTAGATGTTCAGTTCAAATGATGAAAATGTCATCTGTGTACCATAGCTGTAGTGAAGGTTTGATGGCAGTTTTCTAAAAGCTGTTTTTCAAGGTGACTCAAAATGAGATTGTGTTTGGAGGCCTTTTTTCCCACGGTTTGGAGAAAAAAATAGTATCTAAAGCACAACATGTCAAGCATAAAAAAGTAATGTTAGTCAAGGTCCACTTCTACATGAGACGCTACTGTGGAGTGGTTACTGTGCATTTATTTAGTACATGTGTAATCAAGTACTAAATAAATGCTCAGTAACCAGAGTTACTACACAGTAGTGCTGGTGAACACCTTTTAAATGACACTACTGTGCAGTAGCCTATCACCATGGCTGTTGCTATGAGTCACTACTGCCCAGCAGTATTAGACTACTGCACAATCAGCACCCAAGTTGTAGCAATTTGGCTCAACTTCATTTCTTCATCAACTGACTTTTCAGTATTTTGCTATTTAGGCTAGTTGAGTAACAACCAGAGTTAAGATGCAGTCTTGAAAGCAGTGACCTACTTTTCATGGTTTTACCTTGCACCTATGAAAGAGAAGAAACCCCCACTATTCCTTTCTTGAAATTCACTCTATCTTCTTTTCAAGGAGTTTAATGAATTAAGTCATATTGGGAGATACGAGAATTTTGCAGTGTGTGCAAAAAAATGGGTCACAGACGTATTCCCCAAGCCACCAAAGGATGTCAGCAACTTCCAAAAATGCATTGTTGTGAGTATAAAAAACTGGTTAAACTGACAGTAATCTTCTTTTCTTTTTTTATTAAAAACAGTCAACTAATGAGTTTATTCTGCTCCTAGAAATGGCAAAAGCTTTTTTCAGTTAAACTGTTTTGTGAGGAATGGACTAGACGGTGGCACGAACTTATTTGCCTTTCATATAAAGAGTGGATAAAAAAGGTGAGTTCATTAAATGGAATGTTTCTCTCTCTCCCTCCCTTCCTTCCCATTTTAACTTCTGCAGTAGGATCCTAGAAGCTCAGCTATTCTCATGAGACTGATGAACTTTCCTCTGAGCTGCTTGTTTTTGGTGCTGGTAGCACAGAGACTTCCCAATCATAGACAGGGGGGCAAGCACAAGGTGATGGTGAGATGTTTAACAATGTAATATTTGCAACATATGCACCTTTTCAGCATTAGACTCTACTTAGCTGGCATTTTAAACAGACTACATAAAAAACTGTCTGGATTTCTCTAAATGGCTTCATAGTCCAAGTGTTCTACTTCGTTGTCTTCTCGTGTCCCTCCCCCCATATAATATATTCAACAACTCATGTAGACATGGCCTGTCAATGATATAATGCTGCAGATCATAGTTTCATAGTAGCTGGGGTCAGGAAGGACCTGAACTTATCATCTAGCCTGACCCCCTGCCACAGGCAGGAATGAATGCTGGGTTCACAAGAACCCAGACAGGTGATCATCCAACCTCCCCTTGAATTTGCCCAAGGTAGGGGCAAGGACCTCTTCCCTGGGAAGCTGGTTCCAGATTTTGGCCACCCTAACTGTAAAATATTGCCTTCTGATCTCTAACCTAAACCTATTTTCCATCAGCTTATTACCATTGTTCCTCGTCACCCCAGGTGGTGCTGGGGAGAAAAGGGATCAACCTATTTGCCACCAGGTTCTCTTTTCTTTCTTGCTAAAAAAACTGTGTGGGGGTGTTGTCACACATGTATGGCACAATCAAGTACTGGTGGCTGCCCTGTCTGCACCATGACAGTATGGGCCGCATTTGTGTCTTATTTCCACCTTGTAAAGGAATGCTGTATTTGAAATCCTCCCCCTGCTGCTGGTTAAAAAACATAAATTAGGGATTGTGTTATACTAGGCAGAAGATTCCTGGTAAATCTGAAAATTTGTGATAGTAGAAATTTGTGACACATGGGCTGGACTCACCAACTCCTCCCTGTCCTGTATTTTCATTTACATCCACTACCCTGTATGCTGTTATTTATGCGTAGACAAAGAGAGGGTAAGTTGTTACTGTCATTGTCACTGGGCATGTCTACATGTGTGCTTTAATGCTCAGTAGCCTATTCTACTGTGCATTAAAGTGGCACATAAAAATTATGCTAATCTGCTAATGCACAGTAGAATAGGCTACTGCACATTGTCACCTAAGAAGCATGTGCTTATGCTACTGCACATTAGTGCAGCCTAATGCACATTTTATTTAGTACCTCATATTGGAGGTTATTTTTACATGTGCTTTGGGAGGCAAGGGGTGGGGTGTGCTTTAATTAGCAAGCTATGTTAACTAAAAGTGCCAAGTGTCACATGTATCAGTGTCCCTGCACTGAACAATGGTGGTGGGGTGTTTTGAAGTAAAGCTCATTGAATGAGGTTTAGTTCAAAGTACCCCTCCGCCATTTGCCAGCACAGAGATGCTGATACACATGACACTAGAGTCTGCTGGAGTGTGGTAATGACTGTACTCCAGTAAACTTGATTAATCAAGTGTGCTCCAATGCCCTGGATTTCTAGCACATCATGGCAGGCTCTCTACACATGTATAGGAGCCCAGAGGTACTAAATTTCATGCATGTTAGGAAAAGTACATTAATGTAAGTGTAGATGCCCATTAGCCTGGAACCATTTACACCCTCTTGGCAAACAGAAGTGAATGGCAATGGCCAGTACTAGGTACAAAAGCATCAGGTCCATGGTATTTACGGATTTGATCTGCCACCCTGTGTCTCCAGCCTTAAACAGTGAAATAAAGGCAGGTCAGGTATACCATTGGCATAAGCAGTTTTAACTCCAACACCACAGTTCAGATTTATACCAGCTGGGGAATCTGACTTTCAAGCACTTTAAGAAATATTTTGCTGAAAGGAAAAGAGTGGTTAAAAAAGCAAGTATCTCCTTCTTGCAGATAGAGCTTGGACACCTATTTGAGCACTATGTGGCTTTCCTTCAAACTGAAGAGTATCAAGGTACAGACCTGGAGTCTTTCTTTTCAGAACATGTCATTCAAAACATCAAAGAGATTCCAAAAGCCAAGGTACGTTGATTCTATATAGGGTCTGTGTGACCCTCACTGGGCAGAAGGGCTGGACACCGACAACTTCTGAGTTGTCCATTGCTTTTCAATTCTGCATGGCTTCATACATTATATTTATTGAAACTCTGCATTTATTTAGGTGTTTTTGTAATACTGATCTTATTATATAGATGGCTCAAATAATAAGTGAAGTGTGGATATTGCAAACTGGTGCATATGAATTATCTCTATCTGTGTATGGAGAAAATAATTTCTTTGCAGGATACTATTTGGCAAAAAATCAGTCAGTATTTCTCAACAATGAAGGAACCGGTTCTTGAAAAAATAATACCTGCTATCATGGAAAAAATGTGGACAGAAGAATTGAGCTTGATAAAGGAGCCTATGTGTTTTGAAGAGGAGATGGGAAATGTTCTTAAACGGCTACTTGATTCCTCTTTGGGCCAGGATATTATTTCAACAATCCGTAAGTTTCCAGATGGATATTTTGTTCCAGTGACACCTGAATGAGCTAAATCTGTTGGGAGCATAATTTAGTGAAAGGAGTGGAGAGAGAGTGAAGTCCTGCCAGAAACCCAATTGTATTTTTAAACATATAAATGCTTACGAAAATCTGTCTGTGAGACAATCCTATTTGCCACGGTACATAGGTGGACAAAGATGCAGATAGGCTTCTGGTGCAACTTTACTCCCTTTCACCTCCTTTCACTAAATGATCCCAATAAGTGACTTAGGAGTGAGGTTCAGAGTCTTTTTATTTATATATATATAGTTTGTTTGCTGACAAATGATGACAAAAGCTGTCTGTTTTTGTTTGTTTGTTTGCTTGTTTTTATGAATTTATGGTGAATTAGCTGTTAGTATCAGTGAGTGTGTCTACATGAGACTCTTTACTGTGCAGTAGAACTAATCGCTACATAGTAAGCATCACCCTTGGATGAAGTTCAGCCAGTTCTGCTGACTTTAATTCAGACCCATTAAAAGCTCTCTGGCCATTTCTGTTTTCTCATCCCTCTGTTTTTCCCCTTTGTTATCCAAATAATATTTATTAAGTGTCTAGCTATAGCTTAATTTTTTTGTGAAGGCAAGGTAGCTGTTGAGTTATTGAAAGAACAACTCAAATTCACATTCAGTGGTGAAAACTCACACACACATTTGTGGCATTTATGCCTGAGATGAACCACTCATAGTCTAGATGAGGCCTAACCAGTACCAAGAAGCACTTATCACCTCCTTTGCCTTGCACATAATGCTCCTATTAGTGCAGCCCAAAATGCTTTGTTACACCAAAAGCAAAATATTTCATTTAGCTGATGTGACTCATTTGAAAGATTTTCATTTGTGTAAGGAAAGGTTGGGCTTATTTGAAATGAAGTCCCTTCTTCTTTTCCCCTAATATTTTCATTTTTACCACTGAAATGAAAAAAAAAAAAGAAAATATTTGTAATTCTTTACTTCCAAGTATGCATCTTCTTATGCTTCTATGTTTTTTTCTCTAGAAGTCAAGGAAGTAGAATATATTAACATTTTCTGGAGATTTCTGTCAAAATAAGAAGAGAGAACCTCCAATGGGAAAGAGTTTGTTCTGGAATAGCTATCATAGTTTCATAGTTAGTAGGGTCAGAAGGGACCTGAGCAGATCATCAAGTCCCATCCCCTGCCATGGCAGGAAAGAGCACTGGGGTCAAAATGACCCCGGCAAGGTGATTGTCAAGCCTTGTCTTAAAGACCCCCAGGTAGGAGCCAGCACCACTTCTCTTGGAAGTTGGTTCCAGATCCTAGCCTCCCTGACAGTGAAGTAGTGCCTCCTGATGTCTAGTCTGAATTTACCCTCTGCCAGCCCTATCAGTGTGTCTTACTGTATTTTATGTTTTTTTTACAGAAAAATCAAAGGGTCCAATTCGTATAAATAAAAAAGCACAAGAGTTGCTTTCGAAAGTGTTGAAGCTGATCTCATTTGTGGGTGACAGTTTATTTTCAGGAGACATCCCCTTTCGTGTGCTGCATGACATTCTGAAGCACGAACAGGGATTTACAGCAATGCTATGTGGCAGTGGTAAGTTATGTACTTTTCCCCCAAGAGTGACGTTAAGTAAATATAATCATTTTTTAGCATAGGCAAGAAGGAAAAGAAAAAAGTGCCTACAAAGTGTTTATCTCAGCTGTTATGGAACATAATCTCATTGTCTATGAATAAATATAAGGTATGAAGAAGGTGTCTTAAAGTCAGTTGTGTTACAAGTGAAGAACTGAATTACAATATTAAAATATATCCTTCCTACTGAACATCTAGTTGAATTCCATTTTCAGCATTGGAAACATTTGCAATAGTCATCTTTGACAATTTATGCAGTCCAGAAGAGTAAGGGAAGGGTCCATCTAGCACTCCAACAGTGGCAGGGGATGATGCTACAGAGCGAGAGCATCAAACTGAACATCTCTAGAGTGATCGGTCTTCAATTCAGTACCTTCCCTGACATGCACGTTATTGGTTTAGGGCTTCTTTACACATGTTTCAGGGTGGGTTGGGAGGCACTTTAATTAAAGCAGCTCCAAGAGCCACTTCAATTAAAATGTCCACAGCGTCACGTGTATTCAGCGTCTCTCACTTCAAAATGCTGGTGGGGCCACTTTAACTAAAGCTGTTTTAATGAGCTTTAGTTAAAGCACCCCTGCCACCATTTTGAAGTGTGGGGATGCTGAATATATGTGACACAGAGGCTGCTGGAGTGTGCTAATTAGACCTGATTATTCACGTCTGCTCCAATACATGCTAATTAGCATGCATCAGAGCAGACATCTGGCATGTGTATAGGTGCCCTCAGAGATGTCAGAGGAAACTTTTTGAGCCATTCTGTTCAGTAGCCATTAGCAAGTCTGCCATCTGTGAATTTATCCAGTCTCTTTTTGAGCCTGAGTATGCTGTCTGCTTCCATGACCTCCTGTGGCAATAAATTCAACAATTATACATTACATTAAAAAAAAAAAAAAAAACCTTTGAATACAGGAACTTTAATGCCATGTGCCACTTGCAATATCTTTGTATGTTTTATTTTTTTTAAGTGCTAGTGGGAGAAGGGACTTTTCCAAGCTCAGTCCATAAAAGAAGTTCCATGCACCCCTCACAGACCAAATGCCCCAAGCTCTCTGTGGGAATAAGTAGACAATGCTGCCTTGGTTACTCTGGCAACTTCTCCCTTTCAGAAAAGTTGCGTCAAAGGCCAGAATGCTTTACTGCTCAGCTTATAAGAGAATGTGCTGACTGCCAGAGAACAAGAGTACCGCCAACTGGAAACACAGAAAAACCAAAAGCGTGTATTTATAAATATGTGCACCTGCATCTCAGATTATATAAAAGGTACTGTCCAGTTTTGTTCTTCTGCTGTCCATGATAATCCAATTATTTAATAGATTTCATAGATATTAGGCCTGGAAGGGACCTTGGAAGATCATCGAGTCCAGCCCCCTGCCCAAAGGGCAGGAAGTCATCTAGAGTCATAGGATCCCAATCTACAGCAGATATTGCAGCATTAAGTATTATGCCTATTATGCCTTCACCTCAAGGAATATTTCCATGACCAAACTGAATCCACTCCCAAAAATAACTAATTCTCTGACAACATTCAGGAAAAGATTACATAGATTTCAAAGATTTCATAGACATTAGGGTTGGAAGGGACCTCGGGAGATCATCGAGTCCAGCCCCCTGCCCAAAGGGCAGGAAGTCAGCTGGGGTCATAGGATCCCAGCAAGATAAGCATCCAATTTACTCTTGAAGGTGTTCAGTGTAGGTGCTTGAACCTCCTCTAATGGCAGGCTGTTCCAGACCTTGGGGGCTTGGACAGTAAAGAAATTCTTCCTTATGTCCAGCCTGCAACAGGGTCTTGCAGTAGTTTATGACCATTTAACCTCGACACCCCTTGGGGCGCTCTGGTGAACAAACGTTCTCCCACATACTGGTGGAGAACATAACATCAGTATTAGCAGTGTTAGTGGATGAGGCTCTCTGTCCTGGAAGAGGTAGGGGTCCTGCTGAAAGCAAGCTGAATATGATTTTCGAGTGTGATTGTGTCGCTGCCATTGTGAAGGTGATCCTAGGTAGTATAAATAGGGGAATACTGATGAAGAGAAGAGTTAGCCTCACCTCTATATAAAACAGTAGTGAGACTATTACTGGACATTATGTCCTGGCTCAATGCCCATGCTACAAAATAGATGTTCAGAAATTAGAAATTCATTTAAGAAGAGACTAACGGAGCTTAGTCTCTATGGTTTGTTTGAAGGAAAGCTAAGAGGTCATTTGATCATAATCTATAAGTCTTTGCTTGGAAAGCTATTTCTCAGAGAGGAGTGTATTTCAACCTATCAGGCAAAATGAGATCTAGAAAGTAGAAGCTGAATAGAGAGAGATTCAGAAGGTAAACAGTCAACTAGTGTTTAAGAGGGACTGGAATTAGCCATTGGCCCAACTCCCATAGGGATGGTGTGGATTTTCTAGCTGGGAGTAGAAAAGCAGTTACTGGACAGCTTGAGAAGTGCGAACTCACCAGCGCTGAGATCTGTAAATGGGAAAGCTGTCTCTAAAAGCCCTGCTCCAGTCCAGCCAGGAGCTGTTGGATGGATCCAGAGATCTCTGGAAAATTCTCAGGCATGGGTTAAAAAGGAGACCAGATGGGGATAATCAGATACTGCTTCCTCCCATTTTGGACAAGGCTGAGAATTTATTTTTCACTTGATTGAAAGTTCACATTCATATGCAAGTATAGTTGTTACTAAATCTATAAATTCTTCCCTGTTTAGTTGGTTTGAAGGACATGCAACAAAACATTGATGAAAAGCAAAGCATCAAAAATCAGATGGTGGTGAAACAATTCTCTACTGATGGAGAGAAGAAAAGCAAAGACTCAGAACCACCCGCACTTGTTAAGTATGATGATATGGTTACAAAAGTCGACACACTTCAGAAAAGCAAATACTTTCTAAAAATGTGGAAGCTGAAAGCAGAACAAGCCAAAGACAAATTGCCAGAAGAGGCAATTTTTTCCCTAGATGAGGTTCAGGAACACATTTATATCCCAGCCATAGAGGATTTTAAAAAAACCTATTGGTCCCTCAAAGACTCCTCCATCAGTTTTGATAACATTGAAAGGCAATTTGAGATGCTAATGAACAAAAAAGAGCTGTTGAAGAAGGAGTTTGAAATCATGGAGAGCAGTATTGGAGAACGAGGCAGCGAGTCCGGTTGGGTGAAGGCTGCAATGGATAAGATTGACATCTATGAGACATTGTCCACAGTGGTGCAGCCAGCCACAATGATTAATGAGCTACGAAGAGAACTTGGTCTGCATGGAGATTTCCAAATCCTTGATGACCTGACCAGATATGTATGTAGCATGTTGGGATTAATTTGACTAATGTGGTCTCACTGGATGTATTTCATGGTTAGCTACACAAAGATCAAGGCCTAAGGCACAGAAAGTTGCAAAGTGTGCAGGCTAAATGCTACCTTACCCTCACATGCCTAAGTGACATTGAGGAGACAGCGTAACTGCAGGTTTTGACACTTTTTTGCACAGTTTGAATTCCGTATAGCAGCCCCTGCCTTGTGCTTCTCTTCTCAGTTTATTCAGCCTGGCTGCACAGGTGCAGAATAGAATCAGAGGGGCATTTAAGTCCCAAAACTTTTATCACAGAAAACCCATGGCTAGTGGGAATTTGACAAAGGAGGAGGAGAATTAGGAGAATCACTCCACCTTGTAGCCAAGATCCTAGTGGTTAGGGTATTTGGCCAGGGAAAGGGAGAGTCAAATTTTAGGAACCCTATCCAGAAGGGGTCCCATCAAAGTGCTGTAGAGACTCAGCTGTGGGCCAGGCACTAGGGCTGTGAGAAACAGCTCTGTTCCAATTTGGATTTGGATTTGGATTCAGTCATTTTGGAGAGACAGTGATTCGATTTGGTGTTTCAGATCACTGTCCTGATTGGATTCGGCCAAAACTGTTTCAGAATTTTGAAGCTGTTTTGGAGATTCGCCCATAGACTATAATGGGGAATCACTAAAATACCTATAACTTTGTCATTTTTGGATGAAAACTACAGGGGTGGCACCCCCTTCTGAGGATATGAAGCCTGCCAATTTTCAAGGAGATAGGTGCAGGGGTTTTGTGAAACTGCACCTCGAACTGTTCAAAGCAAAACTCGTATCACTTGCCAGCAGTGGCAGCCGGCTGTCATCCCACACACAGATCCGGGGGCCTGCACCCCCGGGAAGGCTACGGGCTGTGCCATACTCCTCCCAGGGGGCATGGGCTCCTGGATCTGCATTTGGGATAACAGCAGGCTGCCGCTGCCATCTGGGACTAGCACTTGGCGTAGCCCACACCAAGTGCCAGGAAAAATGGTGCTGCCACTGGCCCCAGCTGGCAGCAGCAGCCTGCTGTCATCCCACACTCAGATCTGGGGGCCCATGCCCCCTGGGAGGGCTGCAGGGCTGTGCTAGACTCTTTCCCAGAGGTGTGGGCCCCCAGATCTGTGTGCAGGATGACAGCAGGCTTCCATCTCTCCATCAGAGCACTGGGATTGGAAGGGACCTCAGGGACAGATCACAGACACTGGTCACCTACAGATGTCAATATGAGAGCAGTCCTTATGCCCCTCTTCCCCCTCCCTCTTCTAAGTTTTTGTTTCCCTGCAAGCCCAGGTCCAAAACTCCTAAATTTTCTGAAATCTTTTAGATGTTTTCATTCTGTTTTGTTTCATTTTGGAGCTTTTTCTCAGTGTCCCATTCTGACTTGGATTCCATGTTTTGGGCACCAAAATGGGCTGAAACACCTCCATTATCCACAATACCCTCCAGTCCTTTCCTTGAAGCTCCCTGGGCAAACAATGGGGGGAGTTAGGTAGAACGTTAAGACAAAGGGTAGCTTGGTGAGGTAGATGCTTGCCTGGAAAGGAATCAGAATTTGTCGCAAAGATGATATCTTTTATTAAACCAACTAGATATTTGCAAAAAAAATCTTTATTTGCAAGCTTTTGAATGCACACACCCTTCTTCAGGCATAGGGGAATGCAAAGATTGTAAAATTTCTCCTAGGTGGAAATGAAAATGTATATTTCCTGAAAAGGATGAGTTCTGCCCTGGCCTCTGTGTTCACTGGGGCAAAAATATTCCTACAGATATTGTTTTGTCTAAGGAATATTATGTTCAAGCAGCAGAAAAACCCCTAGAAGCAGCAGATAGAATTCAGGGTTCCCTTCCAGGGTCATATCTGTCTTACTAAGCTATAATCTTTCTTCCTCCTGGCCCCACTTACCTTTCCCTCCTGGCTTCTGTTGTGCCATATCCAAGAGAAGTGCTGGAGGATACTATGAGCACTGGATTGTCCCTTGCTGATGGTTAGAGCAGCTTGTTAAGAAGCTGGAGAAGCAGGTTTAAAGCCTCTCTGCGCGAGTGGAGCCTAAGCCTCTTGCCTTTTTGGCAAGTGTCCTAACCACTAGGCTTTTGGGATGAAAAGATAAAAGGGGTTTCTTCCCCTCCTCCTGCTCTGCTGCCTTGCTTCTGGATGATTCTGTTCTGCCATGAGAAGTAATAAATATTTTGATGTACTGGTTAAAAATTGCAGTTACATGATTATAAAAGTGTCATGAGAGGTGAAGTAGGATTTAGCCAGCAGTGAGTGAAATCAGGGCCCTGTTGTTTCAGGCACTGCACAGACATACAGTTCAGAGTTGTGTTTTGCCAAATGGGTGTCTAAAGTGTTGCTGCTGTGAAAAGTTCATAATTCAGCTGTGAAGCCTGGTTAGTTCTGTATTTTCAGTGAGCTCAAATATGCAGGTCGTATGTCCCCAGAAATTAATACTGCTTCATCCTCCAGGGCATGGCAGGGAGCACCGTGCTGCCATGGCTGCCAAGGTGAGACACGGCGGTGGTGGTGGTGGTGCAGACTTGTCCCCCCATTGCTGCTGGGCAGGAAGAGGGCACCTCACCTTTGCAGGCATGGTAGCTGTGCTCCCTCCCATACCAGGTCCTGCCTCCTGGGCCATGGAGGCAACTCCTCTGGAGTTGGTTGAGCCTGGCTGCAGCTCTGCACTCTGCTGTGGGTGCAGAAATATCAGGAGGCACGTACCCCCCTGCCCCCCTGCCACTTCACTTGTGCCCCTCTCTCCCCTCACACATTACCTGTGCCCACACCCACCCCATTCCTCACATACTGGGGGACTGAGGGTGGGGGGGCAGTGGGTTAGGAGTGAGGGGCAACAGCAGGGCTGGGGCAGGTCTGGGGGTCATGAATGAGGGGTGGTAGCAGGGTCAAAGGGCTGTGGGTCTGGAGTGAGGAGCACCAGCAGGGCCCAGGGGACTGTGGGTCAGGGATAAGGGGCAACAGAATGGGCAAGGGTAGGGCACCAGCATATCAGGGCTGCTCAGCTCCCCAAAGCAGATGGGGGGACAGCTGTAGCTGGACCTGCATCCTGACAAATGAAGGGAGCAGAGGGAGTGCTGATTCTCTGTGATAAAAAACCAAAATCAAATGTCAAAATATATAGGTATTTAGAATTTATTTTATTATAATGAGTGAAGCATGGGTAGGCTTCCAAACTGCTGAAAAATTGTAAATATATCAATAAAACATTGTGTTCAAAACATACCTATATATATTAAAATGAAATGCCACTCTCTCTCTCTCCCCCCATATATATAGGGGGAGAGAGAGAGAGAGAGTCATTTCATTTTAATTACAGAAAAATGTAGATTTTGATGTTTTTTATCAGAGAATTTGGGATTTTTAAACAGAGGAAACCAGGATCCCTGGTTATGATGTAATAGTTGCTGCATGGTCCAGAGCAGTAGCTCTTTCCCTTCTTTTTGAAACCTCAGAAGTGTGCACTTGTCCATGACCCAAGATGCCTCCAGAGATGGAGCTTCCATTATACAGGAGGCGTGAAGCTCTCGATGCACACCAATGGGAAATTGTAGTGTTTGCAGGTCCCCTCTTTCTGAATAAGGCACATGTGCCTTAGCAAGTCATGTTTTTTTCTGGAAGCTGGACATCTTGACAGGCATAAAAAAGATCCTCCTTTTCAGTACATAGCCTAATGGTGAGACCTCTTGTCGAAGACATGGCTGATTATGGATGTCAGCTTCAGGCAATTGTACCCATATCTCCAAAGTCCTAGCACAAGAGTCAGCATTTTTTACTAAGGGTCCTCCCACTCATTCACACTTGAAGCTGGATAGAACCCAGCAGTAGAGTTGTTACACACTTAAAGACACTAACTTCATAGCTGATTGGCAAGTTTTATAACTGGGAGGCCATTTTTATGGAATGATAATTAATGGATGGTTGGCTGGAGTGGCAGCTGGGGTTGGGTAGCTGGTAGTAAGACATGGGCTAAGTCAGGTAGAAACATGGGATCAGCCAGACAGTCTTCAAATGCAGGCCTGATCAGAACTTTATGGGCCATATCCAGTCTCTTCACAGGCCAGATCTGGTCTGTGGGCCGCAGGTTGCTGACTCTAGTCTCAGAAGAGGTTTCTAAGCCTCGAGCTAAGGGGCGGACATATGTGAATACCTTCCACCTCCCTCCTCGTTAAGCTTGCCTACTAGCAGCCAAGAGGGAAAGAGTCTCAAGGCCAGAAGGAGAATAAGTAGGAGGGAACATGAAGTTGCTCAAATGAGGACAAACACTTGGAAAGCTTTCCAAACAGTACTGTCTGGGCACTTCTGTTCTGCTCCCGGCTGACCCCAGCCATGCTCCTCAAAGCCATAACCATGGCCTCCAGCCTCGTCCATAGCCTTGTGTTTCTCCCCCTATTCCCTTCACGGGGCCCTCTGGCCCTACACTGCCCTTAGCTCACCAGGTCCCTGAACCTCAGCCTACAAACTATTTGGCCTTAGCCCATGTAGCTGCCTGGATCCCAAACCCATGTGTAAGGCTATATTTGGCCTCGACCCCTTGTAGCGTGGAATGCCTCCCAGGCAATCCTACTTTATTTTCCAATTGCCCCCGTAGCCACAACCCAAGCCTCCAGTTAGACACGGAAATGAAAGCAAACTGCTTTAAATTAAAATTCTTAAACTCCACTTAGGTCATTATCCCAAAGCAGCTCCTACTCCTCTCTTAGCTATTGCCTATTAGATCTTTGGGATACTTTGGGTGCCTGTGCATCTCTCTCCTACAACCTCAGTTCCCAGGAGCTCCTGTCCCTGCAGAGGCCAGAGTCAAGGCTGCCCACTCAGGAACCTTATCTTCCCTAAGCTTCTCTTTTTCTGATCACCCGAACTTCTGATTCTCTGCACCAGGCACAGGGATCTCTCCTTTGCTCACTAATAAGCCTGCTCCCCTCTGCTGCAGGCAGCTGCTCTGCAGATGCAGTCTCAACTTACCTGATCACCTCGAGTTCGGCCCCTTTGTGGGTTATTGCTGGGCAGCTCATCCCAGGGTAGCCACTGTGTTTTGTAGTTCCTAGCCCTGTTGCCTCTAAGCTATTTTCTTTTAGCATCCGCATGCACAAGATCACAGATCTTGCCCTTTATGTCCTTTTCCTCTCAAACAAACAGGAGCTCTTGTTTCCTATTGCAAAGACTTACTCATGTGGCAAAAGACCCAGGTCCAATACCCTCTTCTGCCTGGAGGAGTTCACACCTACATTTCCCACTTCTCAGGGCAGTGCCTTAACCCCCAAGGGTTAGGTCTCAGTGCTTGGTGCCCACACGTGACACTGAACCAGTTCACAGTGGTCCTTTTCAAAATAGTACTTGATTCTGCTGGTACACTTTTGAACTATTCCAGAAAGCTTTCAACTTGTTTAATAGGTGTATATGTTTGTCTGCTTTGGGTTTAAAGCAGTCTAAGTGTTATGTGCATCCATGCCCTGACCTTGTAGGTTCAGTGGTTGAACATACAGATGATGAGGCTGATGAAGCACTGGGGTGACAGGATCACAGACGAGGCTGGCTGCACAGATGTAGAAGTAGGAGCTCGCTCTGCCCTGAAGAACTCAGTCCAAGTAACATACCAAAACCAACAGCTGAATTGCTGGCATTTTTATACTTCCTTGTATGTTTGGTAACACCTTACTTTTTGGGCCAGTTTGCCCAAAACTTGCACTGAAATAACAACAGGGTGAAATAAAGGGTATGAACAAATGTACCTTTGGAGCTGAACATTTCAGAAGGGCAGTGACTGTTCTAGTCTAATTGTTATTTGTGGACCGGTTGAGAGTCATATCAATGTAGCAATACTGCTTGCACTTTAACACTGCATTCATGTGCCCATAACCAGAAGAGGTGTTATTAATTTAACAGTTCTGTTTTACAGTAGGTGACTAAAATCTTAATTGATTTTGGCTGAAACAAATGTAGATATTTGTATTCCGAAAGAATAACCTACCTACAGCCTGGCACAAAAATTAGAGAATGGAATTAAGAAACCGATAGAGTCAAATCAATGCAGGTCTGTCTTTTGACAACCCCTTTGGAAATCCTCCAGGGTGGCAGGGGATATTTAGCTATGAGTGTTTGTTAAATAAATGCTTCTCTCATTTATTGGCTGAGAAGCCCAATTCTTTATGCTATATTTTAACAGGATGAGGAATACTTGAAGAACAAGAGACTTGATTATATAACCAGTGATGTCAAGGAGGTGAAAGAGACTTTGAGTAACTTATCAGAGAATGTACTGAATTTCTTGAGAGAACTCCTTCAGTGTGCAAAAAAGGCCTTTATCTCTTGGGTGAAGGATGTCATAAAAGGTAAGCTATGTAGAAGCATCAATAGACAGAGCACTATAGAAACTTGGGAACAGCAGCAGTTTCCTGGTTCATAGAGTCACGTTTCCTGCTATCCCAAGTATTCCCATATCAAAATTCCAAATTTCAGGAAAAGGTGAAGCTCCTTCGAACCAGTCAGTCTTTTGTCCCCACTGCTCAAAACAGAGTGCTGCTGCAGAACTTCATGGTTACTATGGTTAGGAAACTTTTAATTTTCAGCCTAGATTTTTTTTGGTTTTTTGCCAGTGGCCACATCTACATGACACACTGCCTGCACAGTAGCTTGTTCCTACTGTGCAGTAGCATCACAATGCATAAAGCACTACTGCTTGGTTGTAATGAGCTAATGTGCAGTCAGCATCACAAAAAAGCTGTCTGGGGATGTTGCTGTGCAGCAACTCTGGTTACTGTGCAGTCATTTAGTACTTGTGTATACAAGTGTATACCCAGCGTCTTGTGCAGACGCAGACAGTATACATCCTTTTTCTTTATTTATTTTTGTTTGGGCCACCAATATCCTTTAGCTTATAGAGCTTTTTTCTCCCTCAGCATTTTACCCACAATGCATTAATGTGTAAGTAGAACCCATTTCAGCCTTTGTTTTTGCTGGTCAGAATCAGTTATGCTCTTTTAGTCTCCTCTCATATAAAAAAGTCTTGCTACCCAGATCAACCTTGTAGCCTTTCTCAAAATGTACTACAAATTTCATTAACCTTTCTTGAATACAGGTGACCAGAATTGCACATAGTTTTCCAGATGGGGTTTTACTAGTCCTATATACAGTGGCACCAATGCTGCCCTGGCTCTTCTGGAAACATTTTGCTTACTACACCTAAAGAATGCATTTCCCTTTTCTACTACCATATTAAATTGGTGGTTCAGAGTCACCCTACAGATCACATATAGACCCAGGTCGTTCTCCTCATTTTCTCTTTACAAAAGAGACTCACATTATATAGCAGAAGATCTTGTTTGTTCTTAAGTGTAAGATCTTAGAATTAGAGAAAAATAGAGTTGCGTGGCTCCCTGCCTAAGGTTGGATCACCCCTTTCTAAGTCATCTGTAACAAGCATTTGTCTAACCCAGAGGTATCAAAATGAAATTGGTTGGAGGACTGCACCTTGGCTTACATGTGGGCAGCCTTGTCATCACCCTGGAAAGAAGCACTCCCAGGGCTCTGGCCACAGTGATAACTGATGCACTCTTCAAAAGTCAAGTCAAGGGTAGCCCCAGTGGCACCGATGGCAGAAACCAAACTACTATGGCCAGAGTTCTGGCTCTGGCAATATTGGAGGGGCTTCCAGTGGTGGCAGCCGGTACCCCCTGACCTTTCCTGAGTATGAGCAGCCTCAAGGCAATGCAGGTGGAAGCCCCATCACAGTGGCCAGAGAATGGGCTGTAGCCATGGATGCAGGGTTTTCCACAGTGGCAGACAATGGCCCAGCAAAAGTCAGGGTGCTGGCAGTCCCAGCACACAGCACTGCATGCTGAAGCCCTGCCGCAACAGCGAGAGCCTCAGTAGGACTGTGCAAAGCTTCGGATCGTGATTTGGATTCAGAGAAGATTCAGACAATTCAGGGACTGAATCTACAAATCTAAATCAAATCGCTAGAAGCTTTAGGCTTTCCAAATCGATTCGGAAAAGATTCAGGAATTCTGAGATTCGGCCATAGGGTATAATGGGGAATCAATGAACTATCTATAACTTTGTTGTTTTTTGGATGATTAGGATGAAACATGCAGGGATGGCAGCCTATGCAGAATGAACCCTGTTAAGATTCAAGGTGAAAGGTGTAGGAGTTTCTGGGAAACTGCACCTCAAAGTCCTTATAGCAAAACTCATGTCATGTGCTTGTGTTAAGCCACAGTGGGGTGAAAACTGCAGAGATGATAACTCTTGATGAAGCCACAAAGCATGCCAAGTTACAAGGAGATAGGTATAGGAGTTTCTGGGAAACTGCACTTCAAACTGCTGACAAGCAAAACTCATGACATAGGTGACAGTGTTTATGTGTTAAGGCATGGTGGGGTAAAAACTGCAGGGGTGGTAGCCCCTGCTGTGGCTACAAAGCCTCCCAGCTCTCAAGGAGCTCGGTGGAGGGGGAGTCTGGGTTCTGGGGCCCTGCACCTCTGGCTGCAGGCAGGCAAAACTCGTGACATGGGTGCTTGTGGGACTGTGTGTGTGTTCAGGTGTACCCTTCCTGGTGCTGGGGCCTGTGTACAACACGGCAGTGTCCCAGAAACCCCTGCACCTATCGCTTTGAAACATGACAGGCTTTATGCCATCAGGATTGGCTGCCATTCCTGCAAATTTCATCTGAATCGGCCATAAAAAACCCCAAAGTTATAGATATGTCATTGATTCTTTTTTATACCCTGTGTCTGAATCTCCAAATCACTGAATCTTTTCAAAATCTTTTCTGAATTGATTTGCCCAAATCGAATCAGAAAAGCAATTTGAATTTCCAAATCGAATCGGTCAAATCTGAATCGGCCGAATCCAAATCCAAATCAAATAGTTGCCTATTCACACAGGTCTCAGCCACAGCTCTAGGAGATTCTGCCACCATGGAAAGAGCAGGGAGGAAACCTGCAGGACAGATGACCTCAGTTTGAGGGCTTGATCCAGCCCATAGATCGTATGTTTGAGACCCCTGGTGTAACCTGTTCTTAAAAACTTCCACGGATGGAGATTCCACAGTCTGTTTGAATGCCTTATCACTCTCAGAGAGAGAAAGTTCTTCCTAATATCCAACCTGTACTTCCTTTGTCACAATTTAGAAATGTTAGATCTTGTCCTACCCCTACTGTCACAGAGAACAGTCTCTCCCATCCTTTTTATAGCCACTCCTTATAACAAAATGTGTGGTTACGAGCAAAGAAGCTGGTTATCAAATCCCATTTTGTCCTCCAGAATGAACAGTCCAAATTCTTCAACTTTTCCTCATTCAACACTCTTCCCAGATCTTGGATTATTTTTGTTGCTCTCCATTGGACTCTTTCTATTTGGCCAAATCTTTTATGAATTGTGGTACCTAAAACTGCACTTTTGTACTATTACATTTAATCCCTTGTCTGTTTCTCTAGCTCCACAATTCATCCAGCTATTCCCATATGAAATTCCATGCTACCTTTGTATTAATGAGGCATTCAAATTTGTGTCATCAGTAAATTCAGTTAGTACACCATAACTTTTTGGGCATTCTCACTAATGAAAATATTAAACAAGATTGGTCCCAAGATTGATTCTTGTGGAAATTTCATTAGTAACCTTCTTTCAGCCCAGTAGTTAATCTCTAACCAGTACCCTTATAAATACCTATGATGGTTCTAGGGGACGTCAGGAGATCATTTAGTCCAACACTCTTCATAAGGTAGGATCAGCCCTATCCACACCGTCCTAGGCATGTGTTTGCTTAACCTCATCTTAAAAACTTCATGAACAACCCTCACATACAATCACCAGGCTTGCCGCCCAAATCATCAAAAATACACTTTAGGTTGCCACAGGTAAAGCAGAGGGACAAGGACATTTTCAGTGTCTTACTACTGAAAAACTTTGGACAAATATTTTAAAATTAAAAAAAAGACATTCCTTTTATCATCATTTTTCCAATGAAAAATATTTTTTCAAAGAAAGAAAATATATATATTTTAATTGTTATGTCAAAAACACAATTTTCTGTTCAAAAACAGTTTCCAGGAAAAATCTGCAGTTTATATTCCAGAATGATTTTAGTGGCACATCTGTGTGGTTGTGCAAATAGTAAGGATTTCTCACCTTTGGAGAGTACAGGTATCACATTTATTAATAAACTATTTGTACAACTTTTTCGTGCATCTTAACTTAAAATAGTTTCTTTTCTGGATTGTTTTTTCACATCTCTAACTGGATTTTTATTTCTTTCAGACAAAACAGAACTTCCCACATTTGTGGACTTGGCATCTATTTCTGCAGGAGAAAATGACATGGACATAGATAAAGTGCGGTTCTTCCGAGATTCTATCTCTGCCTCTGGGCCCATCATTTTTGACTTGAAATCTACATCAAGTTTTAAAGACTTCTGTGAAGCATTACATCCCATCAGAGCTGCTATAGTAAATGATGATAAACTTCCAGAGAAGCTAGTATGTTTTTCTATGATTTTCTCTTCCAAGCAAACATTTTAGACTGTGACACTTGCTAGTCAGTAGAATTCTACAGGAGGTGACTTCAAAGCATTGGGTTAAGTTTCCATAAATAACTAAGAGAATCAGGACTCTAAGTCTCTTTCAAAAGTCAGTGAAATATGGGATCCTAAGTTGAGCTGAGTGAATAATTTTGAACAGCATGTTTACCAAAAAATGCAACTTGAGATCAATCCAAATAACTTGTTAGTTGGTACTGAATCAGATGTCAAAATTAATTTTAAAAAGTAAAAATATTCCACTGAAATGTTTACAAAACAAATATTTCCATTTTTCATTATTTTTTTTCTTTAAAAAAAAGATCAAACCCTAATTATTTTTTAAAATCTGGATGATCCATTTTGGGTTGGCTCCAAACATGAAAACAAGCAAGCAAGCAAACAAACAAACAAACAAATAAACAAGCAAGCAAACCTCTTTCCATTCAATCATAAAATTGAAATATCAGTTATTCACATTAGCTCCCTTGCTCAATCCTCAGTTCACTTTTGAAAGCAGCACTTAAGCTGGTAAATGCCATTCTTAAAATATCACCCTTGCTCTACACCCTCTGTTTGTTCTAGTGTAATGATTTTTGTGAGGGATGTGTTTTTAACCTAAATAGTTAAGTGGATGCAGTCCTGAATGTATAAATAGCCATAGTGGTATAAAAAGCACCTAAGATTGGAATGGCTTATTTCCCTTCCCAGATATAAATAACTGTGGTAGGGCAAGTGTATTTAGATTGATACAACTGAGTGCATCTACATGTGCAGTTAATTCGAAGTAATACTTTCTGGAGCAGTTTGAGCTGGAGAATACTACTCCGGGGCACAGTGTCTACATGTGCACCCATAACAGCAGCAATTTGAGATGGGGTGGAGCAGTTGATGGTAGGCCCAGGTTGGCAAGGGGCATGGGGTATCAGCCCCAGGCCCTGGGTGGTGTCATCTGGAGGCAGAGGGGATGACTGGGGCACTGTACACAATGCTCTTAGTGTGCTGTTACTTACAGGAGTGTGAGTCTTGCTTTCAGTCGATTAGGACTTCCCTGGTAACAGATGACACTCTCCCCCTCTTTCTGTTGGTGTGTCACCTTTCTGTTCTCGCCCGCCACAGCTTGGTCTAATTAGTTAAGCAGAAGGCTCCTGATAAACCTGGTTGCACTGGCAAGACTGCTGGTCATCTTCCTGGGGCCCCTGCCTCCCCCTTACTCTATCCGTATGTCAACCAGGTGTTCCAAACAAAAACAAAATGAAAGGTGACAAAAAATTACAATAAGCCTTTTGCACCCTGACCAGTGGTCAGGGGCTGCCCCAAGGCCCTGGGACAGCATCCTATGTATAATCAGTCCACACTTCAATACTTATGGATATTCAGTCCTCACTCCAACAATTCAATAAACTCATATGTGAAAACATAAAGTTCCAGCACTCACGGTTGGAGGTTCTCAACCCTCGTATCCTACTCAGGCTTCTGGGACATCCTAGTGCTGCTGATCTCCATCCCGTGATCTTACCCTTAAGCTCTCATTGCCAGACACACCTCTGAGTGTCCAGGCTTCCAGAAATCTCCTCTGGTTCACCTGCTGGAGCTGATTCCTTCCAGCCAGCCAGTTTTCACCAGTGGGCCAGCTTTCCCACATATGTGGACTCTCCCTGACATGGCGGCTTTTCCCGGCGTGCAGGCTCTCCCTGCTGCGCCTGCTCTCCCCGGCATACCAGCTTTCTTCTGGGGCCAGCATGGAGCTTCTGGTTAAACTGGAAGCTGCCGAGCACTCACCCATGTGCACCCAGAATGTGCTTCTAAAGCATGGTGGGGACAGTGTCAGGGTTGGTTGTGGCTACTCTGATGCAGCTGAGGCTCCTTTGGCCCTTCCTGGGCCCCCCACTTTGCTCCCGGGTGCTAGGGCTGTTTTCCCTTTCCCTTTCTCTCCCATCTTCTTCAGTGGGCATGCTCCCACAGGCACAAAGGTGCTGAAAGTGCAGGCATATGAGTAAGTAGCAGGCAGGAGTCTGTCCCCCTACTAACTAATTTACACCTGCCATCAGCATCTACACGTGCACTTAATCACATTTTATTCCCCAGCTTAAAATTGTATCCTTTATACAGTGCTATCCTACTGTGGTGTAAATTAGTTTACTGCAGTGTAATTGCATTGCACATGTAGACAGTGATGCTTTACTTTGCAACTAATTAATCAACTCCACAGCAAAGTGCACATGTAGATGTGTCCATTATGTCCTCACTGGTTGGGTTATAGTTTACATTTTTGTTTGTTTGTGATAACTACTTAAAAATCACAATTCTGCTCTGTTTTTCAATGGAGAGGTAAGCTGATGATCAGGAAGAATGGGAGCAAAATAGAATATCTTCCCCACTCAATTACACAAAATGGAAGCCCAAAAGGCATTTGAGCCATAAAATCATAGAAAATTCAGGCTTGAAGGGACCTCAGGAGGCCACATCTAGTCCAACCCCCTGCTCCAAGCAGAACCAGCCCCAACTACATCTTCCCAGCCAAGGCTTTGTCTAGCTGGGGCTTAAACACCTCCAAGGATGGGGATACCACCACCTCTTTCACAGTCCTTGT
This sequence comes from Crocodylus siamensis, assembly GCF_052110815.1. NCBI lineage: Eukaryota > Metazoa > Chordata > Crocodylia > Crocodylidae > Crocodylus > Crocodylus siamensis. Next base: position 422,150,715 of record NC_143395.1, on the reverse strand, counting down.
GATCCTAAGCCTTACCACCTCTAATAGGGGCAGGAGAGTTATTTTTTTCTATCAATAGGGTGATAGAATATATTTTCAAATGTCTCTAAGGGGTGTGAGCACAGCTATCCTTGGAGTTTCATAGGTGTCTGGGCAAGCAAATGATTTTCAGGTGTTGGGTACTTTCTTCAACTTCTGAAGAAACAACAGACTAATTTTGTTTCTTCTAGAGAGATTCCTGTGACAACAAATCATGGCTGCAAATGGTCCATGACTGCCATGGGTCTGTAGAGCGCTCCTCTGTATCTCAAGCTAGAGCCATCAACAGCAAAGGGATTTTTATCATCTCTGCACCTCAGAAACTTAAGGTAAATGAAGGCTGGAATCAGATATGAGACCTGTTTTTTCAAGTGATTTCTGGATTCTCAGAGAGTCTCAAAGTCAGCCCCCCTGTAAAACATGCCAGGTTGAATGCAATATCCACAAATATATATATATATATTCCAGGGAAAAGTGAGGTTTTTGCACAGACAGACTTTCTGAAGAAAAGTCTGTGCTTTCCACTGAACATTTTGATTTTTTTCATTGAGAAATCAAATGCCTTAAAATCAAGGATGGAGTTCTGTTAATATCTGGTCATCTAATGGGCTATTTTTCATTGTCTATAGTACATTTTTGGCATTGATATTCCTGGATGTGTAATTCTGCATATGGATATAATTACATATGCCTCTGCCAGGCACAACGTGGAGGAGAAGGTGCATGAGCAAGCTCCGGTGTGTTAGCTTCAATAACAAACTGGTTAGGGCACTTTCAGGGAAATAAGACCTGGCTTCCATTTTCTTCTTAACCAAAAGTGCATTTGAACTTGTTTCCCTTTATCTTCACAGCATACTAATAACCAGGCCACAGGTCAGACACCATCCAGAGCTCTCTCCCATGCTCCTTTTGAAGTTGAGCCTCTGTGCCTTTTATGCCATTGGAAAGATTGGATAGTGGATTGTTGTATGGAGATGCTCCTGCCTTACTGGGAACAATGCTGAAGCAAAAGCCTAGGGCCTAAAGTCTTTTTGGATAGCAGCCTCATTGAGCCATGCACCCTTTGGCTTGCTCTTCTCCTCCTGGCTCCAATCTAGGAGCCTCTGGGACTTTTTAAAAAGTCTTCAAAAATTGTGGAAATCCCCTACCTTCCTCTTTGTGCTAAGAGACCTGTCCCCTTCTCTACCCTCATGCTTCTCCATCTCCTGCTGCTTTCCCCATGGGCTGGAGGAAGCTTCAAAGCCTCTCCTGGGATAGGTCAGGTGGCAGCAGTGAAAGCAGGAGAGGCAATGGACAGGGGGTTCCTTCCCATGGTTGTTCCCAAGGTAGCAGGCAGGGAGGGAGAAACCAACCCCCACCCATCTTGCAGGTACAGCTATTACTGTTTCCACCCTCCATGTAGCCCAGCTGGCTATGTGGGGGCTGCAAGAGTGGTTTTGAAGTGTCCATCCCCAGGGGATGGGGAGGAAGCAGTAGAAACAGGAGGGAAGGGGATGTGCCTCTAAGCATGGAGGAGAAAGTGGGGATTCTTATAAACTTTGAGGACTTCACGAACTTCTCCAGAGGCTGCTGTGGTGGGGTGTGCCCCCACCAGTGGCAGTAGGGGGGAGAAGGAGTCTGGGAATGAGGGTACAACTACCTCTCCCATGGGGTGGCTCCTCCTTCACCCGCCATTTACAGATCCTGGATCCATCCCTGGGCTTAGCCCTCTTTGGCTGGAGCAGGGTACTGCAACCTCATCCTTGGTTTCTCAGGCTAGTCATTCAGCTACTGGGGCTAAAACATGGTAGGTCCCTCCTCCTCAGTTTAACAGCTGCTGGTCATGTGCTTTTGTTGACCACCTTTTGAGGCCTGAGATGCCACTATAACCCCACACATACATGGGTACATACATACTGAAGAAATGATCAAAAATGGACACTTGGATCACTAGGGAGGAACCAAATTATACCTCAAATGAACATTAAATTTGGGAATGCTTCTGTAGTGCCATGTGGGAGTTCTAGCTCCAATGTGTCATGTCTCTGTTCTCCTATATGTTATGAGATGGTAGGAAGAAAATGTTTCTTACTTTACATAAAGACTAATACTACAGAGGCATAGTGATTTGTTTGAGAATACACAGGGAGCCTGTGACAGAGCTAGGATCTGAACCCAAATTTTCTGCCTCCCAATCCAGGTTGATCACTACAAGAGAATCATTTTTAATTTTCTCTGCCTGCCCCATACTAGAAGTTCAAGATCAATGACATGGAACCTGAGTTATAAGTAACAAGTAACTTTTGCTATCTAATTTGAAGTCCATAACGATGGGTCCCAAGTTTTGTATGGAAACCAGGCCCTCTTAAAACATTTCAGATCAGGATCTAAATATAGAAGCAGCCAAAATGAGTCATCACTTCTGAATAGCTTTTTAAATGTGTTTTTCTCCTTTTACTTTCTCACATTTGGAAAATGTGAATAGGTTAATTAGATAGAATCTTTTGTGGAATAATGGATTGTGTCATGTTCTGTATCTGTGTGAAAAGTTGTGAAAACTCATTTCAAGGTCGAAACTGCACAATAGAAGTGAAACAAAGGGCATTGAACTAGCCTTGAAACAAAACAAGGGTAGTCGAAACATTTTGAAAGTTGAAACATTTTGACCACAGTGCTGGGGTGGGAAGCTTCCCTATCTCCGACACTAGATAACGCTGGGATAGAAAGTCAGCCCAGCTGGGCTGAGTTTCCCCAGCCTGATTGTTGGGCTGGGGTTGGGAACTCAGCCCAGCAGGGCTGAATTCCCTTCCCCAGCCCCATGGTCAGGCAAAACATCGAAACATCATCAAAACAGCCTCACTGTTTCGACTCAAAATGAAATTCTATACAAAACACTGTTCCATCCAGACCTCAAAACTGAAGTCAGAATGGAACAGTGCCATTTTGCACAGACCTAGTATTTATCCTCTTTTTCTCCATTTTCCAGCCTTCTCTTGATGATTGTATTTCTTTGAAACTGCCAGAGGATGATGCTAAAAGTGCTTCCCAGCAAGTTGGTACAGTCAAGAAGGTGTACAGCCTTTCTCAGCTCACAGAATTGCAGAACAAGCTCATGCTAATAGCCACAAAGGTTGAACAGGGGCAAGAGGAGGTGAAAAGGTTCTTAGAGGTAAATGCAGATGCACTGCCTTCATTGAAAAGTGTGACATTTTTTATTCTTTTATATTGTACTGCCTTTTGAGGGGAGTTGCATTACCCCAACGTGGCGCCTTCTCAAAGAAAAACAATTTCATTGGTGAATGAAATTGCATTACTTTTTCAAGTAGGGGCTTGAGGCCAACGCAGAATCTAGAGTCTTTGTCCCAGGCAAATTTGCTCTTCAGCCATGTCCAGTGGTGTTATGATCAGAAGGTTGAGTATGGTTCAACCTTATTTTGAAACACATAATGTTCCTCAAGCACTGCATAGGGAAGGTAACTCCGTCACACATAGGTTGTGGATTCTACTCAGGGGACTAGGTGCCTAAAACGTAGATGTACTGACCCTGGGAATCACCAAAGTCATAGGATCACAGAAGGTCTGGAAGGCACTTCAGGGGATCACCTAGTCCAGGCCTCCAGCTCAAGGCAGATAATCTGTATTCAAGCTATTACATTCAGGTGTTTGTCTAAACATAATCTTAATAATTTTACAAACAACCCTCTCACACAACAGCAAGGGACAATGCCTAAAACATCAAAAACATCTTAACTTGCATTGGGTAAAGCAGAAGGATGAGTGCATGTCAGTTGATGTGAAAATGGGCTCATGAACATGGTCTTGCACTCTGTAATCTTAACTTCCATGTCTGTTGCTCCAGTTCTTCAGATCCTACAGGATTTTTTTTCCAATCTGATACTCCAATTCTGCTTTATACTGATGATGCCTCCCAATTTTTTGTTATCATTTTTGAGGAATGAAGAGGTGGTTTTTATCATGGGAGTCCTTTAGCCATTTTGTAGCAAGTAGTTCATCACATGAGTCTAGTTCACAAGAAACTGCACCTTGTCGTGCATTGTCATGCATCCACAGATGCATCTCAAGCAGGTCCAAAAAGGTGATACTCCCCCTCTATGCAGCACTGGTCAAGCCCCAGCTGGAGTACTGCGTCCAGTTCTGGGCACTGCACTTCAGGAGGGATGTGGACAACATGGAGAGGGTCCAGGGGAGGGCCACTCACATGATCAGGGGGCAGCAGGGCAGACCCTACGAGGAGAGGTGACGGGACCTTGAACCTGTTCAGCCTCCACAAGAGAAGGCTGAGGGGGTATCTAGTTGCCTGTTATAAAGAAGTCAGAGGGGACCAGCAGGCACTGGGGAAGTTGCTATTCCCCTGTACACTACTAGGAGTGACCAGGAATAACGGTCACAAGCTGGCAGAAGGTAGATTTGGGCTAGACATCAGGAGGTGCTACTTCACGGTCAGGGCAGCTAGGATCTGGAACCAACTTCCAAGCGAAGTGGTCCTGGGGGTCTTTAAGAGGAGGGTAGATGAACACCTTGCTGAAGTCATTTTACCCCAGCACTTTTTCCTCCCATGGCAGGGGGTCGGACTTGATGATCTACTCAGGTCCCTTCTGACCCTACCAACTATGAAACTATAGAATCAGACCTACAGACCCACCTTATCAAACCTTCCTTTACATTCCTTATCTGCTCCATGGCTGTTTTGGAGAGGCTGTCTCTGACTTAGTGGAGCCCAGGGGTGGCCCACCAGCATACCTGGTATTATCTACCAACCTCTTCTTCTCCATTTGCCAGATATCAGGAGGAGCTACTTCATGGTCAGGGCTGCTAGGATCTGGAGCCAACTTCCAACAGAAGTCATGCTGGCTCCTACCTTGGGGGTCTTTAAGAGGAGGGTAGATGAAAACCTTGCTGGGGTCATTTGACCCCAGTACTCTTTCCTGCCATGGCAGGGGGCCAGACTCGATGATCTGCTCAGGTCCCTTCTGACCCTAGAAACTATGAAACTATGGTTGTCCAAGTAGAAATATTTTTACAGCTTTTATTTTTCTTGATGAAACACTGAAATTTCTCAAAGAAAGCATGAACTTTTCATGACAGGGTGTTGCTTTTTCTGATGTAAAAATGGTGAGATTTGATGCCGCAGGAAGAATCCTCACATTAATGTTCAAAATTAAACAAATTAATTTGTAAAGATCCTTAGAAGAAAGTGGGATATTTGTACTAATGATCATACAAAAAAGCCTTAATCTGTCCATTGTGTTTTCCCACTCTGTGTTTGACATTTGGCAGATCCTAGAAAAAGTCAAAATGGTTGGAAAGCTGTATTTGGAGCTTCTTGATATTGGCAACATCCTTTTCATGGACTGGAAAGCCGAACTTCACTGCGGCCACAAGCACAATATAAAAATCTATGTAGAATTTGGAATAGCTGGAGTCCTCGTTCAGAGCAACAGGCCTTTCCTGGAAGAGTTAAGCGGTATTTGCAAAGCCATGGAGCGTTGTCTCGTCGAGTGGAAGAAATATCTGGAGACTCAAAGGAACAATTATTACCATCTCAACATGTTCACTGCTCGCCAGCTCTTCTACTTATGTAGCAAATTGGCTACACCAAATGAAATAGAAGTGGATTTGCAGGTTCTTAACTTGCTTTCAGTATTCAAGCATGACATTACAATAGAGGATATCAGAGATGCATTAAACAAAGCACTCAACACACCATCAGAATCCATCAGTATGGTAGGGGAAGATGACAAATCAATGACCTGGCTCAACTACACTGTTAAATTTCCTCAGCTTATCCAGGGTCTTGTTGAGTGTGGGTATGATGAATCAGTTATTAAGGCTGGACTGCAACATTACTCCCCAAATGCTGCCATTACAGAACAAATGCTCATGGACTATGCCTTTGGCCATGGCGACAATGAGGAAGAGATTGAAGAGTTTAGCAAAGTATATGATGAGCAGAGAGAGGATTTTCTTCAGAAATCAAAGAAGTTTAAAAACAGGAACACAGAATCAGAACGTTGTGCTTTCAGCAGTCTTACAAAAGATGAATTAGCTGTTTCATTTGAGAACTTGCCATTTATCGAAGACAAGGTGAATCTGCTCTGGGATGCCTACTGTAGCAGGCTCGCTGGCCTGGTGTCAGACAAGTACATCAGTCTGGATCTTTTTGGTGAAATGCTAAAACATTTAGTAACTGTTGAAACCTGTTGTATTGAGAGAAATTTGCCAGCAGGTTTTGAAGCAGGAAGACCTTGTCTTGTCATGTGTCAAGAAGAAGAGATGCTGGGCTACATGCTGTCTGTCTACCGATGCACAGAAAAGGCACCTCTTCCAACATATGAAGAGGTCCTGGTTTGCACATCTGAGACAGAAGAGGAAGACATTGAGCTGATTGTCAGGAGAGCTCTTTCCCTGGGCTCCAAACACAAGAAGATCTACTGCTTGCTGGGTGCAGACAAATTGGTTTACAAAGTTTCCAAACAGCTGGAGTTCCGTTTTTTCCACTTGGCGCAATCCTCCTGTGTTCCTGACTACAGGTTCCTTATCTTCTGTGATGCCAAAGCTCACAGTTCTTATATTATCACAGCCTTTGACAACTATAAATTTTCTCTTTCCTGTAACTCGGAAGCAGAGATTCAGCAATACCTGAGGACACACCTGACGGTACCCATGGCACCTGCCACTCAGGCCTTTGAAAAGCCCTATCAACAGAATGTAAAGTTTGTGTTTTCAGAGGAAGCCGGCATGGGTAGGTTTTAGCTGAGCTTTAGTCTGCCTTATATTTGTCCAGATGAGTACAAGCTACATGTGTGTTAGGAGCTAGGCTTCTTTTGGCCATTATCAGTGTTAGAATTGGGACATGGAGCAAAAATGAAGTCCCTTTCTTTAGTGAAACATGGAGTATTTGTGTGTTTTGGGGGGTGGGGGTGCAGGAGAGGAACAGCTCGAGTCATGGGCTCCTAAATATCTACAGATGCTGTTGGTCAAGGGGAGCTCTTCCCATAGCTGTCTCTGAGACTGCAGGGTCATTACAGAAACACCTAAATAATCTCTTTCCCCGCTGGGTAGCAAGAAGTACATACTGTGAGGAAACAGCAGAACTTCTGCCCCTAGTTTCACTCCATTGAGGATCTTTCCCAACAGGATCCAGAACTTGGATCTGCATTGCTGTCCCAGGCATTGAATTTCATGTCCGGCAATGATTTTTGTGGGTAATATCAGCTGTACAGTTTGGAGAGATATAGACAGGGATATTTGGCACCCAAAAGTTTGTCTGTATCCCCCCCAACTATACATCTGCTCCAAGAAAATATATCATCCACAAAAAGTGTTGCCCCTTACAACTGCAATACTGCTGCAGCACTACAATACCTATTCCAGCAAATGTACCAGGCCCATTCTAGGAAGAGAAGGCAAGATTCTTCAGTGTGGAAAGTTTCTTAGGCTCCTAGGTTAAAGACAGAAAAAAGGCCAGATCTTTGGTTTGTTTATGTGGGTACAGCACAACAGTGATGCCCTCGGGATCTGGCCTGATTGACTCCAGTGGGAGCGTGGCAGATTCACACTGGCCTGAGCTCTGGTCTTACTGATTCATTGGATTTATAGTTAATTTTCACCAGGAGACACTGATTTCCAACCATCTCTCTCACTTTTAGGAAAATCTTTGTTTGTTGCAAATACCATTAGAAAGGCAAAAGACCTCTTGAAGCACACTGGCCTGGCCCACAAAACCATTCGGATAACAGAGTCAGAAATAGATTTTGGGTTCCTCGTGAAGGAACTTTGCTCACTGGAAGAGAAGCCGACTGAAGCTGTGCCCCGGATCTTCCATATCGATATCTCCCCGGTGGTAAGTGTCTTTGGGCTAGGGTGCAGTTCAGGTTCATGTGCCTAAAGGACACTTACCTGGCTGCACAGTGGCACTTTTTGGCACTTGCACAAGCTTTGGACTGCATTTGGACAAGTGGCAGATTAGGATCATCCAGTATGTGTACTTGCTGGAAGTAAAACGGACGAAGAGGGCCCTGCCAGTTTTCAGTCCAAGGGCTTATGAGGAGAGGCTGGGGCCTGCTGTTTCCCTTTAGTCATGTAAGAAGCAGTTTTGGCACTGACAGGCAGCCATTTCATTTCCAAGCAGGGTGGACTTGTTTGTGCATGTGCCGACTATGCGTGCAGAATGAACCTGTCCTGTAGTCTGTAAATTGGCTAGGCACATTTGTAACTACATATACATGACCCTGGTGGATATGTACCAGCATCTAACGTTTGAGATCAGAAATGTCACAAAACCATAACTAGGAAGGGTTAGATAAGAGGGAGTGAAGCCTGGGGCTTTAGCCCCCCATAGTAGAGTAGTTCGGACACTTGTCCAAAGAAGGTTTGAACCTGCATCACTCTGACTTGTCACTACAGATTTCTAACCATCAGGGCAGGTTTAACCAAAGCCTTCTCTGGTGTTTCTCTTGAAACTGGCCCCTGGAGCAGCCACAAGTGTACATACATGGAGTGAAGAGAAAAAAGGCACACCTAAGGCTGTGTGGCTCACTGTGATAGCTTCTGGCCTGGAAGGGAAGGGGACCTCCATTCCAGCCTGGGGACTTGCACCCATTGGGGCAGAAAGTCTACATTATCCTTCATCCATTTCCCCCCAGTAGGTAGCAAATGCAAGGGACTGTGTCTCAGCTTCAAAATCAGTATCAAGGAGAGCCCTTAGTAATACCTGATGTGTTCTGGGAATAACATGGAGTAGGTAATGAAGTAAAATGGCACTCATGCAACTAAAATACTGCTACTTTTTTTCATAGATTTCATAGATTTCATAGACATGAGGGCTGGAAGGGACCTCGGGAGATCATCGAGTCCAGCCCCCTGCCCAAAGGGCAGGAAGTCAGCTGGGGTCATAGGATCCCAGCAAGATAAGCATCCAACTTACTCTTGAAGGTGTTCAGTGTAGGTGCTTGAACCACCTCCGCTGGCAGACTGTTCCAGACCTTGGGGGCTCGGACAGGAAAGAAATTCTTCCTTATGTCCAGCCTGAAATGGTCTTGCAGGAGTTTTGACCATTTGACCTCGTCATCCCTTGGGGCGCTCTGGTGAACAAACGTTCCCCCAGATCCTGGTGGTCACCCCTGATAAACTTATAGGTGGCCATCAGATCACCCCTGAGCCTGCGCTTTTCCAGGATAAAGAGTCCCATGGCTCTCAGCCTGTCATCGTAAGGTCTGTTTTCCTGACCTCTGATCATACGCGTGGCTCTCCTCTGGACTCTCTCAAGCTTCTCCACATCCTTTTTGAATTGTGGAGCCCAAAACTGGACCCAGTACTCCAGCTGTGGCCTCAGTAAGGCCGAGTACAAGGGGAGAATGACGTCCCGGGATTTGCTTGAGAAGCATCTATGGATGCACGCCAGCATTTTGGTCGCTTTACTAGCCGCAGCATTGCATTGCAGGCTCATGTTCATCTTGTGGTCAATGATGACCCCCAAGTCTCTTTCTTCTGTAGTGCTAACCAACGTAGCACTGCCGAGCCTATAAGGGTGCTGCAGGTTTTTCCTCCCAAGGTGGAGAACCTTGCATTTATCAGTTTTAAACACCATCAGGTTCTCATCTGCCCATTTGCTGAGCTTGTCCAGGTCAGCCTGGATCACCCGCCTATCTTCTGGCGTGGATGCTTTGCCCCAAAGTTTGGTGTCATCGGCGAACTTGGCCAGTCCACTCCTGACTCCAATGTCCACATCATTAATGAAGATGTTGAACAGTATGGATCCCAGGACAGAGCCTTGAGGGACCCCACTGGTCAAAGGGCACCACGATGAGTGACTGCCATCAATCACAACCCTCTGGGTCTGACCACGAAGCCAATTTCCCAGCCAGCGGATCATGGTGGAGCCAAGGCCACAACTGGGCAGTTTGGCCAAGAGGTGATCATGGGATACCAGATCAAAGGCTTTTTTGAAGTCAAGATATATGACATCAATCTCTTCTCCCTTGTCCAGGTGATAGGTCACCTGGTCATAGAAGCAAATGAGATTGGTCAAGCAAGACCTACCCGCAACAAACCCGTGCTGGCTGTCCCTTAGAATGTTAGCCTGGGCCAGTCCCTCAAGGATGGCCTCCTTAATAAACTTTTCTAAGATCTTCCCCAGGATAGAAGTCAGGCTAATGGGCCTGTAGTTAGCCGGATCCACTCTCCTCCCTTTCTTGAAGATCGGCACCACATTGGCCTTCTTCCAGTCTTCGGGCACTACACCAGAGCGCCAGGAGTTTTCCAAGACCCGTGCCAGGGGCTGGGCTATGACGCTCGCCTGTCCTTGAGTACCCTGGGGTGCAGATTGTCAGGGCCAGCTGACTTGAAGGTACTTAGTCAACCAAATGGAAATTGAATACCAGGTTAGGGCTTTTGCCCAGGGAGTGCCAGACACTGGACTGTGAACAGTGCAGGGGAAAGGGATGGTGGGAAAACAAAGCAGACCAAGTCAATTTAGGAATAAGACACACATTTTTACAGTAAGGCTAATTAACCATTGGAAGAAACATCAAAGGGAAGTGATGGGATTTTCCATCTTTTGATTTTTTTTCAGATACAGACTAGATACTTTACTGGAAGCTACTTTAATCAAAGAAAAGTTATTGGGTTTCGTACACTGGAAAGTGGGTGAAATTCCCAAAAGTGTTAGAGAGGTCAGAGAAATACTTAACTCTGGGCAGATTTCTAGCATCGGGTACTCTGTCCCAATACCAGAAACAACTTTGTATTCCCAGTATGGGGTATAATTGGAATGGCACTGAAGCTTGTATTTCTCAGCTTCCTAGGGTAGTATTAGCACAGCTGAGGAGTAAATGGTATCGTTCCCTTTAAGTTCCATTGTACTTGTAATACACCAGGTCAGGTTGTGGCCCTGGATTGTATGTTGATGAAGGTTTCCTCTCTTTGAATGTTGATTGACTTTATTAATTTTGCATTTTGTCTGACAGGTGTCAAAGGGTCTGTACCGGTTGCTGATTGAGTTGTGCATTCTGCGACACACCCAGAGCCCCGATGGCCTGGTCTGGAAATGCAAAGCCTCCCACCTTTACTTGATTGAATATTTGGTGAGAGGGAAGGGCATAAGCAGCACAAGAAAAAAAGAGGTATGGTCAAAATAGGGCACAGAACGCATTGCCCTGCAGATAACAGGATTGCTTGAGAAACTCACGTTGGGCATGAGACAGCAGTAGGTCCAAGTCCAGCATAACAAATGTTGATGATAGAGTTAGAGAAGCTAACAGTGGTGTTTGGATTTGAATTGCAGGGCCAGATATTAAACTAGAGTAAATCACTGAAAGTTTATTGGATCCAATAGAACTAGAGCCATTTTACAACCACTGTGAAAATGATCCATTGATTTCAGTAGAGTGATGGCTGATTTACACCAGCTGGGGATCTGGCTGGTAGTTTAAAAAAAAGGAAGGCGAACCTATGCTGCATTAAATATTGACTTTTGGAAGAGACACATAGTGCCAGAGTGTATTCTACAATGAACTCAGTCACACTGAGCATGCTTTGTATATCAGAGTTAAGAAAAACAATTATATGCTCCCATGCACCCATGGAGTCATAGAATCATAGAAATCATAGAAAATGAGTGCTAGAAGGGACCTCAGGAGGTCACATCAAGTTCAATACCCTGCTCAAAGCAGGACCAGCTCCAGCTACATCATCCCAGTCAGGGCTTTGTCCAACTGGGTTTTCACAAGGATGGAGACTTCACCACCTCTCTGGGTAACCTGTTCCAGTGCTTCACCAACCACCCTCCTAGTGAGAAAGTTTTTCCTAATATCCAACCTCAACTTCCCTTGCTGCAACTTGAGCCCATTGCTTCTTGTTCATCATCTGCCCCAACTGAGAACAGTCCAACTCCATCCTCTTTGTACCACCTGCTGCAACTGCCTGAAGCCCATTCTGGCTGAAGCCAGGAGGCTGCAAACAACTGTCCTGGGCTCCATGGTAGTGGCAACTGCATGTTGCTTCCAGGCAGATGGTGAGCAGGGGCCTAAGGCAGCACAATCCTAGTCCCTCCTCCTCCATCTGCCCAGAGGTGTGTGTGTGCAGCCACCGCTGCCACAGAGCCCAGTCAAAGGGTCTGGAGTCCACAGCCTGATGCAGTTGTTTGCAGCCTTGCAACTGCAGTCAGCCAGGGCTCTGGGCAGTTGCCACCAGCCACACAGCCCAGGCTGCTTGTGGCAGGGCTTGCAGCCTCCCGGCTGTCTTCTGCAAGCAGCCCAGGATCTGTGGCTGGCAGAAGATGCCCAGAGCCTGGGCTAGCTGTGGCTGGTCAACCAAAATGAACTTGTGTGCCATGGTCTGACATGCATGCCAGGGGTTGTCAACCGTTGTGCTAGAGTTTTTGCCTATTATTACAGTAAACCCACTTTGTTAAGCAAAGATGCAAGTCAAAAGCGGGTCAAACCCATACTAGTAATTTAGTTAATGGACCACGTGTAGGGAGTGAAGCAGGAGCAGACACTGAGGGTGGCTGTGGCATCCCCTACTGGCCTCCCAGCTTGCGCTCCCACTCCAGCTCCTCAGTATACCTGCTCCCCATATCACCTGCCATGCCTTATTATGTATAAATTAAGAGTCTGCCTCCAAGCCTTGGACTTCTCCCGGATGCCCCTAACTGACCAAGCTGGATGCTTGGTCCATCTCTCACCCTTTCCCTTGCCCTCTCTCTCTTCTGCCCAGTCTGATACTGCCATGGTTTTGTGCCCTGTTAGTACCTGTCCTGCACTCCAGGTAACCCTTGGCCCTACTGGCCCTATCTGTGGCTTAAAGGCCTTAGGGGCATTACTCATGGCCTTACCCTCCATTAGTCATGGCCACCCCAACCCACCTTCCTGGTCACCTAGGACTGCCCTCATAGACATGTCCACGCTTCAAGTGTCACACAGTCATCCTTTGTTGGACTCTCTAGTCCTATATCAATTCCCATTTTCTCAGGCCCTTGCTCCTCTGCAGTGACTTCAGCCTGCTCTGGCTCCTGGCCCCTCTGTAGTGTCTTCAGCCCCCTTGGCCCCCTTGGCCAGGTCTCCCCAGGCTTTTAGGGGCATATGAAGATGAAACGGGGGCCCTAAATTGAAGTGGTGAGTTTTAGAAAACACCACTTCAATTTAGGGATGATTACAGCCCTGTATCCTGCACACACCCCACCGACTTACCTGCCTCTCTAACAAGGAGAGGAAGGTGAGCTGCTGGCAGGCGGAGCAGTCCCTAGGCTCTGGTGGGGGATGGTGTTTCTCTCTGTGGCACCTGCCCAGGTGGCACCCACCTGCAGGCACCCAGCTCAGATGGTCCCAGGGTGCACCACAGATGCAGAGGGAAGGACTAAGGGAGACTTTCCTTTTTGGCCCCTGACTTGGGGAAGTGCCCCACGGGCCTGTACTGGGTTGAGTACCCATAGGACTATTAGGCCTGTGCTTCCCCAAGGACACATTGCCGAGAGAGTCCCTTCTCGGGGTGGTGGCAGCTTACGTTACCCCCAGGCTAGCGAGTGTGCTCCAGGAAGGGGGTCAGCCGGATGCGAGGCACCCCAGGGAGGCACTCGGAGCCTGGAAGGTGGTTGGGCGCAGGGAGGTGGGTGGCTCAATGCAGGAGCACCCCCTACTGGCCTGCCACATTCTGTGTAAGGTTTCCTTCTGCTGTCAAAATTCCTGCTACCTAAGGGGTGTGTCTACATGAGATGCTAACTGCACAGTAACCTAATTCTACTGTGCAGGAATGTGCAGGGCAAGAAAGTATTAATATGTTAGTGTGCAGTTAGTGTCACTAAAAAGCCATGTGCCAGAGCTACTGCACACTAGCACCAGTTACTGTGCATTAATTTAGTACTTGGTTCTACAGATACAAAACTTAATGTGAAATAACTACAGCACATTAATGAACATGTAGCTGCTCCCAAGGAATAGTCCCATGATTTATACTAATGTCAAAATGAACACAATTTCTTAGTTTGTGCAAGTAGAAAGTGTTAGCAATCATTTTAATTCCTTATCATTTTCCTTTTAGATGCCCAGTAACATGGAGAGAAAATTTCTAGCTCTTCTTCCAACTGTGAAATGTGTATCACCAGTAGAGGTATTAAAGATCCTGGAAAAATCCAGTTCTGGAACTTGTGCTGAAATGGAACAGCAGCTGTTTGACAAAGGCACATTCAGGGGCAAAGCCTTCCAGAGGTCATACCAGTATCTCTGGCGCTACCAGAATAATCACAGTCTTGACACATTCTGTTACAGCCCTGAAAGTGTGGAAGGGACTGAGGAGAAATGTCTGAGGCTCTTGTTGGAGTTCTGTGGGCAAAAAAACCCTTCCTGGACTGAGCTCAGTAACTTCACTCAGCTCCTGAGCCTCCAGCTGATGAAGTGTGAAACCTCGGTGTTCTGCAGTGAAGCAGCAGGACAAGAATTTGGGGGCTTTAAATCGTTTGTCATAAAGTTCATGATCACCATGTCCAAGGACTTTGCCATGCCTTCTCTAGTCATGTCAGATGAAAGCTCTCCGAGGGCAGAGGACAAAAAAGAGGAGGACAGTATACTGACAGGGTACCAGCTAAGACGGAAGTGGGAACAGGAATTTCACCCTTATATAGTCTTCCATGCTGATAACCACTCCATGGAGTTCTTGGGTTTCCATATCAATAGGAACTATGATGCTGTTGATGCATATTCAGGGATAATTTTAGAAAAGAAAGTAATTCATCCTAAACTATATCGCATACTTGATGTTCAGAGGGTCCCTTTCAATAAGAAGTTTGAAGATCTGTCCAGAAAAGAACAGCTAGAAACTCTCTGCAGTGTATTTGGTGTGAAAAGCAACCAAGACCCAGATGAATCGTACAAGCTGACGCTGGACAATACCATGAAAATGCTGGCCATTCACCTGAGGTTCCAGTGTGGGATCCCTGTGATCATTATGGGTGAAACAGGTTGTGGGAAGACCAAGTTGGTGCAGTTCATGTGCAGCTTGCAAAGAGCAGGAAGGGACATTCAAAACATGATGTTGGTGCGTGTTCACGGAGGCACTAGCTCCCACATCATCCACCAGAAAGTCAGGGAAGCAATTGAGCTAGCACGTAGGAATGAAAAGGAGTATAATATGGACACAGTGCTGTTCTTTGATGAGGCAAACACAACGGAAGCTGTGTTTGCCATTAAAGAGGTCTTGTGTGACCACAGTATAAATGGAGAAGAGATCCCCACCACTCGCTTAAAAGTTGTGGCTGCCTGCAACCCATACAAAAGGCACGCAAAGGAGACCATTGAGAAGCTAGAGAAAGCCGGGTTGGGGTACAGAGTTCATAGTGAAGACACCCTGGAGAAACTGGGCTACGTTCCTTTGCGGCAGCTGGTGTATCGGGTGCAGCCACTCCCCCCAAGCATGTTGCCTCTTGTTTGGGACTTTGGGGAGTTAAATGAGCAGACTCAGAGACTGTATATCCAAGAGATTGTTAGATCCATTGTGAAGGACAAGCTTCCTGAAGAAGAAAAAAAGGATATTTTCACCTCTGTTATTCTGGCCTCGCAGAAGTTTTTAAGGACCAACAAATATGAATGCAGAATTACCAGTCTCAGGGATGTTGAGCGCTGCATGAAGGTGCTGCTGTGGTTTTACAACCTAAAAGACCTGCTTTTTCCTCTTATTGACCGCAAGAAGAGTGAAGCTCAGCACTCGGAGTTGTGCAAACCAGTCACTGACCCAGATGAATGTAAGGAAGGTCAAATGCTTCCACTAAATGCAGCACAGCGGTCCTTGGTTCTGTCCATGGGGGTTTGCTATTACATGTCTCTTGAGCGTTGTCGCCCAGAGTACCTGGAAGTGCTAGCAGAGTGCTTCTCTGTCCCTGCACACGTGCTTCATCAGGAGATTGTGCTATGCCAAGAGGTGTTCCTAGATAACCTCTCCATTCCTAAGTCAATAGCGCGGAATGATGCCTTGAAAGAAAACGTCTTTATGATGGTCGTGTGCATGGACCTGCGAGTGCCTCTCTTTCTCATAGGGAAGCCAGGAAGCTCCAAGTCCCTGTCTAAAACCATAGCTGTGCATGCAATGCAGGGCAGATTATCCAAAACAGAGTTATTTAAAAGGTACAAACAGATCCAAGTGATATCTTTCCAGTGTAGCCCTCACTCTAGGCCCGAGGGAATCATCTCCACCTTCAAACAATGTGCACAGTTTCAGAAGGGCCAGAAACTGGAAGAGTTTGCCTCAGTCGTTATTCTGGATGAGATAGGTCTTGCAGAAGACTCTCCTGAAATGCCCCTCAAGACATTACACCCTCTCCTTGAAGATGGGTGTGTTGATGATGAAACCCCAGAGCCATATAAAAAAGTTGGTTTTGTCGGCATTTCAAACTGGGCCCTGGACCCTGCTAAGATGAACAGAGGACTCTTTGTGCTAAGGATTGAACCTAAGGAGGATGAGCTCGTGAAGACAGCCAAGGAAATCTGTGTGGATTGCACAGGAATAGCGCAACCTTGCAGCAACATTGAAGCAATAGAGGGTCTGTTCCCCTTTCTAGCTAACTTCTATTGTGAGGTGTTAAAGAAGCAGTCTGTGGAGTTTTTTGGGCTCCGTGATTTTTACAGCCTGATCAAAATGCTGCAATTTTATGCCAAAGATCAGAATCAATGCTCCCCAAAAGAATTCATTGAAAAAGCAATTCTGAGAAACTTTGGAGGTTCAGAAGAAATATATCCTTTAAAGTTGTTCAGAGACTGCAAACCTATTATCTCTCTTTCTTCTGACTCAGAAACCCCGCATATACTTGATCTGTTGAAGGAAAATTTAGACAAGAGTCAAACAGAGTTTGTATCTAGATACTTGCTGCTAATTACAACTAACCATGCAGCTTTCCAGATTCTACAGATGACCAAACTGATAGACATCGAGAGCTGTGATATAATATTTGGCTCAGGTTTCCCACAGGACCAAGAATATTCGCAGGTATGCCGCTCTGTTAACCGAGTGAAAATCTGCATGGAAACAGGACGGCCTGTCGTTCTCTTAAACATACAGAACCTGTACGAAAGCCTGTATGATGCTCTGAACCAGTGTTTTGTCACGTTAGGAGGAAACAACTATGTTGACCTTGGCCTGGGCACTCACAGAGTCAAATGTCGAGTGAAGAAGGAGTTCAAGTTGATTGTGATCGAAGAGAAGAATGTTGTCTACACACAGTTCCCCACCCCGTTGCTGAACAGGCTGGAGAAGCACTGCCTGGAGATGAATACCATCCTCAACTCGCAGCAGGTGGAGGTGAAGACAAAGCTTCAGCAATGGGCCAAGTCGTTTGCCACTGTGAAGAACGCTGATTGCTGCAGTGCCAGCTGGGCCGCCTGTGACCCTAAGGAACAGGATGTTTTCATTGGATTCAGCGAGGATGTTTCTGCCACGGTCATTTTGCAGTGCTCTCAGAGCAGCCTTCAGGGAAACTTTGTGTTCAATGAAGAACAAGTTCTAAGAGCTTGTAAAAGCAAATTAATTGAGTGTGCAACCCCTGATTCCATCCTGCGTCTCAAATACTCCTCTCTGGAGGATGCTAAGCAGATCCAGGACCTGTACTTTGGGCAGCAGAAGCACAGTGGCCTGATTGACATCCTGAGAAAGTCGATGAAAGAGCCGTCAAATGTGGATGAGACCAATGGGCTGTGCTTGCAGGTACAATGTTTTATTACGGAACCGGATTAGTGGGCCCGATTTTGGGGGGTGTAGGGCAGCCATGCCTTCAGTGAGAGCTGCAGGTTGTGCAGCATCTCTGGAAAGCTACCTTTCCATCTCCAACTATTACTAAGTTTAATAATATTATTGATGAACTCATGGTTCCTAGTAATGTTTACAGCCTCATTCTCTTGGGTGGTGTACTGAATTATTGTAATGTCATTTGTCCTCAAAGGACCTTACCATTATGAAAATTGGTGAAAGTATAAAAATGTCACTGAGAGAACTTAAGCACATTACACTAACCTTGAAGGTACTTTAAACCTTAACTGACCTTCATCTTAGTTTTTTAAAATTTTTTTTTAAACCCTAACATTAAAAAACTAGTATTGGAATCATACTTAATGCTTAATATGACCCACAAACTTTTCAGCCTATATAAATCCCTCAGCCTTTCACAGGAAGATACAGTGCCAGACTGATAGAAGTTTATGTCCATCAGCAGTGGCGCACCGCAGATTCAGTGCTAACAAAAGAGTACAAGGCCATGACTTGTCAAAAGCTGTAGATAGGGAATGGCAGGCAGTTTTATTCCTGTATTGCATGGCATAGTTTCAGTCCTTAATATTTTTTATTTTATTATTTTGAAACCTGTCTTGAACCTGGTCCCCTTCAACTGTTAGTATATCACACCCTAGCTCGGAGATCTGGGAGCATGCTAAAGATGCCTAGGGGAAAGCAGTAGGGCTATGCAAAATTTCACCACCAGTTTTGTTTTGAGGCTGTTTCGACCTGTTTCAAGGTTGAAATAGTAAAATCTAAATGAAACAGATATGATCGAAACAGCCTCAAAATAAAATGAGGCAAGTTGAAACGTTCCACTGTTTTGACACTGTTTCGATGTTTCGCCCATAGGCTATAATGGGGAAGGTCAAAACAGCCTATAACTTTGTCATTTCTGGCCAGATTTGGATGAAACTTGCAGGAATGGTAGCCCCTTCTGAGAGCATGTGCACCTGACCACACACAGTCTCTCAAGTTATTTTGACCTGCCACCATTTACAGGGGTGGATTGGACCAGGGCTGTAAGGGAGGAGGTGGCCTCACGGGGGCACACTGCCATGTAAAAACACAAGATAAGCCATCACACACCATGAGTAACATGCTGAGGCCATGAAGCCTGAAAGATTTCAAGGAGAGAGATGCAGGGGTCTCTGGGAAACTGCACCTCTACACTTTTACGTGAGCTGCTTCATTGCCCCCCTCCCCAGCCCCCCACCACTCCCTCACCCCTTGACACCTCCATTTCCATTTTCACTGACTAACTTTCTTGCCTGCATTGCATGCCAGGCCAGAAGCCTCTGGCTTCTTTACTATTCCCTTCATCCAGGACCAGGGGACACACCAACTGCATGTACCTCCTCCGCCTGACAAAGTGTTTTTCAATCCTGTGGGAATGGGTTGGCTGTCCGCCCCATTTTCCTCAGTACTTGCCTGCCACAACTAAGAAGATGGGACAAATGAAACGATGTTATTCCCTGAGGAGAGGGGTAAGATAAGTCAGACCACCCAGTTGGCTATTCTCACCAGTGGAAGTCTTTAGCTGGAGGTGGCAGACTCTCGGCTGAAGTCAATTACAGTCTCCCAGCTGATTTAGCTGGAGGCGGGGCACTCACCGCTGGAGTCAATTACAAATTCACCACTGCTCTACAACCTGCCCGACAGTCTCTGCCGCTCCAGCAATGGTTGCTGCCTCTTCAGGCATGGTCTCTCGTGCCTTTCTTTGGGGTCTGTACGTCTGGTTGCTGGCCCCTTCTGCCCCAGTAGGGATCCTGTTATCTCCCTGGATCACTGCAGCGTGCTGCCACTTTAGCCATCCCTCACCGATCCTGGTGGGGAGATGGTGCATTGCCACTCCTGACCACCCTGGGTCCCAGCCAGCCATAGCTTGCCCCAGAGGTAAGTGTTCCCACTCTCTTCTCCCCATCTCACGAAAGAAGAATTGTCTGCAGTGTCTCATGGTCCTCTGAGATCCCGCTGACCATATTTTCACTTCTTTTTTCTTCCAGTGCCCAGAGGGCAACATCTACTACCCATCACCTTTTATGTTTGGCGGTAGTGATTAAACCTTTACCTGCTCCCTGTGTGTGTGCGCCTTCACCCATGACCTGATTTCATCCTTAGTTTCGACCTTAGTAACAGGGGTTTGGCTAAAGGCCACTTTTACACACATCCCTCCTTTTGTCCCCAAAAAACTAAGATCTGCCAAGTCTTTATTATTCTTGGCCCAAACAGTTGAGCTTGTTGCCCTTGTATCCATGTCTGTCATGGTTTCTGGGCATCACAGGAAGTCCACATTCTGGCTCTTCTTCTCTGTCCGATGTTTCACTGAAAAGTAAAAGGAAAGCAAGAGACCATCTCATTAGCCTAGCATTGTCAAGTTTGGCAGTTCGTAGCCAGCACAGGTGTGCATGGTCTGTAATTAGCATGAACTTTCGGCTGAGTAAGTAATACCAGAACAGTTCTACCCCTCACCTGATAGCCAGATACTCCCTCTCGATAGTGGAGTATCGTGTTTCGGTGGGTGTTAGCTTTTTGCTTGCGAAGGCTATGGGTCTCTCTTCCCCATCATCCTCTTGGAAAAGGATGGCTCCTAATGCTGTGCCGGAGGTATCCATTTGTAAAAAGAAAGATCTTTTCAAAGTTAGGCATATACAGCATCAGGTGTTGGCAGAGAGCTGTCTTCACTTGTTCGAAGGTGCAGATGGCCCTGGGATTCAACTGTAGTTTGTTTTTTGTCATTTTGTCATCTCCTTCAGAGGTGCAGACTTCTCAAAAAAACCTTGATGAAATGTTGGTAATAGTTAGCAAAACCCAGGAAAGATTGTAATAATTTGAGGGTTCATAGTAATGGATATTGTCTGATGGCTGCCACCTTATCAGCCAGGGGTTTTATCTTCCCTTGTATGACCATAAACCCAAGATACTGGGTCTCTTTCTTTCCCAGGACACACTTCCTGGGATCCACAGTTAACTCTAGCTTGCCAGAACTCATTGAGTACCTCCCGTAGGTGCTGGCAGTGGGTTTCCCAGTCGTGGGAGAAGACATTAATATCATCACTGTACGCAGCCATGTACTCTTGATGAGGGGCCAGCAAGCGATCCATCAGGCATTGGAATAAGGCCACTGCCCCATGAAGCCTGAAGGGCATCCATCTAAATTGGAACAAACCCCACGGGGTTCCAAATGCTGTTTTTTGTCAGCTGGTGCCATTGGGATTTGCCAGTATCCCTTAGTGAGATCCAAGGTTGAGATGTATCTAGCTTGGCCCACCATCCCCAGCATCTCCTCGACCTGGGGCATTGGGAAAGAATCAAATGTTGCTATTTCATTTACCTTTTATTAATCGATGCATAATCTTATGGTCCTATCCATCTTTGGGACCACCACTATCGGGCTCCTCCATGGGCTTTGGGATTCCTCTATGAGGCCCAAGTTTTTTGTCACTTCAATTTCTTTCCTGACTGCAGGCCACAGGTGTTGAGGTATTCTCCTCCAATGGTTATGTATGATCTGTCATGTTGGGGTTTGGATGCAATGTTCCACCCCTCGGGCCTCTCTTGGAGTGTCACAGAATATGTCACAACGTTCTGACATTAAAGATTTTAATGCATTCTGCTGCTCCACATTAAGTTGGCCATCTACCTCTGGTCGAGGTGAGTCCTCCCTTACCCTTTGAAACTTCGTGTCCCCCTCTAATTGGCTGCATTCAACTGGATCCTGAACCTTCTATCCCTCCTTCTGTCACCACTTCTTCAACAAGTTAATATGATATATTTGTTTTCTCCTAGTGGGCTCGGTCCATAATATTTCATAATTTACTGGCCCTGTACATCTGGTTACTTGAAACAGATTCTGCCATTGGGCTATCAATTTGTGCGGGCTATCAGATAGTAGCACTAGTACCCAGTCTTCTACCTTCAGTTCTCATTCCGCGGTGCATGTGTCATAGTTTTGTTTTTGTTTTTCCTGTCTCTGCTCTAAGTTCTCTCATGCTATTGCCAGTGTCCTCTCTAACCTTTCTTGAAAGTTGGTCTTGGCCTGTGGTTGTGTTGCTTTGTTCAGTAGTGTGCCCCATCCTTCACAGATTACATCTAAGAGTCCCCTAGGATTATGACAAAAAACCAGTTTGAACAGGGCATATTCGGTGAATGCTTGGGGGGCTTCACAGATAGCAAACAGAAGGTGAGGGATCATAGTATCCCATCCCCAAGGGTCACCCTCTATACACACCCCTATCATCCCATTTAGTGTCCAATTGAAACACTCCACTAATACATCTGCCTGTGGGTGGTAGATGGAGGTCCAGAGTTATTTAATTTTGAGGGTGTTGCATATTCCACACAGGATCTTAGACATGAAGCTTTTGCCCTGGTCAGTGAAGATTTCCCTTGGGATCCCGACCCATGTAATCCACCTCATAAGCACACTGGCTATCACAGGAGCCATCACTGAATGCAGGGGGACTGCCTCAGGGAACCGGGTGGCATAGTCAATGATAACTGGGATGAACCAGCAACCCGTCCGGCTGTGGGGAAAAGGTCCTGCCATATCCATAGCTATCCTATTGAATGGGCAGCCCTCCAGTGGCAGTGGTCTCAATGGGGCCTCAGATGGTTTTATCCCCTCTATCTTCTGACACTCTGGACATTCTGCACAAAACCTTTCCACCATTTTGTAGAGCCCCGGCCAGAAGACCCGCCATCTCAACCTAGCCTCCATCTTATTCTTCCCCAAATGACCTCCCATGGGAAGGGTATGAGCTATTCGAAGCAAATCATGCCAGTATTTCTGTGGGACTAGGACTTGTTGTTTCTCACCTCCCTCTTCCTGATCCTTCACCTGATATAGGATGCCTGTCCTTACCTCAAAGTGGGGGTTCATTCTCGCCTTCTCTAGGTCCAGCACCTCTTCTTCCCATCTGGCCAGTTGCATGCCAAATATTCCTGAACAGTGGCTCCTGACTTTGTTCCTCTTGGAAATATCCATCCTCAATCATCTGCTCCAGATCCAAGTCTTGCCTCTCATTCTTCTCTGGGGTCCCAAAGCATACAGCCTCTGAATCACCCTGCCATTCTCCCTCACTTCTGTTCAGTACTTGGGAAACTACTTCCTTAAGATGGGGCCAGTCAACCCCCAGAAGCATTGGGCAGGTGAGAGTCTCAGCTAAACCCACTGTGATTTCCTCAGTGTGGCCCATTATGGATAGTCAAAGTCATCTTCTTTCCTAAGTGTAGGAAGCCCCATGTATGCATACCATGCTCACAGTTTACTCTGGGCTTCCTAACTGTCCCGGTACCAGGTCTGCCCATACCATGGACTGAGAAAAGCCTATGTCAGTGATTGCCGGGATACACACTGGGCAATGCCTGGATGGTGTCCTCCACACAGACTTCAACTACGGGTTTATTGGCATAGATGGATTTCGAGCAAATCCCAGGACGTCATTCTTCCCTTGTACTCGGCCTTGGTGAGGCTGCAGCTGGAGTACTGCGTCCAGTTCTGGGCTCCACAATTCAAAAAGGATGTGGAGAAGCTGGAGAGAGTCCAGAGGAGAGCCACGCGCATGATCAGAGGTCAGGAAAACAGATCTTATGATAACAGGCTGAGAGCCATGGGGCTCTTTAGCCTGGGAAAGCGCAGGCTCAGGGGTGATCTGATGGCCACCTATAAGTTTATCAGGGGTGACCACCAGGATCTGGGGGAATGTCTGTTCACCAGAGCGCCCCAAGGGATGACGAGGTCGAACGGTCACAAACTCCTGCAAGACCGTTTCAGGCTGGACATAAGGAAGAATTTCTTTCCTGTCCGAGCCCCCAAGGTCTGGAGCAGTCTGCCAGCAGAGGTGGTTCAAGCACCTACACTGAACACCTTCAAGAGTAAATTGGATGCTTATCTTGCTGGGATCCTATGACCCCAGCTGACTTCCTGCCCTTTGGGCAGGGGGCTGGACTCGATGATCTCCTGAGGTCCCTTCCAGCCCTAATGTCTATGAAACTATGAATACTATGAAACCGCTGATTAAACACCCAGTGTAACGCCAGCTCACATGGCCACGGCTGCAGTCCTGGCTCCTGCTCTGGCTGTCCGGTAGAGGGTAAGTTTCTACCACTGGGGCTCACGGGGTTTCCCTTCTCCCCTTTGGGAGCCTGTAGTGGTGCCTCACTGCCACAATCAGTAACAAATGATGTCTCTGGCATCCCAACTTCAGGGCTCTTGCCCCGATAGCCTGAGCCCCTCCCCTTTTCTTCCTTCGCTAGCAGGCTCCAGGTATTGCCTAGTGCCTATCCCTGGTCATTCCTTCTTGTGGGCCTCACCTTCAGTTTCAGCTGTAACATAGACCTCTGCCAAGCACAGTTTTTTTCATTGTTTTCAGCTGATGACACCTCACCCAGCATTGGGTATTTCCCCCTAGGTCATTCAGGAACTGTTCAAGTAAAATGTGGTCTATCACCTCTCCTACAGACCATGTGCCTAGTTGAAGCCACTGTTCTATGAGGTCTCATAGAAACTGAGCAAGTAAGCATGGTTGTAATCCCTCAGTTCCTTTCCAACCTTGGAGCTTCTGGTGGTAGGATTCTGGAGATATCTCGAGGCAATATTGTATGGCCTCCTTTAGCTTTCCATAGTCTCAGGCTTTGGATCGGATGAGAGTCCGGTAGGCTGCTTGTGCAGGGCTAATGAGCAGGAGTCCTATGTACACAGCCCAGCTACTTGGGTCCCATTTGCAAACTGCTGCTGTTCTCTCAAAGGTCTCTAGATATGCCTCTATGTCTTCCTGGGAGGTCATTTTGGGGAACCAGAATCCATCATCTTCTCTCCCGAGAGCCACTTATTCGGCTTCAATCTTTTCACTTAGGTCTTGCTGCATGGGGGAGAATAATTGGATCCTGGCTTCAGTTTCTGGGATCTGTACCCAGACTATTTCTTCCAATTGTGCCTGATGGCTCTGCAGTAGCTGGAGGGTGAGGCTGTGTGCCTGTTGCCAGTTGGCACGTGCTTGGAAGTACATGGACTCCATGGTCTTTCAGGGTTCTGAGCTTTCCTGGCCAATGCACCAGTTTGTGGGAGTGGGTCTGCTGTCCGCCCCCTTTTCCTCAGTATTCACCTGCCATGACTAAAAAGATGGGAAAAATGAAATCTTACCCCTCTCATTGCAACTGGCTCCATAGACTCTGCCTCTCGGGTGATGGTGGCTACCTCTTCAGGCACAGTCTCTCTTGCCTTTCTTTGGGGTCTTTACAGCTGGTCACTGGCCCCTTCTGCCCCAGTAGGGATCCTGTTATCTCCCTGGATCACTGCAATGTGCTTCCACTTTAGCCATCCCTCACCAATCCCGGTGGCAAGATTGTGCATCACCGCTCCTGACCACCCTGGGTCTCAGCCGGCCACACATTGTACCAGAGGTAAGTGTTCCCGCTCCCTTCTCCCCATCTCACCAAAGAAGAATCATCTGCAGTGTCTCATGGTCCTCTGATGATCCCACCAATGACCATATTTTCACTTCTTTTTTCTTCCAGTGCCCAGAGGTCAATGTCTATTACTTCCCCCCACCTTTTATGTCCAGCAGTTGTGATTAAACCCTACCCACTCCCAGTGTGTGTGCGCCTTCACCTGTAACCTATCCATCTTTAGTTTCACCCTTACTAACAGGGGCTTGGCTAAAGGCCCCTGTTACAAACTCAAAAGCTTCCTTAGATATATTTTTCTGACTAGTTTGAGCTTTTTCATAATAAACATATAAACAAAAAACCACAAGATTTCATAGACCTTAGGGCTGGAATGGACCTCAGAAGACCATCAAATCCAGCCTCCTGCCCAAGGGGCAGGAAGTCAGCTGGGGTCATAGGATCCCAACAGGATAAGCATCCAATTTTTTCTTGAAGGAGTTCAATGTGGATCCTTGAACCACCCCCAATGGTAGGCTATTCCAGACCTTGGGGGCTTGGACAGTAAAGAAATTCTTCCCTTTGCCCAGCCTGAAATGGTCTTGCAAGAGTTTATAACTGTTCGACCTTGTCATCCCCTGGGGCACTCTGGTGAACAGTCATTCTCCCAGATCCTGGTGGTCACCCCTGATAAACTTATAGGTGGCCATCAGATCACCCCTGAGCCTACGCTTTTCCAGGATAAAGAGCCCCATGGCTCTCAGCCTGTCATCATAAAGTCTGTTTTCCTGACCTCTGATCATGTGCATGGCTCTCCTCTGGACTCTCTCAAGCTTCTCCACATCCTTTTCGAATTGTGGAGCCCAAAACTGGATGCAGTACTCCAGCTGCGGCCTCACCAAGGCCGAGTACAAGGGGAGAATGACGTCCTGGGATTTGCTCGAGAAGCATCTATGGATGCACGCCAGCATTTTGGTCACTTTACTAGCCACAGCATCACATTGAAGGCTCATGTTCATCTTGTGGTCAATCATGACCCCAAGTCCTTTTCATCTATAGTACTGGTCAGCATAACACTGCTGAGCCTATGAGGATGCTGCAGATTTTTCCTCCCAAGGTGGAGAACCTTGCATTTTTCAGTGTTAAACACCATGAGGTTCTCATCCGCCCATTTGCTGAGCTTGTCCAGGTCAGCCTGGATCACCCGCCTATCTTCTGGCGTGGATGCTTTGCCCCAAAGTTTGGTGTCATTGGCGAACTTGGCCAGTCTGGTTCTCACTCCAATGATCACTTCATTAATGAAGATGTTAACCAATATGGATACAAGGACAGAGCCTTGGGGGACCCCACTGGTCAGAGGGCACCTTGACAATTGACTTCCATCAACCACCACCCTCTGGGTCCGACCATGGAGCTAATTCCCAGCCAGCGGATTGTGGTGGACCTGAGGCCACAGTTGGCCAGTTTTGCAAGGAGGTGATCATTGGAACTAGATCAAAGGCTTTTTTGAAGTCAAAATATATGACATCAATCGACTCTCCTTTGTCCAGGTGATAGGTCACCTGGTCGTAGAAGGAAATGATTTTGATCAAACAAGATCTACCCACTAAAAACTCATGCTGGGTATCCCTCAGGATATTGTTATCAGCTAGTCTGTTAAGGATGGCCTCCTTGATAATCCGGCTGATGGACCTGTAGTTTGCTGGATCCACTTTCCTCCCTTTCTTGAAGATAGTCACCACTTTGGCCTTCTTCCAATCTTCAGGCACTTCACCAGAGTGCCAGCAGTTCTCAGAGATCCATGCCAGGGGCTGAGCTATGATGCAGGCCAGCTCCTTGAGTACTCTGGGGTGCATATTGTCAGGGCCAGCTGACTTGAAGGTGTCCAGCCTCTCAAGGTGTTCCTTCACGAGGTCAGCATTGATGGAGGTCAGGGAATCTTTGAGGAGCAACCACTCATCCAGAACTCCCCTCCCCTTAGGGTCATGGTCCCTTAGGGCTTCACCGACAAGACTTCTGAGCTTGTCAAAGTCAGCTTTCCTAAAGTCAAGGACTTCTGTATTGTTGACTGACTTGCCAGCTTTACAGTGGATTGAAGGTGATCACCTCATAGTCACTGTCTCCCAGCTTCCCATCAATCATTAGGTCACTGACTAGGTCGTCCCTGGTTGCCAGTACCAGGCTGAGCAGCACTTTACCTCTCATTGGCCCGTAGACTTCTTGAGTCAGATAGAGGTTATCCATGCACGAGAGGAAGCTTTGCGATAAGCTATCACACACTACAAGTAACATATATCCAACACAAGATCTTTAGTTCTTGCTGTCAATTGCTTTATAAAAAGAAAGGTTCTGTAACAGTTCCGTCTGGTACCTTTGATGCTGCTGGTGCTATTGGTGTTGAGCCACCTAAGTTATTTTGACCTGCCGCCGTTTACAGTGGTGGACCAGACCAAGGCTGTAGGAGAGAAGGTCTCACAGAAGCACACTGTCATGTGGTACAGAGGTCCCAGCATCAGGAAGGGTGCACCTGAACACACACATAGTCCCACAAGCACCCATGTCATGAGTTTTGCTTGCCTGCGGCCAGAGGTGCAGGGCTCCAGAACCCAGACTCCCACTGCACTTATCTCCTTGACAGCTGACAGGCTTTGTGGCCTCAGCAGGGGCTAGCAGGCCTGCAGCTTTCACCCTGATGTGCCTTAACACACACACTCAGTGTCACCTATGTCATGCATTTTGCTTGTCAGCAGTTTGTGGTGTAGTTTCCCAGAAACCCATGCACCTATCTCCTTGAAATCTGGCAGGCTTTGTGGTATCAGGATGAGCTAGCACCCCTGCAGTTTTCACCCCACTGTAATGTTTGAAGCTCTGAATCATTTTGGAAAGCCCAAAGCTTCTATTGATTCGATTTGGATTTGTAAATTCGGCCTCCGAATCATCCGAATCATCCCCGAATCCAAATAGTGATCCAAAGCTTCACACAGCCCTATCTGTTACTGTCTCAAAAAAACACATGTAAAGTGCCTCATGCTTTAAGGCCTTGAGATGGAAGCAGCCCTGGGTCAGGGTAAACAAATCATTGTTATCACAGTAGGGAAAAAGAAGCTTCTGGAACAGGCATCTGAATGGCAACCTGGGAAGGGCAAATCATGAAGGGGAGTCAATTGTATTCTGTTCTCAGTTGAAGAGTGAAATTAAGGGAATTTTGCCTTGTTTTCAATCTAGGTACGGTTACTCTTTGCTTGTGGTTATGCACCCACTCCCATATTCACCTGGCAGTAATTCTATCTAGCTCACATTTTTCCATGTTCCATATAAGAATGTCATGTGTCACTGTGCCAAGGCTGTTTCAAGCCTTGTAAAGGTCCAAGCTCAGTAAGGGCATTGTATTTCAGGGAATGAGGCAAGGGTTTGTGTAGGGTTTTCTCTCACTTTGGATTCAGTACTTGTCCTAAAGTTCGAGAACTGTAGAGCACCGTGATGAAGGAGATGGTGTTGTTTGACTTTTCCAGTGAAAAGTTACCATTTTCTAGTTGGGGTAATGTATTTTCTAGGCTGTTTTACTGGACAGCCATTCAAACTCACTTCAAACTATTTCCTTTTATTGTATTTTTGATTCGTGCCACAGCCAACTCAAACATAGAAATCCTTTCCTTCTTGTAGATTTCTACGCATGCAAGACTTCTAAACCAGAGAGAGATAGATATGGTCACAAAGAAACTGAATCTGAAAAATAGGATCTGCTGTGTCTTTCTAAGTCAGTTTGAGACTGAATATGCCTTCCGTCAGGAACTTAGGTAACAAAAGGGTTTGTTGCAACTTATTTTGGTTTGGTTATATCTTGGACATGTTTTTACAATGTGTTTTGGATGTGATCTTTAGAAAAGAATTTAAAGAGACTTCTTTATTGTTTGCAGTAACTTTTTCAGACAATCACCAGGAGAGAAATTGCTCCTTGTCCAGTTCAACTTTGATGAGCCACAGAGCAGCAAAAGGCTCCTGGCCTGTGCTAAGTAAGCAACTTTTCTTATGATTTCAGGGTTCAGGTCAGTAGCAAAGTGAAACATGAGCATAGAGGTTAGTCTCTGAGGGCTGGTCTACACTGTAGTAGTGATGTATCCTAATCACATTGGCCCTGAGCACACCCCGCCCACCTTACCTCATTAACACACCCCAAACCTGAACATATGCCAGTCAGACTGCTCAAGCTCCTCTCCAGCAACTGCTGTCTTTCATGGGTGGGGGCCTGGGACTCCAGAACAACCTTTTATGACCTCACTTCCTACTCAAACATGGCCTGTCATCATGCCAACCTCATGCCAGGGAGCCCAAGAGTGTGGGGTCAAGCACTGCCCCTCCTGCCCAAAAGTCAGGCAGCTCAGTTGCAGGCTATAGAAGTTCACTGAATTCATGTTTAGGAGAGTAGGGAAACCAGAACAGATAAAATGCACCGTTCACCCATTCCTGAAGCCTCCAAAGCATAGGTGCAAGCACTCTCCTCCACTCACGCATTGCAAGGCACACTGGGGTTGGTGCTCACTCCCACCACCTAACATCAGAGCTACAGAACTTCACAGAAAGAAATGCAAAAATGTAGAGCTCCTGGTTCAGAGATGAGACCTTTTTTAGACCAAGTAAATTGGAAAAAAAAAATTCTGCAAGCTTTTGGGTTCACACAACCTTCATCTGGCTTGGGGAAAATTAAAGACAGTAAAAAGTTTCCGTATGTATGAAGTTTATGATCCCAAATCAGCTACATTTGCCATCTTCCATGTTTCAGGGATGTATTTGATAGCCATGTTGGTCTGGGACACATCGCAGAACTTCACACACATTTGTGAACTGATTTGTAATCAGTGACATTTGGGAATAATTCATTTGTCAATTGTGTTTGAATCCTGATCCCCCAGAAATTGTGAAACGGTTCCCAATCAGTGATACTTTGTTTCTGGGCCCTGTCTGTCCACATCTGGTTTAAACTGTATATAAACCAGTTTAAGAGTTATGTGTGTCCACCCCCTCAGGTACTGTATAATAGATGAGAGAAGAAAATCACAAAGCCCAGGCTCGTCACACGTTGTCATTATAAGTAAAGTACCACGGATACAGGGTGGGTCCAGCTACATGGCGTTCAGTGGAGGTGAGTATGTGGCTGCTTTCAATTGAAAACTTAAGTGAGTATTTCAATTACTGCAACTTTTAGAACTCAAATCTTGCTGTAGGGCAGCACTCACAAGAGCACCAATGTGACCAAGCAGTAAAAACCCCATTTATGTGCAGGTGAAAGTACAGGGGAAGAGCTGGGTAAAATTATAGTATGTCTGCACTGCAGGTTGTGATGCAGTGCAGAGATCTCCCAGCGAGCTGTGAAGTTGCTAATGTGGGTAGCAATCGGAGGATAGCTGTGGCAGCATGGAGCTCAGCACAGGCTGCATAACAGCAGCCAGACTGAGCCCCGCAGTTCTGTGCTCAGCTCATGAGATCCACCCTCCAGGCTTTCTTCTCCTACTACTGTCCCCTTATACATCTTCCCCTCTTGGCTGCCCAGAGTGCTTCAAGAGGAGGGCTGGAACACGCTCTGCTAGCAAGTGCTCTGACCATTAGGCTACTGGGCTGAGAGAGGGAGGAGCCCACCTTCTCTGTCTAAGGGGCTAATTGTGTTTGATCTCTGAACACTTTTGAGGACCTGCTTACTGTTATAAATCTATCTGGGTGATCTTATTCTGCCACAGAGCTTACGCAGCCCAGTGGAAATGCAGCTGGAAGAAGAATCTAAATTATATCATTAGCTAATTGCTGCTGAGTAAATAGACTTAGTGGCATAAAAGTGAAATAGCACTTGACCTACTATATTCAGAATCCATTTCTGATGACCACGTTTTAAAAAACGACACTGAAAATGAAGAAGGGGACAGAGAAAAGCCACAAATATGGCCTGGAGGGCTGGAGAAAATGCATCAGTGGACGTCTACATGTTCATTAATGCACATTTCCAAAGCGCCCAGAACATCTCATGCATCAGCATCCCCACACTTAAAAATGGTGGGGAATGACCTTTAGATAAAGTGTCCGTGAGGATGCTGATATATGAGACAAGGAGACTGACTTGAGTCAATAATCACCATGCTCCGGCAGACTTGATTAATCGAGTCCACTCTGACATTCTGTAATTCCAATGCACTGGAACAGCTCTGGGCTTGTGTATAAGCACCTTCTAATTTGAGATACTAAAGAAATGAGCATTAGGCTTCCCTGATGTGCAGTAGGAAAAGTGCATGCTTTTTTAGTGATAATGCAGAGTAGCGTGTTTCTATTGCATTTTAGCATGTTTTTTTTTTTACGTGATGCATTAATGTACAGTAAAATAGGCTACTGCATATTAAAGTGCACTTGTAGATGTGCCCAGTGAGAGCTTTTATAAGGGAAAAAAACTGCCAGAGTAACTGGGGCAACTTCCAATTTTTGATGTCTTCAAGTCAAGCCTGAATGACTTTTAGGAAGAGAAGATTTAATAAAACGCAACTTACTGGTCGCTAGATGAAGGACCTAATGACATTCTCAGGGCTTCTGAATGGAGAAGAGTGGAGTGGTTGCTAATAGTGGTTTCTTCTGGCCTAAGGATTCCTGATTCTGTTATCCTTTATTTCCTCCACAGATAAGTGGACTTCTCTCCATCTGGATGAACTTCTGCCTCCTGAACACTTTTCAGCCAGTTTAGGGCAGCTCTCCAACATTACAGTTGCTGAGGTTTTCACGAAGAGTACTAGGCAGGGTCTTCATTCAGGTAGTGATCTTCTGGCTTTAAACCCCACTCTGATGCATTTTTTGCCTCCTCCCATACCTTCCGCTCAGGTGTGCCAAGTTTTCAGTATAAACCCCATGAATTGTCTATGTGACTTGATATTTGTCACATGTGATTCTTTGTTCAATGTAACAGACAAGAAATATAAAATTGCACATGATTTTTGTGTCCCTAGATGGTTCAACCAAGCCAGGATGCACGGAAAGTGTCAGTCATTCTCTGGAGGAAAGTGTAAGTTTCTTTCTTACTGTGTGAAATAGATTTCTGTATACCATATTTACTCAAATCCCAAAATAGGTCCCACCCAAGTCAACAAGGGGAAAAAGGTCTCTCAACTTGGATTTGAGAATAGGGTTGTGGGGAGGGGGCTGGCTGCGGTAGCTCCAGTTCGGGCCCTGACCCAGGCTCAGGGTCAGTGAAAGGCCCAGCATCTGCTCCTACCACCTGTTGGCCCCCCAACCACTGGATGTCCTCACAGCCTCTGTATACACCGCTGCTGATACAGCTCTGGCCCCACTTCAGTCCAGAGCCTGGAACACATGATGGTCCCAGTCCCTGCCTGGCCAGGCAGCAGAAGTAGCATGACAGCAGCTCTGGCCCTGGCTTGAGCCTAAGACTGGGTTGGACCTGGGGTTAGAGCTCCTGCTCCTGCCTGGCTGGGCAGGGGGCTGAAGTCTTCATGTTGGAAAGGGACCAGAGATGGAGCTGGAGCTGCAGTCATGACTGAGAGTATGCAGAGGCAGGGGTCCTGGTCCTGTTCTGTCACAGGCATTTTTAGTGTGCACAGTACAGACATGAGGTACTACACTGAGAGTAAAATCTGATTTCACTTTATATGACCAAATGACACTTGTGCCACCATTTCTGGAACTCAATATTTTCCAAGCTATGTGCCAGCTGTAACCCCAGGTGCAACCCAGTCTCAGGACTGAAGCCAGGGCCATATATGTGTTT
Organism: Crocodylus siamensis; assembly: GCF_052110815.1. Taxonomy (NCBI): domain Eukaryota; kingdom Metazoa; phylum Chordata; order Crocodylia; family Crocodylidae; genus Crocodylus; species Crocodylus siamensis. The sequence continues at coordinate 422,117,807 of NC_143395.1, read as the reverse complement.
CTTCCTGGCCAGAGTACAGCCTTTATGTGTATTCAGTAGATTTGTACATCTATACAGCTATGGTATAGGATCACAAGCCATTTGTAAGTGTCAAAAATGGCATTTACACAGCAGAGCTACTTCCCTGAGGGCATATATAGCAGGTTCACAAATCTTCCCCAGCATGTGATACCTGCTTGGGTCAGACCCATTCATCACCCCACATCCCCCTTGCCACTTCCAGTCTCTTAATTGGTATGCCTTTGATGTTATTGCTAATATACTGGGGAAGTGGTCCCTGGGGGCCAGGAGTAGCTTCTGTGGTACTTCCCATTTTCTGGCTCCATCCCTGAGCTTCCTCACCCAAACTTAATCCTGGAGTCTCTATGCTTCCCTATGGATGCTTCCCCTTTAAGGCAGCTACCCATGCCCTCAGGCCTCAAATAAATTCTTGGGGTTTCAGCTGTCTCAGCTTTTGCCCCTTGTCTCACTGCCTTGGACCTCAGCTTCCAGGCCTTAGCCCTTCATGTCCCTGCCCAGAGCAGGTCTCGTCCTGCAGAGTGCCTCTAGTACTGCGTCATATGGCCTCCAAACCTCCCCTGTAGCTACCCCTCAAACCCCTGATAGAACTTAAACACAAAACACCAACCCAGACAGTTCCAACTCAAATATAAACCCCTTCTTGATTCTCTGTATCCTTTGGTCCTCCTACCGAATGCAAGTTTCCATAGCCCTCCTCACCCAGGTACCCTGCTAGGCCAGCCACGTGCCTACTTGCAGTCAGTTTTGTTCAGTTTGCTGCTCCCAGGGCCCAGGTGCTGCCGATTTACTCATCAGCAGGCTGGCCTTTTGCAGCCAGTGGCTCAGTTTACATGGGCAGCTTATACCTTCTGCCCCTTGCTGTCAGACTTTCTTCCATTTGCCTGGCTATGCCCCCTCTTCCTAGCAAGAAAGGTAAGGGTTCCCTGTTACAGCATGCAAAGTGAAATAAGTTTCTGCTCCAAATCTCTCTGGGCCCCAATTCCAAGCCTGCCACCAGGGATCCTATCACTTCCCTGCTTCATCAGGTTATCACTCCCACATGGAGAGGCACTTCCACCCAGAGCAGAGCTTGTTCACTTGGTCCCTTGACCAGCTCAGGATGTCCCCTGCTCATCACTACTTTGGAAGATACCACTGTAAGCCAGTTTGTTCTCCCCAAGCACTGTTTGGGTTCCCAGGTGCCCCACACAGATCAGTGGATCAATACGCAACATGGAACTGAGATGCTGGAGCACTAAGCATCTGTAGATGTCTTTCTGTAGATCCATCCCTCAGTCTCTGTATCTCCACCCCCATGCATAGAATGGGCATAATCGGCATTTTTATACATGCAAGTGCTGCAGTGCTGGGTGCTTTGAAAAGCACCTAGTGCTGTGTCACTTGCTGTTCTATAAGTTGTGAAATACATGTCAGCACACAAAAATGTCAGCGGTCCCCTTTTGAACTAAAATACATAGAAGGTGTTATGGTTCAAAAGTATACCTCTGTCATTTTCTCCATGCTGACATGCATTTTGCCACTTACGCAACTGCAAGCGATGCAGCACCATGCGCGTCAGCTCATGTGCAGAGCAGACTTGATTAATCTCTGACACTCTGGATCTCTGGCACGCACGAGCATGAAAATGTATGCATGTAAATGCTCAAAGCATGATCTGCCTCACAGCGCTCTGTGAAAATAAAGGGCGCCTGTACACACCACGAGTTTTAAACCTCATTAAATTAAATAGGTTTCTAAAATTTTAATTTGTTTATTTTGGAGCATTGCATCTGTGTTTGTATGCATTAGATTTCCAGATGAATTAAGCCGGGTCCCTGGCTGGCATCACAGGAAAGCAGGATCATCCAGTGATGACCCTCAGGCCTGGGGCCCTGCACCCACCTCATGCCCATGCCCTGCCACACAGCTGTGGAAGCAGGGAGTAAGCAAACCACACAAGAAACAAAAATAAAAACCTATGTCCAAGGAGTGTTAGTTTTAAAAAGCAGAAGCAATTTGAAAGTGATAGCAATTCAAAGGGGTGAACTACAAAAAAGTTGTAGCACTATCTGGTGGACAAAGAGGCTCATTACATGTCTTTGAGTGCCTTTGTGTTTGCACACAGTGAATGCATGGAAGCGATGCTTTAATTCCTGGTGTGCCAAACTAAACTACATCTGATGAGTTTTAGTTTAATGCACAAGACTTTTAAAGCATTGGGAAATCCCACTCGTGCAAATAGACACGCAGTTGCAGCACATGAAAGGGCAAAAAATTGTGGAGTTTATATGAGCCCAAAGATATGAAAGTTTGTCAAGTTTCAAAATTTTATAGTTGTCAGAATCAGAAAGGACCTCAGTAGGTCATCGAGTCCAACCCCCTTCCCTGGGCAGGAAAGCACTGGGGTCATAGGACCACAGTCAAGTGCTTGTCCAGTCTCCTCTTAAAGACCCCCAAGATAGGGGAGAGCACCACCTCCCTTTTAAACCCATTCCAGATTCTGGCATCCCTTATCATAAAGAAGTTCTTACTGATGTCCAACATAAATCTGTTTTCTGTCAATTTGTGGCCATTGTTCCAGGTTATTCCAAGGGGTGCCCTGGTAAACAGAGCTTCTCCTATTTCTTGCTCCCCACCCCACCCCGATAAATTTGTAAATGGCTACAAGATCCCCTCTCAGCCTTATCTCATGAAGGCTGAAGAGATCTGGGTCCCTGAGTCTCTCCTCGTAGGGCCTTACCTGCAGGTCCCCAACCATACAAGTAACCCTCCTCTGGACCCTCTCAAGGTTATCCACGTCCCTCTTGAAGTGCGGTTCCCAAAACTGAGTGCAGTACTCCAACTATGACCTGACCAATGCCACACAGAGAAGAAGTATCACCTCCCTGGACCTGTTTGTGATGCAGCTGCTAATACATGATAGAGTGCAGTTAGCTTTACTGATTATTTTGTCACATTAACAGCTCATATATGCTATATATATTTTAGCAATGGGGGTTGCCTTAGTACTTAAGGCAGGGACAGGCAAAATGTGGCCTGCGGGCCAGATGTAGCTTGGCGAGCCATTCTGTCCGGTCTGCAGGGCCCCTAAAAATTTTAGAAAATTCATAATTATCTGGTCTTGGCTACTTCTCACATGACCCTTAATGACTTAACCAGTCCTCTGCCCAAAGTAATTGCCTGCCCCTGACTAGGATGTGTCTTCACTGTGTTAAGAAATATCATTTACAGTTTGGAAATGGCTGCCTTTTCAGGTGCAGCTGCTCGACATTGAGTTCCTTATTAAGCAGTGTGTTCAGAAAGCTGTGATCCAGCTGGAGGACAAGAAGGACAACCAGAAGCGAGCCACCACAAGGATACAGATTCTCTATGATGCACTATTCCCAGCTCAGAAGAAAACTGCATGTGAGCACAAACTAAAGTCAGCTTAGAATCATACAAAAGTAGGGCTGAAAAGAACTTCCACAGGTCATCTAGTACAACCCCTGCCTATGACGAGATCATCCCTATCAAAACTATCTCATCCAAATGCATTCTTTAACCTCTTAGCAGAATTGTACAGTCAACCCTGACACAATACAAGATATTGCACCTTAACCAATCAAGGGTAAAGCAGGGGGGCCATCATGGCTAATACCCTGTTGCTGCAAAGGTTGCAATGCCCCCACTACAGAGGAAGGTAAAAGCCCCCTAAGTCTGTACCAGTCTGATCGTGGAGTAAAATTCCTTCCTGATCCCAAAGGTGGTGATTGGTCTGACTCTGAGCAGAGGCTGAGCCCATGTAGAAAGGAAACTCCAGCTTTAAGTCTCAGCAGGAGCACTGGCACACCAGAATAAAAATTCCCAACCTTGGATGTAGCTGACATTTAGAGCCTCTGAAGAAGGCTAAAACCCACCTGACATGTAGTGGTTTTGGGGGAGTAATTCCTTCCCAGTTCCATGCAGCAAGCAAAGCCCAGAAGCCTAGAAAATCCCCATAGTAGACCATAGTCAGATCTGCAGCTAGATCATCCCTGATGAGTGACTGTCCAACCTCTTCTTAAAACTTCCATTGATGGAGAGTCCACACCTTCCAAAGGCATCTATTCTGCTCTCTCACTGCTCTAACAGGGAAGAAGTTATTTTTTATGGATATCCAATCTTACTTTGCTGCAACTTCAAGCCATGGGTCTGTACCCTGCTCTCTGCAGCAAGGAAGAAAAGGTGTTTTCTCTCTTCATGGTCATCCTCAAGTATTTGAAAACAGCTATCATGTGTCATGTCCTCTCTTAAGAAACTTATCTGCAAGCTGAACTTGCCAAGTTCCTTATGAAAAGATTATATAGGTTCTTGTTAATAGCCTTGTGGTAGTCCAAATATACTTTATTCAAAATATTCCATTAGAATCATAGAAAATTAAAGTTGGAAGGGACCTCAGGAGGTCACATCTCGTTCATCCCCCTACTCAAAGCAGGGCCAGCCCCAACTAGAACATCCCAGCCAAGATTTTGTTTATCCTGGTCTTAAAAACCTCTGAGGAGGGAGACTCCAGAACCTCTCCAGGTAACCTCTTGTGTTGCTTTACTATCATCGAGTGAGAAAGTTCTTCATAATATCTCAACTAAACTTCCCGTGCTGCAACTTGAGACCATTTCTCCTTGTTCTGTCATCTGCTTCATGTTCTTTCATGACTTGCCCCGATGAATCCATGCTGACTGTTCCTAATCACCTTTTTCTCCTCCAAGTGCTTAGAAATTGATTCCTTGAGAATCTGCTCCATGATGTTTTAAGGGACGGAGGTGTAGCTGACTGGTCTGTAGTTCTCTGGATCCTCCTTCTTCCCTTTCTGAAATATGGGCACTACCTTTGCCTTTTCCCAGTCATCTGAGACCTCTCCTGATAGCCAGGATTTTTCAAATATGATGGCTAGTGGCTCTGCAATCACATCAGCCAACTCCCTCAGCACCCTCAGGCGCATCCCATCTGGTTCCATGGACTTGTACACTTCCAGCTTTTCTAAATAGTCTCTAACCTGTTCTTGTACCATTGTTGGCTTCTCCCCTCCTCCCCAAACTGTGCTGGTCTGTGCAGTAGTCTGAGAATTGACCTTGCCTGTTTAATCTGAGACACAGTTATAGAAACTCTTCTGGTTCCCCTTCACATCACTTGCTAGGTGCAACTCCAATTGCGCTTTGGCCTTCCTGATTTCATGCCTGCATGCTTGAGCAATACTCTTATACTTCCTGTCCAAGACTCCACTTCTTATAATCTTCCTTTTTGTGATTTAGTTTACTGAAGAGTTCCATGCTAAGCCAGGCTGGTCTTCTGTCATAATTGCTAGTCTTCCTGCACATCAGGATGGTCTGTTCCTTCACTTTTAGTATAGTTTCTTTGAACTATAGCCAGCTCTCCTAGATTCCTCTCCCCCTCAAATCCTTCTCAGGGGCTCCTGCCCATGAATCCCCTAAGTGAGTCAAAGTCTGATTTTCTGAAGTCCAGGGTCCTTATTCTTCTGCTCTCCATCTTTCCTTTCCTCAGGATCCTGAACTCAATCAACTCATGGCTGGTTCGGACCAAGTTGCCATCTACTACTACAGCATTTCCTAACTGGTGTACCATTGCACACTGGTGTGTCATCAATCATGACCAGGTGTGCCATCGAACTGAGGGGGGGGCGGGGGTGGCTTCTGGCAGGGCATGGCTACAGCCAGTATCGCCACTGCCACTCCACACTGCTACCACGCCACTACCACACCACTACTGAACCCCAGCAAGCCTTGCGGCAGTTCCCTCCTCCCACTCTACATCTGGGTGCTTGCCACCTCACACCCCGCTCCACATTCAGCCACTTGCCACCCACCCATGCTCCACATCTGGCTGGTGTGCTGTGGGGTGGAAAAGGCTGTGTAAGTGTGCTGTGGAATGGAAAAGCTTGAGAAATGCTGCACTAGTACATTGCCCACCAATTCTTCTCTGTGAGCAGTAGGTCAAGACACTCGCACCAGGTGTGGCGAAATGCCGGGCTAGCGGCTCCGGCACCGCTTAGGGGAGCCGCAGGCTTTGCGGAGTTGTGCGAGCGCGCGGCTTGTGGGGCAGAATTGAGGTAGCTCTTAGCCGCCCTCGAGGTTCGCTGAGTTGGCACAAGTAGACGACTTAGAGTAAGTAGTTAGTGTCTCTTAATCTATAGGGTGTCCGTTGGTTGACGAGGTTCCAGAGCCAGCCCTTGCTCTCCAACAGTGGAACTAGTCCAAAGCTAGGTGCGGCTGCCGACTCCTTAAGTCCCAGAACTGGTCAACGGCTCATTGATATGGAATGTTAGTAATAAAAGTTATTACGGAGTAGATATAGAGTAAAATAAAAAGGTTTATTCACTCACCTGGCCTCACCCTCTTACAAGTAAGAGGGGAGGCCGGTTGGAACGAAGTTGCGGTAAATACAAGTATAGCAAGCATAGGTATGCTGTCTAAGCTACGATGAGAGGCAGTCGAGAAGCGGAGTCTCCGATGTTTCTTCAGTTACAGTATGCTGGATACTAAAGGGGTCTGTTGGTTCACGGGGTTCCAGAGCCAGCAGCTGCCGGCTCCGTCGTCCCAGAACTGGTCAACAGCTCATGAACGGGATATTCTATAGGGTGTCCGTTGGTTCACGAGGTTCCAGAGCCAGCCCTTGCGTTCCAACAGTGGAACAAGTCCAAAGCTAGGTGCGGCTGCCGGCTCCTTAAGTCCCAGAACTGGTCAACGGCTCATGAATGGGAAATACAAAGCAATACTGTAACACAGTGAATCATTGTCGGTTGTCGGATTTCTGAGGCCTTTATCTTCGCTGGGATACGCCCAGGCGGGGAGACTGAGAACCGGTCTGCGGGGTGATCAGGCCCACAGAGTTTTCCAGTTGTCGTCTCTGCTGCTTTTTCTTTTTTGCCTTTTATAGATGTTTGTTGGACTGCCTCTATGACACTAACTATGGTATACAGAGATAGGATGATTTTCTTTTACATAATTATTGCTGGGTAGATTTTCTACACAAGTTTTGTTTCTGTAATACTGACACCTTTTAGATAAGAGGTAAAATTTATAGAGTACAGGTGAGGGGTCTACTGCTAGCAGAGCATAGTACCAGGCACTTATTTAGACTAACAGCACAGGCCTCAAGGTTACATAAATGTGAACGTGCCACACGGCAGTTATACAAAAAAGAGAGAAAGTAATATAAAATACATGCTCTTATACAAAGATAATATAAAATGGATATATGCTAAATAATATAAAGTCTTTGCTAAAAACTATAAGATAGTTACACCAGGAAGCTGTCCCAAACACTCTCCAAAAACTTCCTGGATTGCCTGCACACTGCTGTATTGCCCTCCTAGCAGATGTTCATGACTGAAGCTCCCCATGAGAACCAGAACCTGTGATCAGGAAACTTCCACTAGCTGTTTATAAGAAAGCCTCATCTACCACTTCCTCCTGGTCTAGTGTTCTATAGGAGACCCCCAGCCCACACCACATTACCCTTGTTGCTCTCCCCTCTGACCAAACCCAGAGACTTTCAACAGACCTGTCCCCAGTTTCATACTGGAGATTTCAGCAATCATATGACTCTTTTACATAAAGTGCAATTCCTCTCCTCTTCTATCCTGCCTGTTCTTCCTGAACACTTTGTACCCATCCATGACAGTGCTTCAGTCATGCAAGCTCCCACCAAATCTCTGTTATTCCGATCATGTCATAGTTCTGTGACTGTGTGAGGGCTTCCAATTATTCCTGCTTGATCCCCAGGCTCTGTGCATTTGTCTACAGACACCGGGAGTAAGTAGTCAATTGCCCTGATTTCTCAGGAAGTATGAGAGCACCTCTCCTGTCACCTCCTCCTGCTTGCTCTTCCTCCAGGTTGTCGGAGAATAAAGACCCCAAGGTCACAGTGGGCCAAGTGGTGAATCGGATACGGAACAGGTGGGATTAGCGGCGAGGAGTTCTGAGTGGTACACGGACTCATGCAGTTTCAAAACTAGATGATTTATTACTTACGCTTTTGGAGTGTAGGCAGAGAAGCTTGCTTCAGTTACAGTTACAACAAACAACAAAGGGGACTGTTGGCCCACGGGGTTCCCAAGCCGGGCCCTTGCTTTCTACCCCGAGGGATAGGTGCGGCTGCCCGACTCGATAGTCCCAGGACTGGTCATCAGGTTATTGATGAGGGTAACAAACAACGAAAACTGTAACACATAGGATGTCATGACGCCAGTCCAAAGTGGACAACAGGTGGTCGAGGAACGGTGTCGAGGTTGAAGCCAAGATGATGAGGTAATGGTGTCGTAGCCGATGGTTGAGAATCAGGATCATAGTTGAGGTTGAATAAAGAAGTGAGGTTGGTAGCCATAAGATCCGTACATGAAAATCAGATCGAGGTCAAAAAAGAATGGCAAAAAACCACACGGTGAGAAGACGGGTGGGCTTAAAGTCCTCCTGAGGAGCAGTCCTTGCAGCCGCAACCTCTGCTCTCAGGATCGGGTTGATCTCTCCCTGTGAGACAGTCTCTGCTAAAAGCAGTCTCCGCTCTCAGGTCCAGTCTCCTCCCCTGGTAGGGGGCTCACAAGTCTTTTATAGCAACCAAGTAGCCAATCAGGTTGCTTACTCAGAAGAATTTTCTAGTCTTAATTACATCATTCTGCGGTTAGAACTGAGCATGTGCGTGTCAGATTGCTTCATATCTCTGCCAGTACTGAGCATGCGTATGGTGGAAAAGTAGGTCAGGCATGATTGACAAGCCTTTGGGTCACCCAGGGGGCACGTGCTCGGCATGCTGTGGAATTTTCCATTCGTAGGGCTTGTCTGCACATGTCAGACCTAACTCTCTGTGTTGTCAGCAGTTAATCAAAATTTTTGCTGACACAGGTCACTCATTTCAAGTAGTCATTTTCCCTTTGGCCACCCAAATAGTTGCATTGTCAAAGAAGGAGATCAAGTTTGTTTGACACAATTTGTTCTTAGTAAGTCCATGGTGGCTGCTTGTGATCAGCCTTTCCTCCTCCAGATGCTTGCAAATTGCATCTCTTCTTGCATCTCTCAGTTTATTCCCCTCCTTATCCATATCATCTTTATTAGGTGTCTGGTTTTATGTGAAAATGGAAACAAAGTAGATGTTGAGTAGTTCCACCTTCTTTGCATTGTCTATTAAGAGCTGCTTCTGGCAATTTAACAGTGGACCCACAGTTTCCTTGGTTTTTCTTTTCTGGCCCACACACTGTGTTGTACCTAATCCTTGGCCCTGTCCTGGTGCTAGCCCCCTACAGCTCTCTGGGACCAGGGCTTCAGCCCTCCATGGCATGGGTTCCCCCCCACCAGGCACCCCACCGATGGCCTCCATATCAGCCACACCCAGTCCTTTGGTCCTCCAACCAAACTTTCCAGTATTGAAATCTAAGGACCTTTCTCCTAGTTTTGTTTCCAGTAGCCACAGAAAAAAGAGCTATCTCTGTCCTCTCTATAACCATCCTTCAAGTATTTGAATACTGTAATCAAATCCCTACTCAGTCTTTTCTTCTGTACATAAAATAACCCTAGTTCTTTCAGCCTTTCCTCATAAGTCATGCTTTCCAGACCTCAAGCCATTTTTTTATTTCCACCAGTCTTTTCAAACTGCCCACATCTTTCTCAAAGTTTGGGGCCCAGACCTGGACACAGTACTACAAGTGAGGCCCACCAATGCGGAACACAGTGAAAGAATCACTTTGCTAGATTTGTAAATGACATTTCTGTTAATACAACTGACTAAACTGGGTTTTTTTGTTGTTGTTGGGTGGGAGGGGTGGGAGAGTTCTTTGGCAACAGGAGCATTTGGTTGGATCTTATTCAGTTTTGGTCTACTGTAACTTCCTGAGTCCTTCTCTGCAGTACTGCAACCTCACCACTCATACTACAGTCTGTATTTCTACTTGAAATTATTCCATCCCAAGTGTAGGACTTGGTATGTATCTTTGTTGAACGTCATCTGATTAAACGCGGACTCTTTTGCATTTTGTCCGCATCATTCTGGATTCCAGCCTTACCCAACAAAATGTTGCAACTCTGCCCAAATTGGTATCATTCACAAATTTGCTACAAGTGCACACAATCCCTTTGCCCATATCAGTAATTAAGATGGTAAGCAATATTGGACCTAGCAGAGACTCTTGGGAAACCCCACTTGATACCTCCTCCCAGCTGGACATTGAGCCATTGATGACTGCTCATTGAGCATGATGATCCAACCAGGTATGTATCCACCTTATAGTACTTTCATCTGGTCTGTATTTCTTTAGCTGCTTAGTGAAAATTCTCTGAAGGACTATAACAAAAGTCTTGCCAAAATTAAAGTATATCACATCTGCAACTCCCGCCCACCTGTCAAGCCTATCACCTTTATCATAAAAGGAAATCAAATGGACCAGGCATGACTTACTCTTGGTGAATCCATGCTGGCTATTCCTGATCACCTTGTTCTTCTCTGGGTGCTTCACAATAATGGGCATCCTCCATGTTCAACATTTTCTTTTGGTCTTCCTCTTAGTTCTGAGACCTCAACCAGGAGTTCACCAGGGAATTGGCTGAGGCAGCACAATCCTAGTGTATGGTTGTCATGGGAGAATTTAACTACCCAGATATCTCATGGGAGGAGCGCTCAGCCAAATCCAGGTGGTTGCAAAGCTTTCTCTGATGTGCTTGATCAATCTCATTTCCTTTTATGACCAGGTGACTTATCACCTGGACAAAGGGGAAGAGATTGACGTCATATATCTTGACTTTAAAAAAGCCTTCGATCTGGTATCTCACGATCACCTCTTGGTTAAACTGGCTAACTGCAGCCTTGACGTCACCATGACCTGCTGGCTAGGGAACTGGCTCTGCGGTAGGACCCAGAGGGTGGTGGTCAATGGTAGCCAATCGTTTTGGTGTGCTGTGACCAGTGGGTTCCCACAAGGCTCTGTTCTAGAGCCTATACTGTTTAATATCTACATCAATGATGTGGACATTGGTGTCAGAAGCGGACTGGCCAAGTTCACCGACTACACCAAACTTTCCGGTAAAGCATCCACACCTGAGGACAGGAGGGTGATCCAGGTGGATCTAGACAGACTTATGAAATGGGCAGACAAAAATTTGATGGTGTTCAGCACCGACAAATGTAAGGTTCTCCATGTTGGTAGGAAAAACCTGCACCATGCATATGGGCTCGGTAGTGCTAAGCTGGTTAGTTTTACAGATGAAAGGGACTTGGGGGTCATGGTTGACCACAAGACGAACATGAGCCTTCAGTGTGATGCTGCGGCTAGTAAAGCGAGCAAAATGCTGGCTTGCATCCATAGATGCTTCTCAAGCAGATCCCAGGACATTATTCTCCCCTTGTACGCGGCCTTGGTTAGGCCGCAGCTGGAGTCCTGCGTCCAGCTTTGGGCTCCACAATTCAAAAAGGATGTGGAGAAACTTGAGAGTTTGCATAGGAGAGCCACGCACATGATCAGAGGGCAGGAAAACAGACCTTATGATGGGAGGCTGAGAGCAATGGGGCTATTCAGCCTGGAAAAGTGCAGGCTCAGAGGTGATCTGGTGGCCACCTGGAAGTTTATCAGGTTGCTCATCAGGATCTGGGGGAACGACTGTTCACCAGAGCCCCCAAGGGATGACAAGATCAAATGGTCATAAACTCCACCGCGACCAATTCAGGCTGAACATAAGAAAGAACTTCTTCACTGTCCGAGCCCCAAGGTTTGGAACAGACTGCCGCTGGAGGCGGTTCAAGCGTCCACTTTGAATGCCTTCAAAACACATTTGGATGCTTCTCTTGATAGGATCCTATGATCCCTGCTGACTTCCTGCCCCTGGGGTGGGGGGCTGGACTCGATGATCCTCCAGGGTCCCTTCCAGCCCAAATGTCTATGGAAATCTATGAAATCTATGAAATTCTTGTAGAATCCTTTTTTGTGACCTTTTATGGCTCTTACCATTTGCATCTCAATTCATGTTTTCGCCTTCCTAATTTTCTCCCTGCATGCCTGTATGATGTCGTCATTCTCTTAATATGATCAAGTAGGATTCTTTTCTGAGTTTCAATTCATTGAGCAGATCACCATCTAGCCAGGTCAGTCTCCTGTTGCACTTTCCATTCTTCAGTCACATCATATTAGCTTGCTCCTACACTCTTAATGCAGCCTTCTTAAATATAATCAGCTGTCCTGAACTGCTTCTACCTCCAGCCTTGTACACTGGGAGATCCTAACTACCAATTCCCTGAGTTTGCTTTTTTGAACTCACTGGCATTTTAAAGTCTGGGGGGTTTTTTAATTCCAGCATCTTTATTCTGCTGCCCTCTTTCTTTCTTACCCTTAGGATCTTGAACTCAGTCATTTTGTGTTCACCAGTGGGGGTGACGTGGGGGATGGGGGTGGGGGAGATTATACTTTTCCTCAGCTGGCCTCAGCACTTCTAAAGTTCTCATAGTTTTCTGGGGGGAGGGGTTTGCCTCTGAGGAGGTGGGAGGAGGAGCCCCGCACTGGAGACTGCAGGAGGAGACAGCACCAGCAGAGGGGCTCCTGTTTGAGATCAGCTGGCCCCGCCCTACTGCTGACCAGCCAGCACAGCCAATTGGCATGTGCACAGTTGGGCAAAAGCATTGTGGACAGACAGAAAGACAGACTAAGGCTTTTATCATGGCATGCGTAGTTGGGCAAAAGTGTTATGGACAGACAGACAGACAAATTAAGGCTTTTATTGTTTTAGATTTTTTCACATAGCTGACCACGCTTTTTCCACAGAGAAGATGCTTTCATGGAAAATTTTAACCATTCCTATTTGGTAATTCTTTTTTTGTTTATGGCTAGTTGCCCAGGATTTTATGGGAGTATTGATAAATAGAATTTGTCACCTTTTACAAGAACGTGAAGAGAGAAGTCTTAAACCTAAAGAATGGACCTTCCATCAAGCAATGTCTGGAAAGTTTATACTTGAAGGCACTTCATTCAGGTAAATGTCGTGTTCTTGGCTAGCATCAACACATTAACCATTTGATTCTCAAAGAGCTCCATTTTTTGGAATATAAAAAAGAGGTGATAGGCTCTAGTCACATCATTGAATTTATCCTGGAAAAGTCTCAGATTGGAGAGTGAGAAGTTTGATATATGGTAACGACCTCTATAGAAACATAAAAAAATAGGTGTGAAAACAATTCACAAGATCATCTACTCTAGAACCCTGGAAAAAAAACAGGATCATCCCTCTCTAAACTCACCCAGCCAGCCAAGTATTTGCATAATCTGATCTCAGAAACTTCCAGTGGTGGAGATATGATGCCCTCTGTAAGCAATTTGCTCTAGTGCTTAACCACCCTCATCACGAGAAAGTTCATCTTTATATGCAGCCTAGGTCTCCCACGTTACAATTTCAAATCATAGCATCCTGTCCCATGAAGTCACCTCAAACAGTCTATCACCAGCCCTCCTTATAACCTACCTTCAGGTATTTGAACATTACTATGAAATCCATCTTCTGTCTTCTTCTCTTCAAATTAAATAATTCCAATTCTTCCAATTTTTTCTAGCAAGTCATATTTTGTTGCTTTGCTGAACTCTTTCCAATTTATTGATGTCTTTCTTGACTTGCAGTGTCCAAAGTTGGATACTAGGGGTGTGCAAAAAGGGCCCTATTCAATTTGAATTCAGTCTGAATCAGGGCCAGTAATTTAATTCGTTGATTTGGATCACTGTCCCCAATTCAATTTGGCTGAATCTGAAGATTTGATGCTGATTTGGAGAATCAGCGATTCAGACATAAACGCAGCTTTAAATGTTTTTTCTACATACTTTGAGGTACCAAGTGCAGCTCGTGATTGCTGTGATGCTGAAGCAGATGGAGCATCCCACAAAAGCGTGCCACCCTCCCTCCCCTGCCCCTGTGTGCTCAGCAGTGAACTCAGAAGTGAACTGGAAGTACACCTGGTCCACTTTTGGGTCCATCAGGGAGCTCACTGGTGGCCCTCTCTGTGCCCCCCCCAAGCTTGGCAGTCAGCTGCAGGGGAACCCCAGGTGCCCCCACAGACCCAGAAGGCACCAGTCATTGAGCCAGGGGGCACAGGGAAGCCCCACAGCATACTCCCCAAAAGACCCAGAAGTGGACCAGAAGTGCTTCTGTTCCACTTCTGGATCTGGTGCCAAGCACGCTGGGGAGCCCCCCATGCTCCTGTGGGATGCTCCATCCACACCAGCATTGCAGCATTCATGAGCTGCCTGCTATCTGCAGATATGTAGAAAATACATTTAAAGCTGTGTCTATGTCTGAATCACTGAATCTTTCCAAATCTCTCCAAATCAATTCGGAGAGATTAAAGGGTCCTCTGGTTGGATTCAGAGATTTGGCCACTGAATTGGGCTGAATCTCCACCAAATCAAATCAGGGACCAAAGCTGCGCACAGCCCTCCTGGATACAGTTCTTGAAGTGAGGCCTTACTAGTGCCAAATGATAGTTAGTCACTTTGTACTATGGAGTCAGTGTATCCTGAGTCCTCTAGAGCAGTGCTTCCTCAGTATGACCCCATTTCCTCAGCATGGCCCTTCACTCCCAACCCACAGTCCTCCACCTGCATTTGAGGTCACAAGCCACAGTTTGGGAACCGCTGCTGTAGCAGGACTCCATCAGTCCAATAACAGTTTTACTTCTTGGTTTATCTCATGTTGAACATAGAGGTTGGAATTTAGTTGTGTTTTATTAACTGGACTTGCTGGATCCTGTGCCTACACAGCTGCCCTGCTGCAGACACAAAGTTGGGGGTGGATGGAAAGAGTTGAGAAAACTCATTTTAAATGACATGTTTTCCCTTCTTTTTAAGGCATGCACTCTGGATTTATATAGAAGATATTATGGTAAATGTGTTTGCCCAAATTCTAGCAGTAATTGATGCAAACAACAATCTGAATTATATCTCTCAAGAGACTCCACGGTCCAGCCTCTGGCTTCAGATGTTCCAAGATGAATCATTTCTGAAGATTAAGTATACCAGCAAGTAAGGGTCAACTCATTTCCTTCTATGACCAGATGACCTATCACCTGGATAAGGGAGAAGAGATTGATGTCATATATCTTGACTTCAAAAAAGCCTTTGATCTGGTATCCCATGATCACCTCTTGGCGAAACTGGCCAATTGTGGCCTTGGGTCCACCACGATCTGCTGGCTGGGAAATTGGCTCCGTGGTCAGACCCAGAGGGTAGTAATTGCTGAAAGTCAATTGTCATGGTGTCCTGTGACCAATGGCCCCCAAGGCTCTGGCCTTGGACTCATATTGTTCAACATCTTCATTAATGATGTGGACATTGGAGTCAGGAGTGCACTGGCCAAGTTCGCTGATGACACCAAAATTTGGGGCAAAGCATCCACGCCAGAGGACAAGCAAGTGATCCAGGCTGACCTGAACAGGCTCAGCAAATGGGCGGATGAGAACCTGATGGTGTTTAACACCGAAAAATGCAAGGTTCTCCACCTCGGGAAGAAAAACCTCCAGCACCCTTATAGGCTCGGCAGTGCTACGTTGGCTAGCACTACAGAAGACAGAGACTTGGGGTCATCATTGACCACAAGATGAACATGAGCCTGCAATGCGATGCTACAGCTAGTAAAGTGACCAAAAGTCTGGCTTGCATCCATAGATGCTTCTCGAGCAAATCCCGGGACGTCATTCTCCCCTTGTACTCAGCCACACTCCAGCTGCTGGCCAGGTTGCCTGCTGATGGATCTCTGTGGTTGCAGCCCCCAAAAGCCCCCAGGACCCTAGGTTAGACTGCTGGGGCCAGGCAACGTGCTGCCCCCAGCCACCCCTACCCCACCTAGGCAACATGCCACAAGGCTGACCACGTGTTCATGGGCATTCCCCAGCACATATTATGCTGCTGCTGTTTGTCGATGGGGAAAGGCACATTTCCACTTGTGGGGATTCACCCTATAGTCACAGATGGAGACAAAGGGTTTTCTTGTCCTACCAGATTTTTTGCAATATCTGTTTTTCAATCATAAAACTAATCAATCACAAAACATTCACATTGGCTGCATCTACACAGGATGCTGATTGTGGACTTGTTACTGTACAGTCAGTTACTACTCGCATACACAAGTATTAAAGGACTGTGCAGTAACCAGCATTACTGCACCGTGGCCTCCCCACATGGCTCCTTGGTGATGCTGACTGCACAGTGGCTCATTACTCCTGTGCAGTGGTGTCACATCATGGTTTGTGCCACGGGACTCTACTGTGCAGTGGTCATAAGCACTGCACAGTAAGCATCTCCTGTAGGGGAAGCCATTCAGTCCATTGAAATGTATCCTTTCAATTTGAAACTATTTGAAATGCTGAAACTTTCTTTAATATAAACTAGCTACAAATTGAAAACAAGATGTTTTACTGAATCAAAACATGAATGTTCTTATTTACAATATTAAAGTTTCTGTTTTAAAAATGTTTGGAATCAAGACATTTGTTGAAAAAACCCATTTCCTGGAAGCAGTTTCTGGTTTGACAGAACTGCATATTAGTTTGAAAAAAAAAAAGTTAAATTCACAGTCTTCCCAGGACTGACACATGCCTGTGTATGAATGCAATCAATTTACAGTGTTGTATTAGTGTTTTGAGAGAGAGGATGCCTGTGCCAACCCATAAAGATTGGGATATAGCCAGAAAACAATATATATAAGGTTCTAATGCAAACTCTCATCTGTAATATCCATTTTTCTTATTCAAGAGAGCCTGATGCTAAGATTGCTGTATTATCAATGACTGAAGACCCAAACACGTCTGTGGCTTGCCAGTTCCCATTCAGCTGGGTTTTGAAAGCTGCCTTGGATGAGATATGGGAAACGGTCCATCGGTCAAAAGGTGACTTCAGACTTTCAGCAACTATTAAAACAAACTATAGTAGGACAATATTTGTGGCTTTGTTTTACTCTGGTTTATGCCAGGGTGGATCTGGATTAATTGAATGAGGATTTGTACAGTAGACACAGAGGTATTATAACATGTGCTGTAACTACAGCAGGTCAAAGCAGACTGGATTAATTGAGTCTGCTGTAACGTTGTACTTACTGTGCTCCAGCGGCATCCTGCATCTCATTTTTCAGTGTCCCCACACTTTGAAATGGCACTGAGGGAGCTTGAACTAAAGCTCATTGAACAAGCCTTAGTTCAAGTGCCTCCACCACCATTTTTAAGCACAGTGATCCTGACACATAAGATGCTGCAGCACTTTAGAGCAGCTCTCAGAGGCACTCCGATTAAAGTGCACCCCCCCCCACCACCACCAGGGCACATGTAAAAGTGCCCTATGAAAACCAAAGCCTGGGAGATGAAGTGAGACATATCCAGGCTCAAAGGTGCTGTATATGACAGTAAAGGGAGAAAAACATTAGCACAGTTCACCTGGGGACATGGGCAGGTCCTGAATTCTGCAAAAGGGGTGTGAAGCAGCAATCAGTGCTGCAGGAGTAGATGCACCACTCCCAATACCAGTTTCCTCCCCTTCCCACTCGCATACTAGGACTGTAAGACCATGATGCAAGAAAAGCAGCCAGGGACTTTTAAAACTTCCTGAATTTGGTACCACAGGCCCCCATTATGCTTTGCCTTACTTTCCCCCTGCCTTCCTTTTCACCCCTTCCCCTACCCACTACTCCCATTTTCCCCAGCTAACCTGGGGGCAGGAGGAGTTCCAGAGCTGCTCCTGTCCCAATCCATCTGGGCTGTTCAGGGAGCAGAGTTGAGTTATGGGTAGTGGCAGCAGCCATGGTGGTAGATGTGTTTCCCCTCCCTAAGCCTGGGAAGCTACCTGGGGACCCCCTGGCGAGACCAAACAGGGAAGAGGAACCTGGCCACTTCCAGGACTGCTGCTGCTCTGAGCTGAGTCTAGCTCCCCTGACAGCTCAACTGGAGTGGGGCAGGTGCAACTCTGGCAGAAGCAGGTGAAGCAGGGAAATGGGTGCAGAGGGAAGGGGATGTGCCACTGAGTATGGAAGGAGAGGGGAAAGGAAGAGGGGAGGAATCCTTACCTGATTCAGGGACTGAAGAATAGTCCTGATACTTGGATACTGCTTCCACAGTCTGGTCTGAAAGCAAGGCGTGACTGCACCAGTGCATCCCCTCAGGATTCAGTCCAGCCTAGGGACTCCTCACCTGGAGACAGGGTGTATCAAACGGCCAAATGCAAGGCATGCATGAGTGTGTCACTTATTAGTTGGAAGATGCACTCTGGGACTTAGGACTGGGACTGGGACTTGCTCCAGTTGTCTGGAGCAAAGTCTGTGGGTCCCTGTTGTCCTAGACTTGCAGACCAACAGGCCATGAAAACATAACACCTGCTGGTGCTGGTGTTCTTGATGGGGGCAATGGGGTGGCCCTGTTGGACAGTTGACCAAACTCCTGCCCTTTGTGCTGTGAAGAAGGGACTGACTGCACTTGCTGCTGTTCACAGCCAATGAGGATGGCCTACAGCCTCTGATGACCTTGTAGTCTTCCTCTAATAATTAACTCTGCCTTATAGAGACACCTTGATTGCCCATTGCCCCACTACGTGCACTCTTACCAGTGCCCATTCACCTGCATGTTGACAAACTGTGTTTTCTGTTGGCACGGTGTGGTGGACTAAACTCCTTTGCTCATTCTTGGGTGACCCAGGTTTTCCAAAGGACACCACACCAGACTCTGCAGAGATGTTTCAAAGCTCAACCCAGAATGTGCCAATGCCAGAGGGTGATGACATGGACATGGTACAGTTTTATGCCAGTGATTTTGTGAGGATGGCTCTTCCTGGACAAGATCTTAAAGTTTATAAGGTAAATGGACTGCTGGAGATGAGGATTTTTAAATATACCCAGGGTTATAGGAGTTAGGAATTTCAGAAGCATAGACAAGGAGGGTTGGAAGGGACCTCAAGAGATCACATCTAGTCCAACCACCTGCTCAAAACAGGCCCAGCCCCGACTACATCATCCTGGCTTTGTTGAGCTGTTTTGACCTCTACATTTCCTTTCTGACCAACAGATACTTTAAAACCAAAAATGTAGTTAACTTAAGACTTTTTCTAAATATTTCCTTAGTTCCTGTTATGTTTAACTCTACTTCTGAATTTAATGGGGCACTGTTGGCTTTTTTAAAGAGTGGTAGACCCACATTTTCTGTAGAAAATGTTTTCTGGGGAAAACTACTTTTTTAAAGCACACCAGAATTCCTCATAAATCTTCTCTTTTTTTGTAGAGATATTTTAGTTTTTTAATGCTTGATAGAGGGTCAAAGGCAGGCCAGGTTCTTTGGGTAGATGTGTTATTAGACCAACTGAATACAGTAGTTGGAAAAAGGGTCTTTGCAGGCTTTCAGGGGCAATCACCCTTCTTCAGGCATGGGGAGTCTCCACTGTTCTGATAAAGTTTTGATAAAAGGTCAAAACTTTCTGCAGAAAGAATTTCTTGGCAAACTCTTTTTATTTTTTTTATTTTTTTGAGGAGCAAGACTTATACCCTATCAGTGCTCTTATATTAAAAAGTGTCCTCAACCTTACCTCCTTTTTAGCAAGGAATTTTAGTAAGGATTAGAACATGTCCCACTTGAGCCCTCTTGCCTAGCCCCTTCCCCCCACCATCCTGAGCTCCTGGGAGCATTTGCCAACAAGTATCCCTTCACCCCCTATCCCCACCCCAGCCATGCCTGCACCCCACGCTCCCATGGCAACACAGAGATTGTCTCCAGCTTGCCGCCTTAGTCCTGGGATGTGCATAAAAGTGGTTCTGTGCATCCTGTTGGAGAGCCTGCTGCCCCAGTTCAGCCTGACATCAGCTCCCAAGGGCTTTCACCATGCCCACGTGGGTGCTGCTTCCACCCTGCTGATAGTGTTGCACAAATAATTAATTGCTCAAATGATGAGCAAGAACTTATGAGGGGGATAAGGCAAGATGCCATGTTTACTGATTATAATAGTCAAAAGAGCACTCATACATACACATACACACACACACATTCATAGATTTCATAGACATCAGGGCTGGAAGGGACCTCGGGAGATCATCAAGTCCAGCCCCCCACCCAAAGGGCAGGAAGTCAGCTGGGGTCATAGGATCCCAGCAAGATAAGCATCCAATTTACTCTTGACCCAGCAAGATAAGCATCCAATTTACATATACACACTCACTCCCAATCACTCCGTAGACGTTATAGTTACCAAAGTCCGTTGCTCAGTACTGCACTAGGTGGCCAGCCTAGGAGTACAAGATAAGGGAGCTGGGGCTACAGATGTGTGTCTGTGCTTCAGTGAAGTTTGCAGAGCATTACCCAACCTCTTGCTGCTAAGTCTCTTCCTTTTATAGTTTATCAAGTTGGTGTTGGGTGCCCAGTTCTGCCTTTCTTGATTCTCTGCCATTTTTGTTTGGACTCCAGTATTTTTCCACTTTGCTGTGTGGTCAAGCTCACACATCACTGTCTGAGGTGTTGCTCTTCAATCACTCTTTTTACCTCTGATATCACCAGTATAGGCTGTGTCCCTCACAAAAGAGAGTCTTCAGCCTGAAGATATTTTGAAAATCTTGTTTTGATCTTGTCTTTCCTGCTTATCTTCTTTAACTGCAGCTGGAGTACTGCATCCAGTTCTGGGTGCTGCACTTCAGGAAGGTTGTGGAGAAGCTTGAGAGAGTCCAAAGGAGGGCCATGCACATAATTAGAAGCCTTGAAACCAGGTCATAAAAGAAGAGGCTGAAAGGCTTGGGATTGTTTAGCCTGGAGAAGAGAAGACTCAGGGGGGACTTGGTGGCAGCCGACAAGTATATCAGGACTGTACATCAGGGCCTTGGGGAGCATCAGTTCACCAAAGCCTCCCAGGGGAAGACAAGAAATAACAAGCACAAGCTAATTGAGGATTGCTTCAGGCTAGACATAAGGAAAAACTTCTTTACAAGTCTAGTACCAAGGAGTTGGAGCAGGCTCCCCCAGAGGTGGTGCAATCACTCACCCTGGTGATCTTCAAAAAGTGTACTGATGTCCATCTTGCTGGGGTCATCTGACCCCAGCGGTCTTGCATAGATTTCATAGACATTAGGGCTGGAAGGGACCTCCTAAGATCATCGAGTCCAGCCCACTGCTCCAGGGGCAGGAAGTCAGCTGGGGTCATAGGATCCCAGCAAAATAAGCATCCAATTTTCTCTCAAAGGCTTTCAAAGTAAGTGCTTGAACCACCTCTGATGGCAGGCTATTCCAGACTTTGGGGGCTCAGACAGTAAATTCTTCCTTATGTCCAGCCTAAAACAGTCTTGCTTGAATTTATTACCATTCAACCTAGTTGTCCCTTGGGGTGCTCTGGTGAACAATCATCCCCCCAGATCCTGGTGAACACCCCTGATAAACTTATAGGTGGCCATCAGATCACAGGGGAATTACAGGGGAAGGGTGAAAGTAGGGTACAATATTGAGAATATCATAGAGATCCCATAGAGCAAACAGTGGGGCTGAGGCAGCATTTTGATCACGCATCTGAGTTACTGCCAGCTAGATATCTAAACAGATCTCGAGTAGCTTACTCACAAGCATCCTCCAGAGGCTGTTGGAGATTCCCTTTGGAAGCCAGGCATTCCTAGCTCGTGAGTTATGGGGGAGAGATCCAGTTTCAGATGGTAACTCTTCTCTAAATCTGAGTCCCCTGCATGGCTGCTGCCCCCTCCTCCTGGGCAGTCTTAACTTATATAGCCCCTATGACCTCGTTCACCTGGTCCAATGGAGGCCAGCTCTGGTTGGCTATCAACCAACTAATTTGAAATACATCACTAGTTGCCGGGCAGACTCTAGCCCACTAGGTAGAAGCCCCCCCCCAGTCACGAGGCAGAGAGAGCAGGTTTCCCCCCTCCCTCAGGAATGTAACCTGCTCAACCTAATCAAATTGTCACAGCACAGAGATTTTGGGGAGAAACCAAGGTGGCTTCCTGCCACACTCCCCCCCCCCACTTAAAAGCTTGGACCCGTAGCTTTACAGAGCTATGGATACCAAAGAGTGAACTGTGGTCATGGAAGCCAAAGCCTTCCCAATGACTCCAGCACCACAGTCTTTGGTTCACTACCTTGATCCTCCTCTCCCTCCTCGGCCCATAACCCAAGACTGGGAGGATCAAAGAAAACACCACCTGCCCCACTCCCAAATCTGTGTAGCAGTTCATGACCCGGCTGGGAGTGCTCTGAGCTGTGTCACTGGTGCCCACTTGGATAAGAAGCATGGGGTAGTGGTCTGTGGGCCGGAGGAGCTTAGGGATCTTCTTTGCAATGTCTCAGATGCAGGCTCCCAGGAAGCAGCAGACTTCCCAGGCTAAGAGGTCAGGGCAGCAGACTGTCCCCTCAGTTCCCCTCAGGATGGAGTCTCCTATGACAAACACTTTGTGTTTTGTCTTGGCGAAAGCAGGGGCAGTAGCTACAGTAGAGCCTGTGTTGCCTGCAGGAGCTGGCAACTCAGCAGGCTCTTCTGGGGCTGCAAGAGGTTCATACCTTATGCAAAGCTCCAGCGGGGCAGGGACCTTAGTGTGGTGGTCCTTGGGGCCCTTGGCCACCTTGGTACAAGCCCTGGGCTGGACAGCATGGGAGGGCTCTGAGTCCTCCCTTGTCCTGGAGGGAGACCATGGTCTACCCTCCTCCTCCCGGTGGAGAAGGACCTGGCAGTAGAAGTCAATCTCCTGCTCACAGTCCAGCACAAAGGGGATAGACCCAGTGACCTGTAAGGTCCCTTCCAGCCCCTAACAACTACGAACCTATCTGCAAATGGGATTTGCACTGCTACTGATGTTCCCTGCTTCCCTTTTTGGGTGGGTGAGTGCTAACAATTTTAATCCAGAAAAAAGTGTGCCCCAGGTGTCAAAAGTTTGGGAAACCCTAAAATATAGAATACATGTTTCATGAACTGCAACAGCAATAATGAACCCAATTCAGTGGTTACAGCTGAGTAAAAATAATACATTTTATTTTCCCACCAGGTTTTGTCAAATGCCCTTATAACTGGTGCAAAAAAACTCCACTCCTCTGTGGCAAGAAATGACCTACGGTTTTCCTTGCTTTGGCTGCACATTGAATACTTCTACTCACGAGACACTTATCAATTATTTGTTGATTTGGTAAAGACTGAAGAGTCGGTAATTGATGAGCTGCAAAAAATGTATAGTGAGGACTCAACTAAAATGGTGAGATATATTAAACTTTGTTTGTTTTGTTCTTATTCTGTTCAACCTTCTGCATGCCATCTCATGAGCTCTGTATGATGCAGGCCTTGGGTGGTGTTACAAATACCAGTAGGCTATACTAACTACTGTGAGACATAAAGCGGTGTTAATGCCAGAATGAGCTCTGGGTATCTTGTAGGGCTGTGCAAAGCTCCGGATCATGATTTGGATTCAGAGATGATTTGGATGATTCAGAGGCCAAATCTATGAATCCAAATCAAATCACTAGAAGCTTTAGGTTTTCTGAATCAATTCAAAGATCCCGAATTGATTTGGATATATGTTACTCATGGTGTGTGATGGCTTAACTTGTGTTTTTATGTTTATTATGAAAAAAAACCCAAAATAGTTAGAAAAATAGATCTTAGGAAGCTTTTGGGTTGAAAGACCCTTTGTCAGGCTGAGGAAGTACATGCAGTTGGTGTGTCTCCTGGTCTTGAATGGAAGGAATAGTAAAGAAGCCAGAGGCTGGCCTGGCATGCAATGCAGGCAAAAAATCCAGGCAGTGAAAATGGAAATGGGGGCATCATGGGAGAGGGCCAGGCTGGCAGGGGAGGGGGGAGGGAAAGGGGTTGTAAAAAAGTTGTTCTTTGCAAGTTTTTGGACACACACATCCTTCTTCAGGTACACACATGCCTTTGGAAGTTTTTGGACACAGGTGTCCTTTTTCATACCTGAGAGATTTCTGACCATTTTAATTTCTCTCACCACTTTCAATTTAATTTTTTGCCTGAAGAAGGGTGTGTGTGTTCAAAAGCTTGCAAAGAACAACTTTTCTGCAACTACTTAGTTGGTCTAAAAAAAGATATTGCCTCTACCCAAAGAGTTTGTCTGCCAGAATGAGCTTTGAGCAGTCATGCATTAAGGTTTAATGTCACCTCTGACATGCACAACTGTCCTTTACTACTAGGAGTCTGGCAAGATGGGATGTAACTAAGAGCCCTCACTCTCTTGGTTAATCCCAGAGGGAAGCGGGCATTAGCAGTAAATGCAACCCCAGTGCCTAGCCTGGCTTTCAAAGGCACCCCCAAACCATGAGACACACCAGAACCTAAAACCCAGAGGCCCCACCAAGCCATGTGATAACCCCTCTTCCCAGCTCTCAAAAACACTGCCACCCACCCTTTCCATTACCACAGACTTGCCGAGATTCACCAGCAGTGGGTGCTGGGTTGTCTGCATCAATTAAATCAATGAGGATATCATCAGAGCTGTCTCCATCTTGCGTATTTCCCTGGGTCTGAGTTTGGGCTTGAGCCACTGGGTTCAGGGTCAGGGTTAGAGTCTGGCTGGAGGATAAGTCCAGAGAACAGATATCCTCTGGCTCCTGCATGGCAACAAGTAGCCACTGTGGGGCTTCATCACCATGACTTTCTCTTTCATTGCTGTCATCACACTGTACCAGGCGTGTGTGTGTGCAGTGCATGGTGTGCTGAGGAGCAATGGTATGGTCCTCCTTGATGATTTGGGCTGGCTCTCACAGCAGGGAACAATGGTCTTCACCCAAGAACTTGTTGGTGTCTCTGCCCCTTATGCACTGTGACTTCAAAGACTTAATTTTGGTCTGGATCTGCAGCTAGTCCCAATGGTGCCTGCAAGCTGCAGTCAGAGCTGCAATCTACTCATAGATCACCTAGTTCTGGTGGGGCTGCCCATCATGTCATTGGCAGTGGTGGTGATGGCCCTCTCTTCCCCCCAGATTGCCTATGAGGTCCAGCACCTAACCATAACTCATGGACTCCATGTGTTGTGGAGGGACTAGCTGGGGAGCAGCCTGGGTGGGAAGGATGACTCCCTGGGGACCCCCTGGGTCCCCTGCCAGCCCAGCCTGCTTTACCAGGCTCCACATGCTGTAAAGTGGCTAGGGGATGCATGAGGGTGCTTCAGCTCAGAGGTTTCCTGCTGGATAGCTCCACACTGAAACACCCTGTGCCCCAGGACCTGAGCAGCATCTACATGTGCACTGCTGTGCACACACACCAAGAAAAAACAATGAAACTCAGCAGCAGGGTAGTATTTATATTTTACAAGTGCTACCCTGCTGTGGAGTATACTAGATTTGGGTGCCCTAATAGGGGTGAATGTGTAGATGCTGAGATGTTTACTGTGATTAGTTAATTAGTCAACTATGTCTTATGAATATGTGCCCAGTGGGTATGTTCAGCTACAGTGCATTTTTCTGTCCCCTATACCTGTTAGGTGTTTTGTTTTGTTTTGTTTTGGGGGCAGAGGGGCTACAGTTCAGCTAGAGACTAGGAATATAAAAAGTGGGGGGCAGATGTTGCAATATAGCATCTCATGTAACATAACACATACTGTTCTCCATTTAAAAAGAAACTAGATGATTTACTAGTATGCTAGAGGCCTACAGCTATATTATTAAGATTAAGATCATAGCAAAAACAAATATAACTTTGTCAGAATGTGCACTAATTTGCTATATCATATCTTGACAAACTAACTCTGCAAAAATAATCAAAAGATAGTGTTTCATTAATCTTGTAGTCATTTGAATTAAATGTATATCTGTTTCAGATTCAAAAGACTAAAACCTAGTCTTCCTGAGCATGTTGGCAGTGCATCCCGTGCCTCACTGAGTTATTTCCACACCCGAGTTAATGTTTGCACAAATTAATATATCCACACCTGATTTACTGTTTTTAGCTAGAAATAAAATGGGTCTGCAGAACTGTGAAAGAGGGGCTAGATTACCAGGAGCAGCTACCAGACATCAGAATTGCAGGAAAAAAGCTAGCTTCATTGGTTGAACATCAAGACCATTAAAAAGGAGAGAGGGTCATTTACACCTGTTGAATGAAGAGTTTAGAAAGAATCAGGTAGATTATAATGAGCCATGATGCCAATTAACTCTGTCACTGCCGCCAGAGTAGAAATGTTGCTGCCACTGCCAGGTGGTTGGTTTTAAATTTTGGGTGGAGAAGGAATGAAAAGAGGCACAGCTGCATCACTGGACCCCCCTGGATCTGTCTCTGCCCCTGGCCCCCCATTCTCTTCTTCCTAACGACAAAAATGTCACTTCTTAAATGTTTCTTACATGTCATTTCAGTTTTTATCTCTGGATGCACTGAATATCATCCTGCGACAACTGCAACCCACAGAGGAGACATTTGGATCGTTTGACAGCTGCCTTGCTTGGCTGAAAAGAATCAAGTCCATTAAGTATGCTCTGAATTGGGTCACATCAGATGATTACCAAATACGATTGGACAGAAAAAAGGGGGAACTATTGAGTAGCATATTGTAAGTACTCACACTGAAAGCCATGTCTGTGTAGCTGAAAGAATACACAATTTGATTTCCTGTTTGCAAAAGCATGTAAACATAAACACTTTTCCATTGATACATTGATATTTTGAAACTTTGTTTTTTAAAAAAAACTCAGTTTCCAGGATAAAAAATAATAATTTTGCACACCATTTGCTTTTGTTAAAATTCAAATTTTCAGTTGTTGTTTTTAATGGTTTTCAGCAATTTGTTTCTGGAGGGTCTCAGTTTTTGGCCTGAGTTTGGTCTCCATTTTTGACCAAAGCATTAAGTTACTAGAGAATTTTTAGATTTTGGCTTTAAAAAATATTAGCTAGATAGATAGATAGATAGCTGGTGTGTGTATGCATGTGTATCTATCTATCTACTAGCGCTGTGCAAAGCTTCAGACTGCAATTCAGATTCAGAGATGGTTTGGATGATTCAGAGGCCAAATCTACAAATATGAATCAAATTGCTAGAAGCTTTAGGTTTTCTGAACCAAATAGGACCTTCCAAATCAATTCAGAAAAGATTCGGAAAAGATTCAGTGATTTGGAGATTCAGCCATAGGGTATAATGCAGAATCAATTAAATATCTAGAACTTTGTTGGTTTTTGGCTGACTTGGATGAAACTTGCAGGGATGGTATCCCCTTCTTAGGGCATGACATTTACCAAGTTTCAAGGTGATAGGTGCAGGGGGTTCTGGGAAACTGCACCTCAAATCCTGAAAGCAAAGCTCATGTCACGTGTGTGGATTAAGCCACAGTGGGGTGAAAATTGCAGGGATGGTAGCTTTTGCTAAGGCCACAAATCCTGCCAAGTTTCAGGGATATAGATGTACGGTTTTCTGGGAAACTGCACCTCAAACTGCTGACAAGCAAAACTCATGACATAGATGACACTGTGTAAGTGTTAAGGTGCACCAGGGTGAAAACTGCAGGGATGGTAGCCCCTGTTGCGGTCACAAAGCCTGCCAGCTGTCAAGAAGTTTGGTGAAGGGGGAGTCTGGGTTTTGGGGCCCTGCACCTCTGTCCACAGGCAGGCAAGACTCGTGACATGGGTTCTTGTGGGACTGTGTGTGTGTTCAGGTGCACCCTTCCTGGTGTTCCTGCACAACACAGCAGTGTGGCCCCATGAGAGCTCCTCCTCCCCTACAGCCTTGGTCTGGTCCACCACTAAACAACGGCAGGTCAAAATAACTTAGCTGGCTCAGCACCAATAGCACCAGCAGCATCTAAGGTACCAGATGGAACTGTCACAGAGACTTTTTTTATAAAGGAATTGACAGCTAGAAGTAAAGATGTTGTGTTGGATATATGTTACTTATGGTGTGTAATATACTTATCTTGTGCTTTTATGTTTATATGTTTGTTACGAAAAAAATGGAAAAGCTGAGGAAGTACTTGCAGTTGGTGTGTCTCCTGGTCCTGGATGGAAGGAATAGTAAAGAAGCCAGAGGCTGACCTGGCACACAATGCAGTCAAAAAAGCCAGTCAGCACACCTGAACACACACAGAGTCCCGCAAGTTATTTTGACCTGCCATCATTGACAGTGGTGGGCCAAACCAAGCCTGTAGGGGAGGAGGTGGCCTCACAGTGGCACACTGCCATGTAAAAATACAAGATAAGCCATCACACACCACTAGTAACATATATCCAACACAATATCTTTATTTCTTGCTGTCAATTCTTTTATAACAAGAAAGGCTCTGTGCCAGTTCCGTCTGGTACCTTTGATGCTGCTGGTGCTATTGGTGCTGAGCCAGCTAAGTTATTTTGACATCCCATAGTTTACAGTGGTGAACCAGACCAAGGGTTTAGGGGAGGAGGAGATCTCACGGGGCCACACTGCCAAGTTCTGCAGAGGCCCCAGCATCAGGAAGGGTGACCCTGAACACACACACAGTCCCACAAACACCCATGTCATGAGTTTTGCCTGTTTGTGGTCAGAGGTGCAGGGCCCCAGAACCCAGACTCCCCCTGCACCTACCTCCTTGGAAGCTGGAAAGCTTTGTGGCCACAGCAGGGGCTAGCAGGCCTGCAGCTTTCTTGTATTTGGTAATGGGGAGTGACCCTGCTCCACCTTAACACTCACACAGTGACACTTATGTCATGAGTTTTGCTTGTCAGCAGTTTGTGGTGCAGTTTCCCAGAAACCCCTGCACCTATCCCCTTGAAACCTGTCAGGCTTTGTGGCATCAGCAAGAGATACCATCCCTGCAGTTTTCACCCCACTGCGGCTTAATACACACACTTGGCATGACTTTTGCTTTCAGTATTTGAGGCGCAGTTTCCCAGAAACCCCTGCACTTATCACCTTGAGACTTGGCAAGCTTCATGGCCTCAGCAGAGGTTATCACCACAGGAAGTTTCATCTGCATTACCTAAAAAACAATAAAGTTATAGAAATGTCATTGATTTCCCATTATACCCTATGGTCAACTCTCCAAATCTCTCTGAATTGGCTTCAAATCTTGTCTGAATCGATTCAGCTGAATTGAATTGGAAAAGCAATTCAAATATCCAAATCAAATCAACTGAATCCAAATCAAATAGTTCCTTATTTGCACAGTTCTAATAAAAGATATATCTTTATAATCTATATCTAGACCTAAATATATCTATTTATATATAGAGCTAGATATGGATATATTATGTATACACATACAAACACACATACACCCATACACATATAGACACACACACATTTTTAATTTCTCTCTCTATAGATAGATAGATAGATAGATTCAAAATGTGTGTGTTTGCCTGTATATATGTGTGGGTATAAGTGTTTGTATATACATACATACATGTATACATATATAGAGAGTATATTTTTGGTGTGTTTATATAAATATATGTATGTAGGGTGTGCCTCTCCCTGCTGTATACATGGATGCCTTCCCAATTATGATCCATGTCCTGTAAGATGCATTCTTAGT
The DNA here is from genome assembly GCF_052110815.1 of Crocodylus siamensis. Lineage (NCBI taxonomy): Eukaryota > Metazoa > Chordata > Crocodylia > Crocodylidae > Crocodylus > Crocodylus siamensis. The sequence continues at coordinate 422,088,371 of NC_143395.1, read as the reverse complement.
GTTTTCTGTGTCTTCCCCTATGACTGTCTGGTCCATGGAAAGGGTGGAACCCTGTTATTTTCCCAGTGGAGTTCAGCTGCTCTCTCCAGTAGCAGAGAAGTCATCCTGGTTCCCTTCACTAGGACATATTTTTCTGCTTCCTTATTTGTGGTGCCATTTTCACCTGTGTAGTCCTCTGTGGGATGAGAAGTGTCTCCTCAGGTAGCAGCAGAGCCTTTTTTTACATGGTTTTAAACAACGCAACAAGGTCCCAAACTGTAAAGGTCCAGGGTGTGGCAGAAATGCCACTGCCTGTGTCTATCTCCAGGAATCTGTCCCCGTCAGCTTGGAACACTGGGGTCGAATTCCTAAGGGAGAGGGGATTTCCCTCTCTGCCTATGTGACAAAAGCCTGGTGTCTAGGGTGTGGACCCTCTGGTCACCTGAGTGGGGGGAGGGAAAAGCCCCTGCTCATCTGCCCAGTTAACCAGTGATGCTTTTTAAATTGGTTGGCTAGTTGCCAACACTGCTGGCTTCTGTTGGACTGGGCTGCTGAGGTCAAATAAGAGCTTGGTCCAAGAAGAAGAAGGAAAGCCATTTTTCCAGCATGGCACAAGCATCTCTGGAAATCTCCGAGCCAGCTCTCTACCATCTTCTGCATGATACTTGTACGTGTTTCTAGAGAGCTAGTCAGCTCACAGTGATGCATTTGCGTATCAAACGGCTACATCAGCCAGACTGTTTTGCTCAATGGTAATCCCTTGATAGTGCTCTACCACTTACCCTATTCTACCCCATCCTGTCAGGAGCAATAAAGTTCTCCTTTGTGAATGGTGTAGAAGACTTATTGAGGGGTGGGGTTAATTATGCCTAGGAGGCCCCTTGGGTCTGTGGACTAAGGGAGACTATCTTTTTTTTTTGGCCCCTGACTTGGGAAGGTACCCCAAGTTATTGTATTGGGTTGAGTACCCATAGGACTATTAGGCCTGTGTTTCCCTGAGGACACGGGATCTAGACAGTCCCTTCTTAGGGTGGTGGCAACACATGTTACCCCCGGACTCTGCGGTAGGGCTTGAAAGGGGGTCTGCCAGGACTTAGGCACCCCTGGAGGAACACGTGGAGTCTGGAAGGTGGACGGGCGTAGTGAGGTGGGAGGCTCAATGCAGAAGCCCCCCCACTACTGGCCCATCACATGGGGCTACTAATGACAAAGGTCTATCACATGATCAGAGCACCAGGCTTTTTTAATGACACCTCCTGATGACTGCCTGCCTGTGCAGCTGATGGAAACCTCACATTTGGAAACATTCATTGTAAATATTGGAGAATGGTATCTGCATGCTGGATTACTGTATCAGCAGGCAGGGATGGAGAATAAAGCTCCAACCCCTATCGGAGGTATCTCTTTATAGCCCCTTATGCTGGGCTTGCTTTATCAACAGAGCAAGAGCAAGTAAGTCAAAAGCCTTGTGCAGCAATCCTTCAACATGTTTACTACCTTCACACAGGAGGGAGATGAAAGCACAAACGACTCCTTTTGTTTCCCCTCATATAGTTCCATGAGCACAGTCAGACCCTATCCGAGAGTAACTGTGAGCTCTAGGACCTACTGTTTGGGTCAGAAACTACACCCAGGCTGCTGGTTTTGTTCCGTGGTCTGAGGAAAAGCTGGTGTTTTCCCAACAGTGAACTCCCATGGATTTATTATTCAAACAGAATAGTTATTGGAAATCAGGAAGCTTCATTACTTTTTCAGGCACCAATGGAATTGCACTAACATCACCTACCTGCTCATTGACCACCTGCTGCATGATGAGACAAAGATGGATGAGAAGCTGCTGAAGACCATTGTGAAGCAGTCTGTCTTCCTGTGGAAGGTAAGGTTTCAACATGGTCCCTCACTGGTGGTTCAGAACCAAGTGGAATTAGACAGTGCACTAGTGCAGTCCTTTAGCCCCCACCAAGTTTTGGAGGAATCCAGTGCTTTGATTCACTCAATCCTATCCTGTTCCCTCCATGTGCTCTGTGGCTTTCAAAGCATTGAAGAGGGGAGATGGGAGCTGGCCCATGCTGCAGAAGCTCTGCACAGCTCCTGCAGCCTCAACTCCCCAGCCCCGGAGAGTCATAGATGTAGCAGGACTTCTTCCTAAGGTTGGTTATGGCACCTCTTAATGACCAACCCGATCCTGCTCCCACTCCAGCTCCTCAGTGCTTCACTGTATTGTCTGCCATGCTTTGTTGTATATAAATCGGAGGCTGCCTCCAAGTCCTGGAGTGCTTCTGGATACTCCTAACTGACAGAGCTGGATGCTTGGTTCATTCATCTCTCTCCAGACTCTCAGTTTGATACCACCACAGTTCTGCACCCTGATAGCACCTGTTCTTCCCTGCAGGCAACCCTCCAGGCTATTGGGCAGTACACTCCCTTAGGGGCATTCATTGTGGCCTCCAGCTGTCCCTATAGCCATGTCCCTGTGTCACAGATGTCACTCAGTCCACCTTTGTTGGATCCTCTGGTCTTGTATCAACTCCTTGTCACTGGGTCTCTGTCCCCTCTTTGGCAGTTTCAGCCAGCTGGGCCTCCTTGGCCCTTCTTTTTCTTCATTGGGTCCCCTGACCCTATCACTCTGGCTCTGCGTCCTGACCCTCTTTACAAGGTAGTATTCTTGCTGCCCCTGCACAACTTGGCTTTGGTCTATGCAGCCCCCAGGCTACCAGAACCTACCATGGTTTTTCCCTGACCTCAGTCCCTGGTAATGGGGAGTGCCACCAAGGCACCTCTACCCATGGCCTCCACCTCCCCAGTAGCCATAATTCATTCCTCCAGTTTTTAATGGCCCATGGTAGTTAAACCTTAAGCCATTCTCAATTGCTGCTGGGTGCCTCACTCCAAGCTCTCTCCAGGCTTCCATGCTACTTGGTTGACTTTTCCCCAGCTCTGGCCTTCCTGGACCTATTCATGGTTTCCACTGCCTCTCAGCTCAGGCCAGGAGCTCTTACTCCTAGCAAACCCTGGGCCAGGAACATTGGCCTAGGGCTGAGACAATATGTTCCTGGGCCCGATGCCTTCTGGTCATATGTTCTTGACCATCCCCAACTGTAGCCCATCCACTCAAGGAGCAGCCAGGATCTCCCAAGTTGCTGTAGGCAGCTCTTCTCTGGGTTTCTGTCTGCTTACTCAAAAGCAGCTGACTTGCTCAGCTGGCTCCAGCAGAACATGGCTCAAAACCACTGCTTTCCCTCCTTAATGTCTTGTTCTCCCATTACAATGGAATTATAGAGAAGTAGGGTCAGAAGGAAACTATAGAGGCCATACTGTCCAGTGCCTGAAGCAGGATCATCCCCATCCCATCATCACATACAAATCCACAGTCAACCCTGGCACAACACAAGACATAACACCCTAACCTGCCGCAGGTAAAGCCGGGGAACCATTAGAGCCAATGTTCTGTTTCTGTAAAATGTTGTCAGTAGATTCTCGAGAGATCCCAGGTACAGGCCCATGCCACCAACTACAGAGGAAGGCAAAAAACTCCACAGTTTCTACCAATCTGACCATGCAGTAATATTCTTCCTGACTCCAAATATGATGATCAATTGGGTCCTGAGCAGATGGGCAAGATTCTCCAGCCAGGAAATTTTGACTTTAAGTCCCAACAGGAGCATTGGCCCAGCCTAATCAAAATTACCAGCTCCAAAACCCAATTGCTCTGAGGAAGTGTTAAAAATACCCTGACATAGGTAGCCAAATGGGGGGCGGGGAGAAACAATGAGCAAAGCCAAGAAGCATGGGAATTACCCATAGTAAAACATAAGTATAGCTATGACTAGATCATGCCCAACCAGTGGCTGTCCAACCTTTTCTTGAACACTTCCAGTAATGGAGAGTTCACAACTCCCCTGGCTTCTAACAGTGAAATTTTCCTGATAGCCAACCTAAAAATATTTTTCTGCCACTTCAAGTCATTGGTCAGTGTCCTCCCCCCTGCAGCAAGAAAGAAAAGAGGTTTTCCCTCTTCTTTATGGCAGCCCTTCAAGTTTTTGAAGACTGCTCTCATGTCGCTTCTTAAGCACCTTCTCCACAAGCTAAACTTGCCTAGCTCCTTCAGCCTCTCCTCTTAGGACTTGTTTTCCAAGTCCTTATCATCTTTGTAGCCTGCCACTGGACTCACTCTACCTTCTCCACATCTTTTAAAAAAATGTGGAGCCCAAAACTATCCACAGTACTCCAGGTTAGGCCAATCCAATTCCATGTAGGGAGGCGTTATCACCCCCTGTGTCTAGTGCCTAATGCTTCTATTGCTGCATCCCGAAACTGCATTCCTCTTTTCCATAGCTGCATCACACTGCAGACTCATGTTGAATCTATGATCTAACAAAAATCTCAGATTTCATAGACATTAGGGGTTGGAAAGGACCTCATGAGATCATCGAGTCAAGCCGTCCCTGCCATAGGCAAGAAGTCAGATAGGATCAAGTGACCCCACCAGGAAAAACATCCACCCAATTATAGAAAGAGTCCAGGGAAGGTGCTTGCACCACCTCTGCGGGGAGTCTGTTCCAGAACTTGGACACTTGCACCGTAAAGAGCTTTTTTCTTATATCCAGTCTAAATCGGCCTTCCTGGAGTTTATGGCCATTAGACCTTGTTACCCCTTAGGGAGCTCTGGTGAATAGATGTTCTCCCAGGTCCTGATGTACCCCTCTAACCTAATTGTGGCTGCTACCAAGTCCCCACTGAGCCTTCTCTTTTCCAGACTGAAGAGGCCCAAGTCCCTCAGCCTCTCCTCATATGGCCTGCCCTCCAGGCCTTGGATCATGTGAGTGGCTCTCTTCTGGACTCTCTCAAACTTTTCCACATCCTTCCTGAAGTGGGGGAGCCCAAAACTTGATGCAGTACTCCAGCTGCGGTCTCACCAGGGCCAAGTAAAGCACGAGGATAGCTTCCCTGGTTTTGCTTGAGATGCATCAGTAGATGCATGCCAGAGTTTGGTTAGCTTTGTCAGCCACAGCATTGCTTGATCTTGTGGTCAATCAAGATCTCCAAGTCCCTTTTGGTCATGGTGCTAGCGAAAGTAGCACTGCCAAGCCTGTAAGTATACTGAGGGTTCTTCCTACTGAGGTGTAGCACCTTGCACTTCTCTGCTTTGAAGGACATCAGGTTTTGGTCAGCCCACCTTGAGAGTGTGTCCAAGTCAGCCTGTATCCCCAGCCTGTCCTGCAGTGTGACCACCTTCCCCCATAATTTGGCATCATCTGTGAACGTTGCCAGTTAGCATCTGACTTCTGAATCTAGATCATTAAGGAAGATGTTAAAGAGTACCGGCCCAAGTACCGAGTTCTGAAGGATTCCACTGCTCACCCTGCGCCACATTGATTTGGTCCCATCAACTAGTACCCTTTGGGTCCAACCCTGTAGCTAGTTACCTAGCCATCCAACCATAAGATGATCATGGCCACAGTTCCTCAGCTTAACCATGAGGGCATCATGGGGAACTAGGTTGAAGGCTTTCTTGAAATCCAGATATATGACATCCACATCTCCCTTGTCCAGGATACGTGTTACATGGTCATAGAAGGAGATGAGGTTGGTCAGGCAAGACCTGCCAGTCACAAAGCCATGTTGGCTGGCATTCAGATGCATGCCTTCAATTAGTTCTGTGTTGATGTACCCCTTGGCAATTTTTTCCAGGATTTTTCCAGGGATGGACATCAGACTGATTGGTCTATAGTTCCTCGGGTTATCCCTCCTCCCTTTCTTGAAGATAGGGGCCATGTTGTCTCTTTTCCAGTCTTCTGGGACCTCACCCAAGCTCCACAACTTTTGCAATATCTTTGCCAAGGGGGATGCAATGATATCAGCCAGCTCCTTCAAGACTCGGGTGCATTCTGTCTGGGCCCATGGACTTTTGAATGTCCAGTTTCTCAAGGCATTCCCTGAACTGATCCACATCAATTTTGGGCCCGTCACCTGCTCCCAGGATGGTTTGTGTCCTTTCTGTGCGATGCACTTGGGAGGGTGAAAAACTGATGCGAAAAAGTCATTTTGGATATTGGCCCTTTCTTGGGCATCAGTTGTCAGTTGCTATGTTAGATCTTGCAAGGGCCCAGTGATATCTTTGTTCTTTTTTTGACTTCCAACATATCTGAAGAAGGACTTTTTGTTGTCCTTCATTCCCGTAGATAGCCTGATCCTTCTACATAGTGCAAGTATAACTCCAAGCTGGAGGGAAAATGCATCAGGACTAGGCTGGGTAATGGGGAGGAAGAGTGGGAAAAGTGGTATCAACACGGAAGCAGCTTCCAGCTCCCTGGTCCCAGTGCAGCTCCCTTCTGAGTGCACCTCCCAGCCCTGATTTTTTGTATCCAGTAGTTTTATGAAGTGAAGTATGTACTGGATACAAAAAATCATGGCTAAATATAGACATTGGATTTATGGCACATTAAAACCTGCCTACCATCCAATAACCCCAGATAACCTCTTTATATTTTACCAGCTACACTCTATCAGCAAGTCAATATTCCCCCACTTCTCCCTCACCACCTACCTGTCTCCCAACTATTATCTCCCATTGCCTCTGATCCTTACTGCCACACATTTGCATTTTCACAGACCTACATTTTGCATATTGGCTTCTATTCCACCATGGAGAAAACATAACGCTAGCAGTCTCTCTTTATGCTTAAAGAAGAATGCTTCTGCCCAAAAGCTTGCAAAAAACAATTTTTCCAACTATTTGGTTGGTCTAATAAAAGATACCACATTTATCCAAAGAACTTTGTCTGCTTAATGCTTCAATATGTCACTCACCTAGACTGTAATGATGTTTGCTGTGCTCTGTTTGATCTAGAATCTGTATAAAACTGAAGATCTGAAACCAGAGAAGATTTTTGAGGTAGTGACTAAAGTGCTGAAGATATGCAGCAACAATGCTGTCAACGTTTACTTTGTGTAAGTCAAGCAAGCAGACTTGTATGGGTTACATTTTTCAACAGGTTAATATTTAGGTCCAAATCCTATTTCACCTTTAAGTGTCTAGGAGATACTTATCTGTCTAGATGGCACATGGGGCCACATAAGTTCAGTTTGGATTGTACCGCTTCCCTCACAACTAGATTTGTCCTACTAAGTAGCCACCAGGAGCAGGGCCCAGGACCCGAGGTGCTTTCCCTGCCAGCCCACTTCCCATCTCATTGAGTTTCACTCCTTCTGTTTTAATTGTCTCCCATTAACTCCACACACCTGGAAGGAGAAGCCTAACTAGGGTCTACCACTTTCCAACCATGTTGTCCGACCAAAAGTCCATTGAGCCAAAAGGCAGAGAATTGCTATTCTCCTCTATCAAAAAGTTACTGGTAGTGGTGTTCCTCTGATTAAAATTCTGGGGACTTTCACATTCAGTTTTTCTCAGCAGAAAATGATTGTGGTAGAGCACAAGTGGCCATTCCAAACTCTTCTGAGCATGCCCAAAAGGACAAATCTAATCATGCCAGTAGAAACAGGTCTTCATACTATAGCTGACTTCTCCTACTTAGGCTTACTTTTCCTAGCTACAGAAAATTTTGCATTTCTAAGCATTTTTTTCTTTTTCTTTTTTTTTTCTTGTGTGTGTGTTTGGTTGTTAATTAGAATAAAATGTCAGAAATGGGGAATTTTCCATGGGAGGGAAATTTTCAAGAATCCTAAATTTGGCAGACAGTCCATGAATTCCCTGAAGCAAAATATTGAATTTTAATTTTCTAGATGAAACTTATTTTTTATGGACAACTGAGCTGAGTTTACACGTACTTTACAGTGCACATTTGACTCTCTTACATGCCAGGCCCTGAAAATCAAAACTTGTAAGGCCTTTCTGTTGAGAAAGTTGTGCTTCACTGTGCTCTATCCATATAATTAAAGTGATATAACTGCCCGGCATGGGCACAGTTTTCCTGCTATTGATGTGTAGACAAAGCTGTTCCCCTGGGGGAAGCAAAGTTACTTCAGTCTCAGCCCCTTTATTTCAATACAGACGGGCAGTTTAATTAGACCTGTCAAAAACTCTTTCCTCCAAAAAGAATTGGCTCAAACTCTTTGTGTAAAGCAAGCCTGAGTGTGCTTTTCCATTGTATGTTTCAGAAAAGGTGTGGACAAGTGCAAAAGCTGCCAGAAGGAGATCACTGACCCAGCCGAGTTGCCCTGTGAACACATTTTCTGCACACAATGCATCTTGGGTTGGACTCACAAGCAGTGCAGGATTTGTAAGAAGAACATCCCCGAGGACTACACACCCACAGCCTCTCAGGTCACCAGGTATCTGATGAACACCAAACAACAGCATTTTGGAGTCTTGTAGGGCAGGGACATTCTCGATTGTCTCAGTGACTGTTGGTTGTCTGGAGCCCTGTATGCTCATCAGGGGCAGATCCAAGATTTGGCAAAGGGGAGTATGGGAGCAGGCACCTACACTGTAGGGGTGGCTGCACCCCTGTCCCTAGCCTCCTCCCCACAACCCATTTTTGTGCTCAGACTGTGCTGCAGGAGCCTCTGGGCAATTTCTAAATTCCCAAAGAAAGTAAGCATTCCTGCTTCCCCTATGGGCCCAGAGGCACATCCTTCCCCTCCTTTTCTGTTCCTTGCTCCTCCAGTTGCTGCTCCTTTCCCTGCTGTCCCAGGTTGGAGGAAGCTTCGTTCATGAATGCTCCAGTTGGGCTGCATGGGGGCTGGGATAGCAGCAAAGGTGAGGAGGTTGCATTCCACTGTGCTGCCAAGGAGCAGGGATGGGAAGCAGATGCCACTGTTGCTGCCTTAGATGAGCCCATCTCCTCCACAATCAATTTAGAGTGGGAAGGAGCAGCTATGAAGATTTTTCTGCTGCTGGGACAGCAGGGAAAGCAGCCACAGCAGGTAGGAAATGGAGGAAGGGGACATGCCTCTGAGTATGGAGGAGAAGGGACAATTCACTTGCACATTAGGGCCTTTTTTGAAATCCCTAGAGGCTCCAGAAGAACAAGCCAGTCTGAAAGGTCCCTGCCCTGCTTTCACATCTTAAGCTGTTCTTCCTCCTATGCTGGTAAAGGCTTTACAAGGGCTGCCTGTAAAGGAAAACACCCCTGAATGAAGCACTCGGTCTCCCTCTGCAGTTAAGGGAGGATTTGGGCCTAACATAGGTTACACAGAAGTGACTGGATGAAATGAATAAAAAGAAGTGAGGAAGTTTTTGGCTGGAAGGAGTTGCTTAGCTCCTGAAGGCTTTGGACCCCAGCTGAAGGCATTCAGCAGATAACTGTGCATCTGGCTGCTTTGCTCCTCTATAGGGTGTAACTCTATCCTGACTTTTACTGTGAAGCTGGGGGCCAGCTGGAAGTGATTACTTTATAATGTAGGTGGAGGCACAAAGAGGCTTAAGAATTCCAGGAGCCCAGAACTGACATTCACTTCTGGATGAAGAGGAAGGGCTTTTGGCTTTGATTGCTTGGTTAGCTTTTTTTGTGTATGTGGTTTTTGAACCCCCAGTAACACATAGGTTGGGGCTTGGTGGCTAGAGCTTTCCCACTTCCTGGTTGAGTGCTATAACTCTTAGGCTTTTAGGCTGAACTGTGCAAAGACCCTTTGTGATGTTCTTCACATGCCTGTTCTCAGACATCCATTTGATTTTGCCAAAGGAAATAGAATCAAAGGCTATTCATACGTACCAAAAGTGACACTTAGGTGGATGGATGAGAGAGCCATTAGATTGTGGAAACTGATTTAGGACCTAGCTTTAGCGCCTGCCATGTTAGGCACAATTTTTTGTGCACTAGAAGATACTTAAGTTATGGACCAAGGGGCCCAAAGTAGGTATTTAGGTTCTGAAGTCACCCTCTTGAAAATAACTTTAAGTGATGGAAGAATCCATTCTAGTCATGGGGCTGAAAGCTTTGCCATAGCCAACTCTTTGCAGAATGCTGTTTTTGCTTCTAATCTAGGGACTTTAACAGAGGGGTAACAATGTGGCTTGGCACCCATGTTGCCACCATCACTTGTGAGCCACAATGGTGAAAGACACTTTTTTTCCCCAACCTCTCCTCCAAGTTGGTGCTTGAGGTGGCTGCTCCACCTTCCCCCCCAATTACAGCACTGATACAGCACTGAACAGTAGTAGGGGTGACAAGTGCCTCTCTACACACTATTGGATAGGCCTTGTGGCAGGCCAGTAGGGGATGCTCCAGTGCTGAGCCACCCCCTCACTGCACTTGACTAAAACCAAATTTGGATGCCTCCCCAGGGGCACCAACTTCTAGCCAACCCCCCTTTCAGGATCACACCCACAAGCCTGGGGTAACCGCAGCCACCACCCAAGGTCTGGTCCTTGTTCGGGCCCTGTGCCTCACAGGGTACATAGGCCTTGTAGACCTTGAGGGTGCTTAATTCACCATGAGATTTTGGGGTGCTTCCTTCAGTCTGAAGCATAAAAGGTAGCCTCTCTTAGTCAGCTGCACAAAGGGAGCAAAAAGGCTTTCCCTATCCCTCTCAAACATATACAGTAAGGCTTGTTATGATAGATAGCTTTAATGATTGGAGAGGGAGGGCCTAGGGAGGGAATGTGAATGAAAAGGAACTTCAAAAGAAAACAGCCTTGAGCAAAACAGTATGCAAAGCTCGTGTTTCCTTTGAGTACGAGTGCAGAAGATGTAGGTCTAAGTTACTGGCTACAATTTAGATAAGTTACTCATAATTCCATTCAGGGGCTGGTTGAGCCTGCTCTACGTTAGGATAGTGGAAAGTTAAGATAAGAGGAAATGCTGAAGGCTACCAGTGCACAGGAAGAGGGGAATGAAAGTAACAAGAATGTGCTGAACGTGATATACATAAAGATCCCTAACAACTGTTTAGCAACAATGAGGGGCACCAGCAGTGAAAGTATAGTGGGGGAGGGGAAATAAAGTGCTATATAGGATATATCATAGTATGTAAAGCACGTAAACAGTAAACAGGGGCAGGATCATAAAATGGGAAGGAAGAAGGTGGGAGAAGGCAAGAAACAAAGTAAGGTATATGTTAATCAAGAGTAATAAAAGATTGTTAAAAAAGACACTCTAGGTCACTCCTGTGCTAAGTGTCCCAAGTGCTGTCAATGCATAAACCACAGCTTTGATAATCCAATAAGTGTATCGGCTGCCACTATCCAGTCGTTAGGCATCACATAAAGTCAGGATCTAACACTCTACAAGCACCATGTCTTGTTGACGGTGTCCCCAAAATATGGCTCTCCCACTTCCAGGAACAAGGAACCTTATATATCCCTGTCATGATCTCATCGCTAAGTTCGTACCCCAAACCAGTATCCTCAGACCATGGCTGCTGCTGGTTGGTCAGTTTGAAAAACATCACCAACCTCAGGTGAGGGTTGAGAGTTACACAGGGCACAGTGGAGACCAAGCTCCCCCCTCCCTCAGGAGTGTCTCCAGTCAGGTCAAAGCTCAGTGGTAAAAGAAACAGAAGGAGGGCGGGGGGACTGCCTGCTTACAGCGCAGAGGGGGGTGATTTCTCCACATGCCTCATCTGGAGTACTGTGGGCAGTTTGGGGTTCCAAATTTTAGAAAGGATTTGGAGAAGGGAGAGAGGGTCCAGAGGCAGGCAAGAAAGATGATCAAGGATTAGGAAAGCAAGTCATATGAGGAGAGCTTGAAGGAGCTAAGCAAGTTTAGCTTGTGGAGAAGTCACTTCCGAATGCCAGGAGTATGGGGAATAAGCAGGAGGAGCTCACACTCCTACTTGGTAGCACACAGTATGACCTAGTCAGCTTAACTGAAATGTGGTGGGACTCTACTCATGACTGGGTAGCTTCTTGCTAGATCTGGTCTTAGGAACAGGGGATGATCTCGTGGGGAACCTGTGAGTACACAGTAACCTGGGAGATAGTGACCATCACTTGGTAGAGTTCACTATCCAGTGAAAGGTGAGAAAAATATGCAGTGAGACTAAAGTGTTAGACTTCAGACGGGCCAACTTTAGTAAACTTAGAAGGCTAGTTAGTGAGGTGGCAGAACTCAAGAGCATCAAGCAAATGGGGGTGCAGGAGGGTTGGAGGTTTCTTAAGGGAGTGATCCTTGGGGCACAAAAGTAGTCTATCCCCTTAAGTAGGAAAGGGGGTAAGGGGATAAAAAATCCCCCTTGGCTGAACAGGGATCTCCAAGAAAAACTGGGGGCAAAGAAAAAGATTTATAGGCAGCAGAAGCAGGGGGAAGCCACCAAGGAGCCACTTCCCTGGCATGCAATTGCAGGGAATCAGTTAGGCAGGCCACCACAGGACTGGAGCTTAGGCTGGCTTCAACAATTAAGGACAATAAAAAGTCCTTCTACAGATACATAGTGAGCGAAAGGAAAGTGCAGAGTAACACAGAGCCCCTGCAGGACAAATCAGGTCAGTTGGTGGTTGACACAGGGGGAAAGGCAGAGCTCTTCAATGAGTTCTTTGCTTCACTATTCCTAAGTACTGACCGAGACAATTCCCCCACCTTGAGCATAGACAGAGGTCCAAAAGTCCCCAGACCACCAAAGGTTAGTGCTGACTTAGTTAAGGAGCACTTGGAAGGGCTGGATGGGTACAAGTTACCTGACCTGGATAACCTCCATCCACGGGTGCCGAAGGAATTGGCCAGCGTCAGAGCTGAACCACTGTTTGAGCACTCATGGTGCTCTGGCCAGGTCCCTGAAGACTGGAAAAGGGCCAACATGGTGCCTATTTTTAAGAAGGGGAGAAGGGATGAGCCGGGTAACTTTAGGCCAGTCAGTCTTACCTCTACCGCTGGGAAAATACTAGAAAAAGTCATGAAAGGGCACATTTGTCAAAGCCCTGCAGAGGAAATGATGCTGAAAGGAAATCAGCATGGGTTAGTCACAGGTAGACAAACCTTATAGCCTTTTATGACCAGGTCACACACTCCCTTGACATAGGAGATGAGAACAATGTCATCTACCTGGATTTTAGGAAGGCCTTCGACACAGTTTCACATCCTAGCCTCATAGGGAAGCTAACGGGCTGTGGAGTGGATGCCTTCACAGTCAGGTGGGTGGCCAACTGGCTTAGGGACTGCACCCAGAGAGTGGTGGTTGATGGGTCGTTCTTGGCCTGAAGAGAGGTGGGCAGTGGGGTCCTGCAGGGTTTGGTCCTTAGACCAGTGTTCTTTAATATCTTCATCAGCGATTTGGACGAGGGTGTGGAGAGCACCCTCTCCAGGTTTTCAGATGATACCAAGTTATGGGGCAAAGTTAACACACCAGAGGGCACGGAGCAGATACAGGCTGACCTGGACAGGTTGGATCAATGGACAGAGTAAAATAAGATGCAATTCAACAAAGATAAATGTAAGGTACACCACCTAGGGAGGAGGAATCTCCAGCACACCTACAGGTTCAGGGATGACCTCCTCAGCAGCTCAGAGGCTGAGAGAGATCTTAGAGTCATAGCTGACTCCAAGATGAACATGAGCTGGCAGTGTAATGAGGCCATCAACAAGGCCAATCACACCTTGTCATGCATTAGCAGATGCATGACCAACAGATCAAGGGAGGTTATGCTCCCCATCTATGCAGCATTGGTCAGGCTGTAGTTGGAGTACTGTGTTCAGTTTTGGGTGCTGCACTTCAAGAGGGACATGGAGAATCTGGAGAGAGTTCAGAAGAGGGCCACTCACATGATTAGTGGCCTCCGTGAAAGACCCTATGAGGAGAGGTTAAGAGACCTGGATCTTTTCAGTCTTCACAAGAGATGGCTGAGGTGAGACCTTGTATACACCTATAAGTTTATCAAGGGAGGACAACAGGGAATTGATGATGCACTATTTACCAGAGCACCCCAGGGAGTGACTAGGAATAATGGGGGCAAACTAGTGGAGAGTAGATTTAGATTGGACATTAGGAACAAATGTTTACAATAAGAGTGGCCAGAATCTGGAATGGCGTTTCAAGAGAGGTAGTACTATCACCTAACTTGGAGGTCTTCAAGAGGAAGCTTGACAGTCACCTGGCTGGGGTCATATGACCTTGGTTCTCCTTCCTGCCAGGGACACAATAATCCATTATGGACCCTTCTGACTCTACAATCTATGAGTCTAAGAAGGGACATGATAGCCTTCTTGAAACACTTGGAGGCCTGCCATAAAGAAGAGGGAGAACCTCTTTTCATTCTACCTGCAGAGGGATGGATGCTGAACAATGGCTTTAAGCTGCAGAAAAATAGGTTTAGATTGGAGATCAGAAAAACTCCTCCACTCTTAGAACAGTGAGGCTGTGCAACAGACTGGCTAGGGGAGTTGTGGACTCTCCATCACTGGAGTTTTTAAGAAGAGTTTGGGCAGCCACTGTTCATGTATAAACTAAGTATAGCTATGCCTATTTCTTTTGTTCGTCGCTGCAAGGGGTTTGAAGGGAATAGTGCCCCCGTGCTCCCCTACCTTTTCTGATACAAGTGTCAGGCTTCTTTATTCTTTTAATTTATTTTCATTTATTTTTGTTTCTTCTTACTTTTTTCAATCCTTCCTCAGAGGCATTGGGTGTTAGCTGTAGGCTAGGCTAGGGATTTTGACTGGTCTGGGCCAGTGTTCCTGCTAGGACCTAAAGCCAAAATTTCCTGGTTAGATGATCTTTCCTCTGTTCAGGGTCCAACCAGTCACCATATTTGGGCTCAGAAAGAAATTTTATCTCCTGCTAAGACTGGTATGGAGTGTGGGGGTTATGCCTTCCTCTGTAGTGGGGGGCACAGCCTTTTCGTGGGATCTCTTGAGCATATACTAACAACATTTTACAGAAGCAGGATGTTGGCTGCCATGATCTCCCTGCTTTACCTGTGGCAGGATCAGGTGCGATGTCCTGTGTTATGTCAGGGTCAATGGTCATCTTACTAAGAGGGTAGACAATGGATTTGTGTAGGATGGTTTGGATAGGGATGTTTCTGCCTCAGGCAGGGGATTGGACTAAAAGACCTCTCAAAGTTCCTGAACAAAAATCAGTTTACTCTCTGGACTTTGGGATTTGCTATCTATTAGCATTTCAAAACCTTTTCCTGGACAGTTGTTCCAATAGTCCTTTACCTGGTTGGGAATGGCTTTTTCTTTGTATGGATTTATTTAGTGTAGTTATCAGCCATTTAGTTGCAATCATACTCTGATTTTATTTGCTATGTTAAATTCTGTTTTGCTTCTTGCATTTTTTTACTGTAGGGAGGCAGTGGAAAATTGCAACAAATTCCGAAGGAAGTGCAACTCTTTCTTTGTGGAGTTTGTCAGCAGTTATTGCTTTGGGGGTAGAAACCCTCCACCTGCAAAGGTCATTGAACAACTGTTCAAGTTTGTAGTCTGCAAGCCCTCAAACTCAGAACACCCAGAATCAAGGTGTGGTAAGTACAGTCTCACCAGCCCCACCCATTCAAATATCAGAGGTAAGATCCATGAATTCCTGAGTTCAAAAACCAATTTTGGGTGCTTTTTATTTGCCTTTGGTGTAGAAGCATGTGTATTTCATTTTTTTAAAATGTTTTTCACCCCAACCATAAGTACTAGAAACCTAGGGAAAATAAATCTAGGCCCCTTGCCCTTGCCCCCTGGAACTTCTTTCCTTTGCAGCCCCTTTCGACTCTTCTTACTGTCAGACCCTGATCTCCCTAAGCCCATGGGAGTGAGAAGCAAATTTGAAAAAAATGGCCTTGAAAATAAATGTAGCCGTAGTAATTTGCATATAGTACCCATAAACGTAGTTCACCCAGAATTGATGTATTTCACCTTTTTTGAAACTGCTGCCAATTTTAGCATATGCACTCCATAAACACACTATTAAACAGCACTTTGGCATTTATATATAATACAAATTATGCATGATATGAGTCCAAAGCAAAAAGGGTCCGGGTTTATTCTAGAGTCCGTTGGGCTGGGCACCAGTGGAGTCAACAGTATTTCAAGTCACAACTCAACATTTCTCAGTATGTGTGTGTGCTCCAGATACTTCCCAAAAAGAAGCCATGTACTAATTAGCCCCCCTCTCATGACTGGAATCAGGTGTTTTTGTCATGAGTCCTCGGATCCTCCAAAAATGTGTATGCAGGTGAGGTGCAGGGCAACTTGGTCCAGTTTCACCTCATAGGGTGCATCTCTACATGCAGACCCAAATGTTTCCAGGGGCACAAAGTACTATTGCTTTGTGCCTCAGGGCACACCCTTGCACATGTGCTCTGCCATGTGCCAGATTGTCCCATTTAGGGTTGAGGAGGATGAAGCCAGCACAGGTGCTGTTCTCAGCAGCCTTACTGGGGGTCCTGAGTGTCTCACGGGGCAGTAGAGGTGCTGATCCAGCTGCATGGAGCCTGAAGGTGTGAGTGAAGAGGAAGGCAAAATGTGTTTTTAGGGTAGTGGCTCACCATGACTTGACAGAAAGATGGCACTGAGGGGGCCTGAGCATAATATGCACTAACATAAATCTTATTTAGCTAGGTTGCAGTAATCTATCCTTGTTGTAGGTTCCCATCAGCATGTTTTCTCCATATGGGCCCTGCCCTTTATAATCATGCTCAGCATTAGCTTTATTTAATTAACAGTTGGTTTCCATTGTTGAGCACATATGCTTCAGCAGCAGTTTAATGAGAGACCGCATATTGATGAGGTTTCCTTATATGTGACTGTAGCATGAAAAGCTTTTTTCAGTGCTGACTGGGGGAAAAAACCTTATCTTATATTCAAGTATATGTGGTGACATTTACAAAGTGCCTACTTCTTACTCAAGCACGTTGGTTCTGATGCAGACCTTTGTTTGCTTAAATTATATGCAGGCTATATACTCAGCACTTTCCTTTTCCTATAGAGTTGGTTGCAGGGCTGAGACCTGTTTCACTTATGCCATGCAATTTGCAAATAGGGGAATTTGAATACCTTCAAATGCCTGAAGGATGGTTACAGTATAGCTGGAGATGGACAATTCTCTTTGGTCACAGGGGATAGAATTTGAAGCAATCACCTGAAGCTGCCTCAGGGGAAATGTAGTTTAGAGTTTAGGAGGAACTGTCTGACTCAGGGTGTTCAAGCATTGAAACAGGCTGCCTTGAGAAATTCATCTCCATCCTTGGAAGTTTTCAAGAGCAGGTTAGACAGACACTTGACTTGGATGCTTCAGTCAGGGACAATCCTGCCTTGAGCAGAGAGTGGGACTAGATGACCTCCTGAAGTTCCTTCCAGCACTGCTTTCCTATGATGGTCCCCCCCACCCACCACCTGCCCTCCAGCCTCAGACTGTAAGCAGGAAGATGAGCAATGAGTAGGCTCAGTCTACATGCTCACACAAATATATCCATCCAGCTGGGGTAGACTGAAAACTCCCAGGTCCATGGCTAGAAAACTCCCATTTAGGTGTGCAAAGGGAAAGGGAAAAGCACCATTGGAGCTGGGAATGATTTGCTCACACTGAGAAACTGAGCATGTGATCACCAAAGAAGTCATAGATTGATGTACATTCTTTGTATATTTTCTCAGAAGAAACTTAATCCAATTTATTCTTTGATTTTAGTATACAAAGCCACAAGTGACCTGTCACCCTTTGAAGAGTGCATGGATCCAAGTCCTACTGTTAAATCCTGCCTTCTCAAAATGTTGCTGCAATGCAGGTTGGATTTCCTGTTCATTCCTAGCCCTCTCCTCATGTATCCTGGGTTGGTCTGGGAGTGGGATGTAAGCTATGTGATATTCCATATCGCTTTCCTCATAGACTCGATGATGTGAAGACTCACCTTCAGGAATACATCTCCTTGATGGAAGGAGTAATAACCTCAAACCAAAGCATCCGGGATGATTTCTACTTCATGGTGGTACGCTGTTTTGAGGTGAGTTTTATGTCTCACCCATAAAACTGATTAAATAAAGACACTAAGGGTGCATCCAGATGAGCCCACAGTTGCCTCTTGTGGCATCTCAAAGCAGTTTGAGATGCCACAGGAGGCACGCTGGGAACAAAAATAACATTCCCTGCACTGCATATTTGCAGTGAAGGCTCAAAATTTGATACCTGGAAATCCACAGAAAAAAACTGCAGGGCAGGGAATGGTCCAGAACCATGCCCCAAGACAACTGGGAAGCTGATCCTCCAGAGAGACACTCTGGTTTCTGGCCAGAGTGTCTCTACTGTGCTTCTGCTGCCCCAATAGAGGTGGAGGGGCTGCAGCTTGGCGCACTCAAGGGTCATGCACTCCAGGGTCTCCCTCTGCCTGCAGAAGGGGCAGGAGACCTAGAAGCTCCTGAAGGCAAGTAGCCCTGAGGAGCTTGTCAGGGAAGGTTTTAATACTGCTGGGGCCAGCACAGGTGCTGCAGATTCGTGAGGAACTAGGCAGGGTCATTTTGTCCCAAGTGGCACAACTTGCCCCACACCAAAGTGCATATCCAGGCATGTGAGCTGAGGCAAAAATCCCCTGTGCAAATTTGTACCACTTATTTGAAATGCTGCAAGTGCACATGCCTGCATGTGTGGATGTAAAATGCCTGATTAAAGAGTATCTGTACAACCAGAACACAGCCTCTTTGATACATTTTTTAAATATAAGACTACACATTGGAGGGTTTTATTTGCTTGTTTGTTTTTGGAGGGTTGTTTTTTTTTTTTATAGACCCTCTGCTTCAGTAGTGAATGGGCATTTTTTCTGAACACTGCACTGAATTCAAACTTATGCATTTCCTCAAGGCTACATCTCTGGTGCTTTCACCACAGTGCTTGTGCACTGAACAGTCAGTCAATTCATCTTCAAGATATGCTGTTGTTATCTCCATTTTATATCTGTGAAATAGAGGCACTGTGGCATTTAGGTCAGTTTATAAAATTTCCCACAATTTTTTAGTGCCCAAGTTGAGGTACCCAGTGCTGGTTTTCAGTATCTGTGGTTCAGAGAAGAGTTTGTCTCTTGTGGTTGGACATCTTCAAATCAGAGCCAATCCTATTTCACAATTTGATGTCTTGATGGACTTAAGCACAAAGACTAAGCCCTACTCCACCCTTCTCAAGTCCCAGAATAAATACCCACACATGTCACTTCTGTTTGTGTGAACTTAGTCTTGAGAGTGTTTAACAAAATGTGGTGCAATAATGGACTCTCAGGGCACATTCCAATGAGTATGTAGGGTCACGTGTTTCCCACGGAACAAATAGCACCAGCATATCTGTGCTGCTGCTATTTGTCCTTGTGTGCACTCCTGCATGTGAACTCTGGTGCATAGCAATTCGCCCTGGGTGGAGTAGGGGAGGATGGGCCCAGCACCTGGCCTGGTCCCAGCAGCCTTACCTGGGGCCGTGGGGGCCTCAAGGGGCATCAGCAGTGCTGAGATGGCTGCTCAGAGCCTGGGTGGCAGCCAGAGTGTGGCTCTGACCAGGCTCTGTCTTTCTTGGTGCACGCTGCTGCCTCATGCACAGTACTGCTTTTTCAGCAGTGTTTTTCTTTATACTGGGATCTCCCAGTGTCAAAAAAACCTGCTACAGTGCAAATTAGCACTGTGGTGAATAGGTTCACATGTGCTACAAGTAGTTGGAGGTGTCTCAGATGGGTTTGAGGGACAACAAACTGCATGTGCGTGCTCATTGGAAGGCACCCTCAAAGGCTTCAACAAAATGGAATAGGATTTCACTAAGGTATCTACACCCACTTATATGCTTAATAAATGGAACAGAATCTGGATCTATGTGCAACCACTGGGCACCTAAAGAGGCTTTCAAGGGATGAGAAGTGGGGTTTGGGACGGAAGCAGATGTGGAAAGAGGAAAGATGCAGGAGTTTTTGCATGTGGGCCATTACTATTAATTTATAACTTTGTTTAAAAATAACAAGTTTCTTTTGTTGTTGTTGTTGTTGGCTTCAGGTTATTACTATGTCACCTAAGTGGGGAAAGGAAAAAAATCTAGGTTTCAACAACTGAGACTGGGTGTATCTGCATGTGCAATTAATGTGCATGAATCAACTCTGGAGCTTATTGCTCTGGAATGTATTATGTCTGGGCACTATGTCTGCTTTGATATCAGCAATATTCCTGCCCAGAGAAGAGTGGTTGATTTTTGAAGACTTGATGAACTTTTGAGGTCCCTTCCAGCCTTCAATCTCTATGATTCTATGTTTCACATGCACCTGGGACCATGGCATACTGAGCTGGATCAGAGCAGCCCCAGCTGGTAGGGGCTTTCAGGGGTCAGCCTGCCAGCCCAAGGCTGTTCCCCTTGGCTCCGTGTGCTGCAGAGCCCCCACACTGAAGCATCCTCTTGCCCCAGTCAGCTGGGGCAGCATCTACATGTTCACTGCTACACAGTAAAAAACTCCACAGCAGGATAGTTCTTGTACATATGAGTACTACCCTGCTGCTGCAGAGTAAATTAATTTACTTCAGCCTAATAAGGGCACACATGTAGACACACAACATTTACTGTGCAGCTGATTAGTCTACTGGGCAGTAAACATCTTGTGTAGATGCACCCACTGTCACACTGTCTATGCCTGTTTCTTGTAGACTAACAAAGTAGATACGTATAGCACAAGCTTTGTGGGCTGAAACTCACTTCATCAGCGATGAAGATGCAGATGATACGTAGTATGGCTAACTCTCTCTACACCTGTTTCCACAGAAATGTTGTCTGGTCACAGTACAGTTCTTGAAAATGTTCTCTCCTCACTGAACAGGATTTTATCTACTCCTCCTTCCAAGAAGATGCCAGCCAGAAGGCTGAGAACTACATCACCAATGCAGACCTGACTACTCCCAGCTGTACTGAAGCTACAGAAGTTGACTCCCTGCAGTTGATTGCAAGGCTCCGACTGGCCATCAGTCATGTCGCAACTGTGCTTGGTACAGAGCTTCTGAATGGTGAGTGGAGCTGCTCCATTTTTAAAGCACGAGTGGGTGCATCTACGCATTCATTCATTAATGCACTGTAGTCACTGAGCATTAAGTTTAGTACTTGGCTAACCTATTACTAAATCAGTGCACAGTAACACATGACTTTTTAGTAGAGGTGCACTGATACATCGGTCCATATCATATGGATGGCTACAGGGTGGGCTACAGTCACTCCAAAATTCACCGTAGCCTCCTGAGTTTGTCGAAGTA
This sequence comes from Crocodylus siamensis, assembly GCF_052110815.1. Classification (NCBI taxonomy): domain Eukaryota; kingdom Metazoa; phylum Chordata; order Crocodylia; family Crocodylidae; genus Crocodylus; species Crocodylus siamensis. The sequence goes on along the minus strand of NC_143395.1, from coordinate 422,067,315 downwards.
TACCCTTCTGAAATCTAGGTCTTGTGTTCTATTCATTGGAATCCCAGCCTTCTGGTGGATGGTGAACCTAAACAGAGTATGATCACTGCCTCCCAGAGTACCTCCAATCTTCAGGTCCCCTACCTTGTCCTCCCCTTTTGTAAGCACTAAGTCCAGAGTAGCTATACTCCTAGTTGGTCCTTCAACAACCTGTGACAGGAACAGGTCATCAGTAGCTGCCAAAAAATTAGCTGACTTGGTGGAGCTGGCTGAATGGTCCTCCCAAGAGATGTCAGAGTAGTTGAAGTCACCTGTGACAATCAGGTCTTTAGTTCTGGCTACCTCAGCCCTTGCATCTTGACCCAGAGGGTCTTGAGAGATCTCTTCCTGCTATCAAACCTGACCTCTCTCACATAGAGGGCCACCTCTCCTCCCTTCTTCCCAACTCAATCCCTCCTGTAGAGCTTATAGCCCTCAATATCCACTGCCCGATCATACATGTCATCCCACCAGGTCTCCATCAGCTCAATGAGATCAAAATCTTCATCTGCCAGGAGGAGAGCCAGTTCATCCTGTTTGTTGCCCGTGCCTCTTCCATTTCCATAAAGGGTAGTTGAAGTCACCCATGACAATCAGGTCTTTAGTTCTGGCTACCTCAGCCCTTGAATTTTGACCTAGAGGGTTTCAAGCCAGAGTAGAGCAGGGCACAAACACCAGCACACATTGCTCACAACAGCTTTATTCAAAATGGAGACAGCTTTTGACAAGGGGCCTTACACCATAAAAGACGGGGTCCTGCACTGAACAATAGGTTTATCCTACATTTATACACTTTGGTTTATACTCATTAACATTAACTGCTCCTTTGTCCCACCTTCTGTTTCACCCATTTGTCCTCCCATCTCAAGGTCCACCCTTGTTTACTGTTTGCTTCATTAGCATGGAATCGCTTATGCATTTCATTCATTTACATGACTTCTTGCTATGAGTGCAGGTCTAAGCCCTTGACTTCTCTTCTTCGGTCAATGGGCAGACTTTGACCAAAACCTGGAAGCTTTTCGAGGCTTCTTCACCAATCACCACTCACCTTTTTGCATATGTTCATCTTGGATTCTGTTACCAATTACATGTTGTTTTTTACATTCCAGTCTGTTTTTCTGTCTCATGTTGTACCATCTTCCACCTTTTTGGGCCCCTGTATCTTATCTCATTTCTCGCTGTAGCTGGTTCACAGCACAGACTCACACAGATCCACGTGCTGCTTTTCCCTCAGAAAATGGTTGACATAGTTAAAATGGTTACTTAGCATAAGGAAATAGCTGGCCTGGATACTATTCTGCCTTGTGGTCAGCAGCTCTGCTAGGCCACAGGTCATGCCTTGTATTCTCCTGGAAACTCTTTTTATGGCCACTCAAATAAGTACTGGAAAAAAAATTACATCTCAAGATCTAAAATCATAGAATCAAAGAATTTAAAGGGACCTCAAGGATTATCTGATCTAAACCCCTGCAAAAGTTTAATTTGGATAGAACACTGAATGAATGAATGCTTTTCCTAAATCTCCCCTGTCCTGTTCTTATCCAGGCCCCTCCTGAAATCCTCCACTGAAGGAGATTTGTCCATGTCCTGTGCAGTCTATTCTACTGCCATTTTAACTGGAAGAACATCTTTCCTACCAGCTAATCTGGAAGCTTCTGGAGGCTACAAACTAGTCAGGGGGGATCTTTACAAACTAGTCAGGGGGAATCAGCAGGCACTGGGGAAGTCCCTGTTCCCCCAAGCACCACCAGGAGTGACCAGGAATAGCGGTCACAAGCTGGCAGAGGAGAGGTTTAGGCTAGATATCAGGAGGCGCTACTTCACGGTCAGGGCGGCTAGGATCTGGACCCAACTTCTGAGAGAAGTGGTGCAGGCTCCTACCCTGGGGGTGTTTAAGAGGAAGCTGGATGAACACCTTGCTGGGGTTGTTTGACCCCAGTGCTCTTTCCTGCCATGGCAGGGGGTTGGACTAGATGCTCTGCTCAGGTCCCTTCCAACCCTAGAAACTATGAAACTATTAAACTAATCTGTTTCTATTTTGCTGCAATTTAAATCCATCGATGTATATGCTGCCCTCAGTGGCATGAAGTTACAGCTGTTCTCTCTCTTTCATTTTCAGCCTTTCCTTTCATCACCTTTTAGCCTATTTGAAAATTACTGATCCAAGCCCCTCCCCGCCAGATAAATATGCCTAGTTCTTTCAACCTTTCCTCATGGGGCTTTCCTTCCAACCCATTCACAGTTTTTGTTCCAACTTTTGCCTCCACCTTGTCCACATCCTTCTTGAAATGTGTGGCCCAGAATTCTACACAATACTTCAGAAGAGTCCTAGCTGGATCCAGGCCACAAAGGGATTTTGTCCTTTCCATGGTGGGTCCCCTGTTCCTGCCTGTCCCATGTGCTGTCTGGTCCATGATGCACCCTGCCACCCCTGGGCTTGCAGTGGGGATGGGGTGGCTCAGTGGCCAGACTCCATTTCCCAGCAGCTCTAGTGGTGATGGGTCCCTCTGGATACCACTGTCACCAGCCATAGCCCTATCAAGATAAGCCAGGATCCACATGGGCAGGGCCCAAGACCTGGGCTGAGTGCACAGCCCTGGCCCCAGCCGTGGCCCACCTGACATTGGGGGTTGAGATCTCTGCAGTGCCCATCCTGGACCTGCCTGCTCTGGCCATGATGATCCAGGGGAGGGGGGTGCTTCCCTGGCCTACAACAGCTCCCCCAAACTCCGTATGTGGCTCATAGGTCCAAATAATTGCCCATCCCTGGTTTAGAATGTTTAAAAGCTAAGAAGTGGTGTGGCTTTGGCTTGAGGCTAAAACATAAATCTGTTTGGCAGCTGCAGTTCCAACTACGGGGGTGAACCATGAAGTTGCAGAGAAACATCATGCCCTTGTGAATTCCATGAAAAATCTGGTGCAAAATGCCCACACACTATGGCCCCAAATATTTCTAATTAGGGCCCTTTTTAACATCCATGGGCTAAACAAAATGAAGACGGTCCTTGAAAGAGAGCGATGGATTTTGCCAAGAGGATGTGAAACTTCAGAGGTAAATCTCTGTTCAGAAGTTGTGAGAATTTTGTACTGACAGAAACTGGCTGAGGATTTGGGCACACTTTCTCTGGGATGGTGAATTAATACTTTCGGTGGCAAATTTTCAGCCTTTGGAAACCAAGGATGTTATCAAAATTCCTGAATTTTTTAATGTTATTATGTGATTTTGGGGTTTATTTTTTTAAATGATTTTGGTGTTTACCTAGTAGTTCACTGCAGAAAAGACCTTCACTATGGAGCCAAACCCTATTTCACTGTCGTGTATTTCAGTGCCACTTACACCCCTGCCAAGAAGAAAACAGAAACTATTCTGTTTCACTTCATCTATTGCACATTAAACGTCAGGTGTAGGGAAAACAGTAGAGGGTGGTAGGACAAGGGAATTGTCCATTTCATTTAACCAGACTCCTCCCACTTTGCACTGTTCCTGACTCCACACATATACCCCTCCTGGCTTCACAATGGGACAGAGTCAGGACGAGTCTGCCAGGAGGAAATGCCTAGCCCATGATGTGGTGGCTAGGACATTTTGGGTATGATTACACAAGGTGTTTACCGTGTAGTAGACTAATTTACTGTGCACTAAAGCATCATCATCTGCATGTGTGCAGCAAATAGGCCAGCACTAATTTACTTTGGCATAGGATAGTCCTGTCAGACACAAGTACTATCTGATGGCAGAGTAAATTAGTGTTGTAACATATGGCTTAGTTAAGTCTGGCTTAAATTGAGTATATTCGGTCGCATTAATTGCACGTGTAGATGTGACCTTTGTCAGATGGGAGGTGCAGGTTCATAATGCACTTTGGGTGAATAAATCCTCAAATCCAAGCCTCCTACTCCCTAGCCAAGTGAGTTAAACCCCAGCACCTGGGCTAAAGGAGGAGAGAGTTCTCATTCCCCCAGTCACTAGTTATGGTGCTCTAGAGACTTAGGTGCAGTTAATCTCCTCCTGTACTCAAGTCCATAGGTAATGTCTAACAAAAGAGGTTGTTGCCTTTGAAAATCCATGCCTCTCTGAACCAGTTAGTCTCTAAGGTGGCATGTTGCCCTAACTTCTGTTTCTACCCAAGCGATCCTCCTTGGCCAGAGTGGAGCTTTCTGAGCATGCTCAGAAGGATGTGTGTAGCTGTGCAGAGGTACATTAGAAATAAAATTGACAGAAGTGCCACAGATGCCACTTACATTGCTGCATGTGGGTAGATTAGTAGATCTTGGTCTAAGGACCTTGTTACATCTTACACTGAAAGCTGCAACTAATGGTAATTGGTTTAATGTTGTTCAGCTTAGTGGAGCAGTTACACCATAAGGTGAAAAATCCTGCTCTGACTGTCCTTCCCCTGCACAGCTGTGACTTGCCACGAGGGTCTTGGTGAGCATGGGCAGGACTAGGAGCTAGGGGAAGGACCAGCTTGCTGCTCCCACTGGGCAGAGCAAGTGCTGCAGCCCCAGAGCATCTGGTGGCTGAATTCTGGTGCCTCACACTGCTGTTCAGACTGGCTATGCTCTTGCCGGGCAGGAGGCACCGCACCATGGGTGCTGCACACCCTGGGGCTGCAGCGCTTGCTCTGCCCAAAGTGCCCAGGGAGTGAGGTGCTGTGCCTGACCCTGCTGTGCACGGGCATCCCCACTTTCCTTGACTCAGGAGGGGCCACTGCATCCTGTGATCCTGGAGGACTTCAACTTCGGTGGAAGAGCTGTTGAGAAGGGCCACACCTTAAAGGAACAGTAACAAAATTAGATGGATTAGAGCTAATCCTGCTCTGGAGTGGCATAACCTTAAAGTGACTAACAAGTACTTTAAGCCATGTAAGAGGTGTTAACAGGCAACCTTTCCAGAGCTCCAGAAGCCACCTAAAATTACTGTGTAACAAGGTCCTCATAAAAATGAAGTGGGATTTGGCTTTAGCATAATGCAAGTGATAAAATGATCAATTAGTAACTAAGAATGCACCATTTTAAAGTCAAAGAAAAACATGTGGATTGTCCTTCAAGTGTAATTGGACATGGTTACTGACCTTTTGGTGTGTAATGATCTTAATGCTCCTGCTATGGACATAGCCACCTTCTGATTAAAACATTAATTCCCTTAGTGCAAGGACGTCAGGTCCAATGAAGCCCTGATGATTTCAGCAATAGACAAAGCAAAGCACCATCTTGAAAATGCAAAATCAGAAGCAGCCAAGCATCTGACTGTGAGTACTCATTTTACATCCAATGTAAAATATCTCAGTTTGATTTCTGTTGCATCAGCTGAACCCAGAAGAGAGATCTCCTTGTTATGATATACATGAGACAAGGATTTGCCCCATAGGATGGGAATGGTTTTAGTCAGAGTCTCATTTCTTTGCTAGCTCCTCTGCACAGGATGATTTACACCAGAATCATGAGAGATGTCAAGGATTGGGGATCTGAGGAAGACAAAGGGAAGTGCAGGTCCCTTCAAAAATAAAATCAGCTACCAGATGACAAACACAGATGGCAAAAAGGACAGGGAAAGAGAGAAACAACTTAGTGTAGAGGAAGAACAGGTTGGGGATTCCTTAGAGAAGTCAGATGTTTTCAGATCAGCATGGCCAGATGGGATGCACCCTAGAGTACTGAAACAATTGAGGTTATTTCAAAGCTATTAGCCACCTTCTTTGAGAGCTCTTGGTAGTTGGGTGAGATCCCAAATGACTGGAAAAGGACAAATATTGTGTCCACCTTTAAGAAATGGAAAAAAGGATGATCTGGGAAGTTACAGACCATTCAGCCTGAGCTCAGTGCTAGGAAAGAACATGGAGTAGGTCTGTTTCTTAGTACCTGGAGGAAAAGAAGGTGATCAGGAACATGAATTCCTCCACAATAAGTCATGCCTGAACAATTTGATTTTCTTCTATGACAAGGTGGATGAGGGGAGCAGTGGATGTGATACTTTGACTTTAGCAAAGCTTTTTACATGGTCTCCTACAATATTCTGATTAGCAAGCTAAGGAAATGGAGACTAGCTGAAATTACTCTAAGATGGATGTGTACATGGTTGGATCATCGTGCTCCAATGAGTAGTCATCAATGTCACTTTGTGGTTGGGAGGAGGTATCCAGTGAGGCTTTCCAGAGGTCAGTCCTGGATCTGGTACTTCATAATATCTTCATTCATGATTTAGAGGATGGGCTTGAATACGTACTTAGCAAATTTGCAGATGACCCCAAGATGAATGGTGTTGTACATATTCTGCAGGGTAGGATTAGGAGTCAGAATGAGTCTAATAAACTGGATACATGATCCAAAATAAATTGAATGAAATTTTTTGAGGACAAGTTCAAAGTCTGGCATTTGTGACAGTATAATATCATGCACAAATACAGACTGGAGAATGACCAGTTAGCTATAAAATGGCATGAGTGTTAGAGTCGACTGCAAACTGTGTGCAAGGGAAGACTGTTGCAATGAAAGGCAGCAGAATACTGGGCTGTATTAAGTAAATTGTTGCTTCAGAGTCAAAAGAAATGATTCTTCTGCTCTGTTCAGCACTAGTGAGGTTTCCCCTACAGTAATGAGTTTGGAATTCTTTGGACAAATTAGAAAGAGTCCAGCAGAGAGCAGCAAAAATGATGAGAGGCCTGGGCAACATGATTTGTGAGGAAAAGCTAAAAGCCCTGGGATTATTTAGTCTGGAGAAGAGAAAACCGAGGTGAGATTTTATGTAATTATTCACATCATGATGGTAGACATCTCTTTGTGGCCCCAGGGGATAGGACAAGGAGAAAAGGTCTTAAATGACAGCAAGGGAGGTTTAGGTTGGCTGCTAGGAAGAACCTGCACACTTTGAGGATGGTTCAGTATTGGAACAGATACCTGAAGTGGTTGTGGAATCTCCCTCCTTGGAAGTGGTTAAAAGCAAGTTAGACGGATACTTGACTTGGGAATGACCCTGCCTTGATCAGGAGTTTGGATTAGATGTGAATTCCTTAGGTTCCTCCCAACCCTACTTTTGCATGATTCTGTGATTCTACTACCTTCTGAGCTCAAATGTGCCCTTGTGGCTGCATATAATTCAATTATTTTTCAGTCTGTCATGAAACAAATGGAGAGCATCCTAGAGGCACCATTGCTCTCACAGAAACCCACAGAAAGGCTGGAAGAGATCATGAATGCTATAAAATGTCATGGCAACTCTACCAATCTGGAGGTGGTGTTCCACACTGCAGTCATACTAAGCCTGTCCCAGAATCCCATCACTCAGGTCTTCAGGTCCATCTGCTTTGAGCCAAGTGAAGTTAAGGTAAGTCAAAAGCTGGAGCTGAAAAATTCAAGATTTATAAATACCCATCAACACCGGGAGCTTTGTGCTGTTCAAGCTCCATCCTTCATATGTACCCTCAGCCCCCATCCTAGCCACACTCAAGAAGCATTCTGGTCCCCAAGACAAATTAGAGCAGCTTTTTAGAGCCTTGGCCCTTGTGGATGTGCATGTGGATTCTACCATAGATTTTAAGTAATTCCACCACTTGTCATCACCCTTGTCTTCCCTTTGTGACTATGTTTTTTCTTTAATAATTGTCTGTCACAGACTTTGGATTTTAAAAAATTTCTAGACTATAAAATCACTGTTCATATTTTCCCCCACTTCCACCTTGAAAAGGACAATCCCAAGGCCATAAGGGGGTGCATCTATATGTGCATTGCATCTATATGTGCATTAATTGCACCTTTGCTACTGCACATTAAGTTTAGTACATCTAATATGAGGTACTAACTAAATGTGCAGTTACTGGCACTACTGCACAGTAGAAAAGGTATGTGGTCACCTTGTGACCCTTAATGCACAGTAGATTAATTCTACTGTGCATTAGTGCATTAGAACAGCTTTTGCCATAAAGCGCTAATGAGCAGTAGAATTAGTCTACTGCACATTAAATGTCTTGAGTAGATGTGCCCAGTATCCCTTATTCTGGGGAGACTACATAAAAATATTATTCATAGATTTTAAGGCAGGAACCAAACATTGTAGCCATCTAGTTTAATGTTCTGCATCACTCAAACTGGAGGAGTGCCGCCCAGGTACTGCCTAAAGAGCATGGATGTCTAACAAGAGAATGAAACCTGTGCCTGGGTTGGAAGGGTGAGAATGTATATGAAGGCTGGTCAGTGTAGTACAAAGATCAGCCCTTTCTGCTGGTAGTGCACTGTAGGGGTGTCTAGTAGGGCTGTGCAAAACGGCACCATCCCATTTCACCTTGAGTTTTGAGGTTTCGACCGAACAGCATTCCGTTTCAAATTTGGTTTTGATTAGAAACAGCTGTTCCATTTTGCTTCATTGAAACAGTGAGGCTGTTTTGATGCATTTTTCGACATTTTGACTCCCTGCCCCCAGCGCAATCACAGTGCCCGAGCTCAGTTCCCTTCCCACAGCCTGGTGGCAGGAGACGGGGTGAGCAGAGGCTGGCTCCCCCGTCTCTCACCACCTCACTGCTGGCTATCTCAAAACATTTTGAAACTTTCAAAACATTTCGATTAGCCTCATTTTGTTTTGAGGCTGTTTTGAAGCCCTTCATTTTGATTCAGTGTCACTGTTTCAAGCTTGAAATGAGTCAAAACAGTGTCGAATGGAAACAGCCTGTGAAATTTCACAAAGCCCTAGTGTTTAGTATTTAAAAGAATAATGAGACTTGCCCTGATGAAAGCTCCTTGGTGTAGTGTTACAGGCTAGTTTTGCTTCTTAATCACCTGCTATCATGCTGTTATGTACTCAGCAAGGCAACTTTGCTTTCATTTGGCACTTGACTAACCTTGGGTTGAGCTAGGTTCTTCTGCCAGCTCTGCCACATATTGTTTCTGCGACTTTGGGCAAGTCTCTAAACCTTCCTTTTCCATTGGTTTCTGCTCCCATTTCTTGTCTGCATATTCTGAAAGTTCCCTGGGGCAGGGATATATCATGGTATGTCTGGTCACCTTTACATGTGATGGTGTCCCATTCCTCCCCCTCCACTGTAAGTTTACACTGTCCATTTTTGCTCAGGACAGGAGCAGGAGACAATGTGGATCAGTTCCTGAACAGACACAGTGACCTGCTCCTGTTCTGAGCAATAACATGCACCCTCCCTTCCACCAAAACTAAGTGCTGTGGTAGAGGTGTAAAACTGGTTTTGGGTTTGTTTTTTCTGCAAGGACACATATCTTCCCACCATGCCAGATGACTTCCTCTCTGACCCGAAGAACTGGCAAACGACTTCAACTCAAAGGTTGTGGAGTAAGTGTCAGGGAAATAATTCACTAGTGTTTCTTGGGTACTGGCCAGCACCCCATTCTCATAGCATGAGGGGTGCTTACTTGAGGACCTTCCATTTCCCTTACCCCTACAGATGTATTCCCAAAAGAGTCCCCTTTGCAACCTCCCTCTCCCCATGACCCCCATGAACACCAAAATAGAGGTCTGTTTGGGAATATGCTGTGTGACACACAGGAGTGAGGCAGATCCCTGCACCAGTCCCACTTCAGTTGGACCAAGTATCCAGTCACTCAGGATTCATTGCATGAGGTTATTTATTTTATGGAGAGGAAGAGGTACACCCACAAATTGCCCCTTGAGATGGCGTTGATGGGGCCATCCTGACTACCCCAGCAGAGTTGCCCACATACTTCCACCAATTTTCTGTTGGTAACTGGGTAATCCAATTTCTTTTTCACATGCAGGGTGCACGTGTGGACATTTCTGGTGCGTTGATAATGTAAGTAGCCATTAAGTGTCATCATAGCTTCTTGTTACATCTCCTTGTCTATAACCTGTATATTCAAACACAAGGGCAGCAGAGGCCACTGGGACCATCAAGTCCAGTCCTCTGGGCTGGAAGCTGACAGGAATCCGCCTGAAACAGTGAAAAGTTTTGCCCCACTCAGCTGACTGAGACTCTGTTCTAGATCCTCCACTGTTCTCGTAGTTAAGGACCTCACAGTTTCCAGCCTAAGTTTACTGTTGGCCAGTTCACCCCAACTTGCTCTTGTGCCATCGTTGCTTGTAACTCCACTAAATCTCCTGCCTCCCTGGTGCTAGCCTCCCCTGATGCATTTACTATCAGCAGTCAGATTCCTCTCAGCCTTTGTTTTGCCAGACTCAATAAGTCCAGCTCCTCCAGTCTCATTTCATCTGATGGACTATCCATTTTCCTAAGCATTTTAGAGCCCCTGTCTGCACCTGTCTTGCTTTGAAATTGAAAGTTGCTCCCATGGGTCTGTATCAGGGCCGACTGGCTTGCCATGAGCACAGAGGCTCTCAGGCCCAGGCTGATGTCACATATGAACCACCCTCCATAGAAATAGAAGGTGAGATTCATAGAATGATAGAATCATAGAAAGTTAGGGTTGGAAGGGACCTCAGGAGGTCACATCTAGTCCAACCCCCTGCTCAAAGCAGGACCAGCCCCAAATACATCATCCCAGCGCAATTTTTGTTGAGCCAGGTCTTCAAAACCCCCAAGGATGGAGAATCCACCATCTCTCTGGGTAACCTGTTCCAGTGTTTTACCACCCTCCTAGTGAGAAAAGTCTTCCTGATATCTAACCTAAACTTCCCTTGCTGAAACTGGAGCCCATTGCTTCTTGTCCTGCCATCTACCGCCACTGAGAACAGTCCAGCTCCATCCTCTTTGCAGCCCCCTGAAGGGAGTTGAAGGCTGCTATTAAATCCCCCCTCAGTCTTCTCTTATCCAGACTAAATGAACCCAGTTCCCTCAGCTTGTCTTCACAAGTCATGTCTCACAGCTCCCAAACCATTTTCATTGCCCTCTGCTGGACTTTCTCCCAACCTGTCCATATCCTTTCTGTAGTCAGGGGAATAAAAGTGAACACAGGACTCCAGATGTGGCCTCCCCAGTGCTGAACAGAGGGGAAGAATCACTGCCCTCCATCTGCTGCCAATGCTCCTACCAATGCCGCTCAGGATGCCGTTAGCCTTCTTGGCAAAAAGCTTATTGTCCACTGTCACTTCCAGGGCCTTTTCTGCAGAGCTGCTGCCCAGCAAATCACCCCAGCCTGTATTGGTGCATGGGATTGTTCCGTCCTAAGGTGCAAGGGATAGATTCATGTGATCCATACTAAAATTGCACCTAACCCCTCCTGCACCTGGCCCAGACCTCATGTTTTGATAGAGAAAACCTCACTGATGGTTTCCCAAGTGGTTTCCAAGCTCCAGCATGAAAAACTGTTTCTGTATGTAACTTTGACCCAGCAGCACAGCAGAGCTTTAAGCAATGACTGAATGTGGGACCTCCACATCTGAGAAGAGGGGCACTCATTACCAAAGCCAGCTACAACTGGTCACCCATTTTGTGCATCAACAGCTATTGAACAGAATGGTACATTGAGTGGCCAAGACCAGCATTTTCTCTACTTTTTGGATATACAGACCACTAACAGCCCTCCAAATTCCTTGATAAACACAGTGCACCCTTAATGCACAGCTGGGGCCCTATGTCCAGAAAGTAGAGAACCTGCTGGTTTTGGCATTCTTTACAGCATCCACCCTTCCATGTACCCCATCTAGAATCCCAGGTCCACTTTTCAGTGATGCATTAGCTCTCCAGTCCCTGTTCAGATCTTAAATTTGTCTCAATTCCCCTACTTTCTCACAATATCTCTTGAGCCAGAAATTCAGGTCATCTTTCTTTATCTGAGCTGAGTACATTTGGATTGTAACCAGATTTTCTGCTCCCCTTCTTCCACCAAGAAACTCAAATCCTTTCAGCCAGGGGTTGTCCTTAGCTGTTTCCAGCAGCTGCCAGAACTCTGTTCTGTTCCTTGGCTCATATGCCCAGGCCCTGACCAGAAGGATCAATGAGAATACCACCTGAGCCCCTGTGTCCCTCATCCTTGCATCCAGGACCCTGTAGTCACTTTTGATCTGCTCAGGGTCAACCCTGGCAGCAGCAGTGGTGCCCACATGGAAGACCAGCATGGGATAGTAGTCAGAGGGCCAGATGAACTACCTGAAGGGTCTTTACAAAGACGATGGAGCTGAACTGTTCTCAGTGTTGACAAATGACAGAACAAGGAGCAACGGGCTCAAGCTGTGGCAAGAGAAGTTGAAGTTGGATATTAAGAACAACTTTCTCACGAGGAGAGTGGTGAAGCACTGGAGCAAGTTATCCAGAGAGGTTGTGGAATCTCCATCCTTGGAGGTTTCTAAGGCCTAGCATGACAAAGGCCTGGCTGGGATGATCTAGTTGAGGATGGTCCTGCTTGGAGCAGGGGTTGGACTAGATGTGACCTCCTGAAGTCCCTTCCAACCCACATTTTCAATTATTCTATATCTTGGTAATTCTCCTGTGACATCACAGCTCTGGGGTCTAGGAAAGCAGCATATTTCTTGAGGCAGCAGGTCAGGCCCAACAGAAGGGAGTTTCCAACCACCATCAACAGTCACTTCCTCTCGGTGGCAGTGGTCTTAATCCTCCCAACTTGGGGGATGTCTGGCCCAGACTTCTCCACCAGTGGAATATGGTCTTCCTCCCCAGTCTCTAGGGATCCATATCTTTTCTTCAGGCAAACCACTGCAAGTGGAGATTAGGACATCTACTTGCTGCCAGATGTTACAAGTTTCCAGTTTCCACTTTTGTGGGCATTCACATCCTTTTTCTTCTCTGGAGCTGCCTCTGGCAGGCCTTCTTCCACAGTCCTAGGAGTCTCCTCAAGCATTGAATCAAAGAAGTCCACAGGGAAAAGGATACTTCATAGCCTTACCACCTCCTCCCGTATGTCTCTTGCCTCCTGGCTGAGAGACACCACCAGAAGGCACCACTCATATTGCAGGAACTCCCCCACCTGGCTGTTACTAGTAGGAACCTGAAACCTGCAGTCTCCACAATGCCAACCCAGGACCTCAGAGGTGGTGAGTGGTCCTGCCTGGGCAGACACCTCATAGGTACAAGCAGAGGAAGAGCTGGCAGTGGACATGTCTCTGGCATTGTGACATCATCTAACCATTTCTCTGGGACTCATAATCTGCCACCTCTCTCCTTCTGCCCCTCTCTCCAAGTAGACCTTCCTTAGGAAGCTCCCCTGTAAGCTGGCCTGTTCAGTACTCCTTGGTCCTGGAAGGTTCTCTTTCCCCTGCTTCCTCTCACAAAGCTTACAGTGAAGGAAGAGAGAGTTTCCAGGCAACCCCCTAGCAAACTACCCTTGGGACTCCAGTTAAGCAAGGGGCTTAAGTGTAGGTCTAGCTCCTTTTTTACCCACTTACATGAAATATATGTAGGCTAGGTACTCTTAATGAAAGAAACAGCTTACCTTAAAGGCTCCCCTTCAAAAGGGGGGCAACAAACTGACCTGTGAACTGACTTGCAAACTGGAATATTTTCTCTGGGAATCTTCCTTATACCCTGCTGGGCATGGCTCCACCCCCTCATTTGGGCATTTGACTTAACATGGGAAGCAATCACCCAGGAAACACTCAATTAGCAGCACTCCCATTTGCTCAGAGAACATGCCCCTAACACACACAGCATTTTGCCGGCTGTTTCATTTCAGTGCTGTTTCAACTCATTTCAATCTCAAAGCAGTGGAATCATGACAAAATCAAAGGCTTTGAAACAGTCTCAAAATGAAACAAGGGCAGTCGAAACATTTCAAAAGTTTCAAAACATTTTGAAGCTGAATCTGGGCTTGCCTGCAAGGAAACAGAAGGTAAAGGGTGGGAGGGGGAAGAGGGGGGAAAAGGACTGCTCTCATAAACTGTGTAGCTGGCCAGTGACTGTGATCCTTCCCTGAGGTCCCTTCCAATCCCAGTGCTCTGGGGGAGGGATGGAAAAACAGCATAAAAGGCAGCAACTGAGCTGCTTTCTGCCTTGGGGTCTGATGGTTAGCACCATCAGAAAACAAAGTCTGCCATTCATTTCTTACTTGCTACCAAGTGGGATTCATCAATACCTTTTGCTTTCTATACACTTTTTTTTTTATTATATTCATTTGTTCCTTTCAATTTATTCCTCCCCCAAAATCCTCTTTTTGTTTTTTTTTAGTGTATTTTGATTCTTTTCCCCCAGAAAAGAAATCTGAGCTTTCTCTCACAGTGTGCATTCCATTCACTGTGCACGCAAGCACAGCATATATTGCACATTATAATATAGAATTTATTCAGGAACACATACTACATACATTTATATATTTGATGTATTAAATACATGCATACATTACATAAGTACACTTACATCAATTATCTCATCTACATATATTACATAGATCAGATTACATTACAGAAAAACACACGTATTTTCCAGCACACCAAGGCAAAGACACTATGAAACACATCATGCAGTGCGCTGGAAAGGCAGCTGGCAAGCCTTCAGGGAGGGGCAGAAGAGTGGGTAGAGGGAGATGTGTAAGTCCCCCCCACTCAAAAAACTCTCCTGAGATACAGCCTCATGCCTGCTACAACAAGCAGGAATGAGGCTTCCAGTTCTACAGGCAGCAAGGAGAGGGGAACAGTGCTACTGCCTGTGCCTCAGTCTGCATTCCCTCCAAGAGCACCAGCCATAACTTCCCACCACCACCACCATGACAACAAGCAGCAACACCAGCATGACAGTCTCCTCCACCCCCATTTCACTTCATACGCTAAGACTTCCAGTGCCTGAGGAAGAGCTGGAGCTGCATCTAGATCTGAGTGCCGTGGCAAGGGAAATTCTGGGGAAAGAGGTGGAATCCTCTGAGTCTGCTCCCACCCCTCAAGATTCCCCTAGAGCCAGGTCTCCTTCCCCAGAAGGCACTTCAGAGGAGGTTGCAGTAGAGGGTGCGGAGCAAGTGGCTCAGCTGAGTCCACTCCTCATCTTGCTGTGCCTCTGCCCACTGAGGAGGGGGAAATTGCAGAAGCTGCACATGCATCCTCACCCTAGAAGTGAGCCAAAACTGCAGAGCCAAAACTAGCTGCAGCAAGGGAACAAAACACACAAGCACCATGGGGATGCTGATGCATCTCTGCAGGCACCACCCCCTTGCTCTTGCTCCTCCTCAGCCTGGCACCAGCAGGAGCATGCCCAAAAAGAAGTCTCCACCAAACCAGGATCCAAGCAGGTGCTTTTGCAGTGGAGTTGTGAGACTCCAGGTGAGATCAGCTTAGTTGCCTGGGATGCTAGCTTTCACGTTGAAAAACCCTTTGTCAGGCTGAGGAACCACCTGTAGTTGGTGTGTCTGCCGTTCCTGGATGGAAAGAATAGTAAAGGAAGCGAGAGACTGGCATGCAATGCAGGCAAGAAAGCGAGTGACAGTGGAAATGGAGGCATCAGGGGGTGAAGGACAGGCTGCGACTGGGGCGGGGAGAAGGGGTGAAGGTAAAAATGGAGAGGTACCTGGGGAGTCAGATGTCCAGCAGGTTGCAGTGTGTCAGAATTCCACTGTGTATATCGAGCCCATGAGTTTCTGGACCTAGGAGGCTGATGAATTGCAGTTCTTAGGCTGGTCTGTGAAAAGTGGTTTGTAAATTCTTTGAAGATCAGCCTGACAGATTGGAGACAGGTGGTGTTCTGTTCTTGTCGCTGGTAGATTTTTGGGGTGTGCTCATTATGGTGCAGTTATTGGTTGGTGCCTGCTACATATTTCCCAACAGGGCATGTATTGCATTGTGAAGACAGCTCCATACAGGAGATATTGTTGGCAGGTTTTGCATGTCTTAGCATGGTATGGCCTGGATCCATTCAGTGTGTTTTGAGCTTTAGGAAGTTGTCTTCTGGTGATGAGGTTAGCAAGCTTAGTGAGCTTCTCCCCCCCTCCCCACCACCAATAGCACTGCCAATAGCAGCAGCAGCTTCTTTGGGTCCAGGGCCCATGGAATTTGAGTGGGGGTGGGGCCCCACATGGACTGATTTGCCCCAGGCCCCACACCTGGGGAAAATCAGGTTGCAAATCAGGTTGCTCAGGTTGCCTCTGTGTTTCACACAGCCCTAACATCCCACCAAACACACACTCAGCCAGTCCAACACACAGGCAGCCCCAGCTCAAGTACCTTCCCAGAGCAGGATCTGGTGCTTGGCTCATCCTCCCCTTCACCCTCTTGCTCCCCACAAACTGTTTGCAAACTAGCCTGTTTCCTCTCCCTATTCACTTGCCCAGGATCAATGTTTTTATTTCATAGAATCATAGAATCATAGAGTCGGAATTGACCTAGTCAGATCATTGAGTCCGACCCCCTGCCATGGGCAGGAAGGCGCACTGGAGGTGGGAGGGGTCATAAGACCCCAGCCAGGTGCCTGTCCAGTCTCCTCTTGAAGATCTCCAGGGAAGGTGAGAGCACCACCTCTCTGGGAAGCCTGTTCCAGGCTCTGGCCACCCTTACCGTGGAGTAGTTCTTCCTAATATCTAACCTCAACCTATCCTCCCTCAGCTTGTGGCCATTGTTCCTGGTGACCCCAAGGGGGGTCCTGGGGAACAGACTTTCCCCGAGTCCCTGCTGGTGGCCCCTGAGAAGGCTGTAGCAGCCACAAGATCCCCCCTCAGCCTCCTCTTGCGGAGACTGAAGAGATTAAGGTCCCTCAGCCTCTCCTCATAGGGCTGGCCACGGAGGCCCCCAACCATACGAGTGGCCTCCTCTGGACCCTCTCCAGGTTCCCCACATCCCTCTTGAAGTGTGGCGCCCAGAACTGGATGCTGCGGCCGGACCAGTGCCACATAGAGGGGGAGCAAGACCTCTCTGGCCCTGTCAGTGATGCCCCTGTTGATGCAAGACAGAGTGCGGTCGGCTCTGCCTATTGCTTCATCGCGTTGGCGACTCATATTCATCCTGGAGTCAGTCCTGACTCCAAGATCCCTCTCTGCCTTTGTGCTGCCGAGAGGGGCAGCCCCTAACCTATAACCATAACGCTGGTTCCCTCTCCCCAGGTGCAGCACCCTGCACTTGTCCTTGTTGAACCGCATCCTGTTCAGATCTGCCCACTTCTCCAACCTATCCAGGTCTGCCTGGATGTGGTCCCTGCCTGCCGGTGGATTCACTTTACCCCCCAGCTTGGTGTCATCAGCGAACTTGAGCGGGGTGCTCTCCACCCCCTCGTCCAGGTCGCTGATGAAGATGTTGAACGGCGCCAGCCCCAGGACCGAGCCCTGGGGGACTCGGCTGCCCACACCCCTCCCAGGTCGACATCGACCCTTCCACCACCACCTCTGGGTGCGCCCCTGGAGCCAATTTGCCACCCATGTGACCATACATTCGTCCATGCCACAGCCCCTCAGCTTGCCCACCAGCATTGGGGGGGATGCTGTGTCAAAGCCTTCTGGAAGTCCAAGAAGACGACATCGACTTCCTCCTTCCCATCTAAGCTCTTTGTTCCCTGGTCATAGGAAGAGACCAGGTTGGTCAGGCAGGATCGGCCTGGCACGAACCCATGCTGGTTACCCCTCAACATCCCTTCCCCTGCAGGGCTCTCACAAATGTGGCCCTTGATAATTTTTTCAAAGACCTTCCCCAGGACAGAAGTGAGGCTGACTGGCCTGTAGTTGCCAGGCTCTTCCTTCCTCCCCTTCCTGAAAAGAGGGACCACACTGGCCCTTTTCCAGTCCTCAGGGACTTGGCCCCAGCACGAGGAGTCCTCGAACAGCCGTGCCAATGGCTCTGCGATGACACCAGCCAATTCCCTCAGCACCCGCGGATGAAGGTCATCCGGGCCCGCCGACGTGGACACATCTAAGCCCTCCAGGTAATCCTTAACTAGGTCTGAACTAGCAGTCAGGGGACTCGCATCCTTCCCAGGGCCTCTCTGCACTGTCACCCAAGAGCGCCCCATTGTCAGCGGACAGGGACACAGAGGCAAAGACCTTGTTGAAGAGTTCTGCCTTCTCTCACGTGTCCGTCACCAACTGCCCTGCCCTGCCCTGTAGGGGTCCGATGTTACCCCGAGGCTTCTTCTTGCTACTTATATACTTGAAGAAGGACTTTTTGTTATCCTGAATCCCAGAAGCTAATCTAAGCTCCAGTGCTGCTTTCACCTTCCTCACCAAATCCCTACAAGCTCGGGGCAGGGAGGTGTACTCCTCCTGGGTCCGTGCCCCTGCTTCCACCGCCAGTACCCTTTTTTCTTTGCCCTCAGGCCAGCCTGGATATCCGCGCTCAGACATGAAGTTTTCTTGGACCCTTTTCCCACCTTCCTGCACAGAGGAATTGCGTCCTGCTGCGCCCCAAGGATAGCCTCCTTGAGGAAGGACCAACTTTCCTGGGCCCCCAGACTAGCTATGCCCGGGCTCCGAGTGCCTCCCTGACTACTGCCCCGAGCACAGCGAAGTTGCCTTTCCTAAAGTCAAGCATTTGCGCTGAGCTAATTACCCTCCCCACCTTTCTCTGAATAGCAAACTGGATCACTTCGTGATCACTGTCCCCAGCCTCCCTTGTACTAGCACCTCCCGCACCAGGTCGTCCCCAGAGGCTAACACCAGATCCAGGACGGCGTTTCCCTCGTGGGGACGAGCACCTCCTGCATGAGGTGCAGGTCCTGGACGCACGTCAGGAGCCTTCGTGAGTGGCTCGACCTGGCCGCCTGCTCCTCACAGTTGATGGCAGGGTAGTTCATATCCCCCATGAGCACAACATCCCTTGCACGCACGGCCTCCCCCAGCTGCCTGGAGAATTGCACATCCAGCTCTTCCTCCTGACGTGATGCCTGTAGTAAACCCCTACCGCCAGATCCCTCCCCCCGCCCTCCTTGGAGCTTGACCCACAGGGTCTCAGTTAAGCCTTCCTCTGGTCCCATTTGGAAGGTAGAACGGCTATATTTTTCCCTAACATAAAGCGCAACCCCCCCACCTTTTTTCCCCTTCCTATCTCTTCATTTAAACTGTCCTGTTAAACTTTGGCAAGATTGAGTCACTCTTTCAAAATAATTTATCATGGTTGTATTAGCATTTTCTGAGAGAAAAGTTGGGTTTTTTGGACCAGTTGCGGTCAAAAATAATGTGCTTGAAGACAACACCCACAGAATTAGAATATAATTTTCATTATCTTAATCATGGGCCTGTGCCAGTTGAATTAGAGAACAAATTATATGGTGTTACAGTCATCATAACAGCTTCTTCTGCACTGCATGGTTCTTCTCTCTAGGCTAATGTACAGCAGTTGCCATTCCTCCTGTTTGCCACTCTGAACATTTCTGCATTCTTCAACGTCTCTTTCTTTCTCAGCATTACCCAACAAAGCTGTTCTACCAATAGCCTAATGAAACACTGGGCAATTTTTGCATTGCTTTTAATGACATGTTTAATGTTGTCTTTTTTCCCATGGGAACAGTGTGGACTTCCCATGGAGAAGAAAATATGTCCCTGTAGCCGTCCTGTTGGTGGGAGTTCTCACAAACCTGTGGTGGGATTTGTTGAAGCCGACATGTAAGTTCAAAATCACTGGATAGAACCTAAAAAGAAATTTAGAATTGTATATTCTAAATTGTTTATTGGGCTAGAAAACTGGACAAATGTTCTGAGTAGAATTCACTGGAAGTGATTTGTTCCCCTCCTTAATTACCACCTTATTTTCCTCCCTTCTCAGAGCCATGGACCTCTCTTATTGGCAACTGGGGAAGGTGAAACCCTTAAAGAAGGGAGCTTTGGGGAAAGAGTGAAACCTTCATCCAGTTAAAGCAAATTTTTGTTTCTTAACACAGGTCTAAGGATATAATAGAGAGAGGATACATTTTGGAGAGTCCTGGCTTACGGAAGAATGAAGCAGAGAGGGACTTGCCTCCAGCCTCGGTCTGCCTCGCAAGAGTGCTGCTCCATTCTTCCATGCTCCTGGGGACCATTACAGAGCGCCAGGTTAGAAAACAAATGCCCCCAGTAAAATTACAGTGTGTCTTATCTCAATGCCTGTCTGTCCTCAGTTACTGAACGGTGCTGTCTAGTGTTATCTTGCTCTTACTTATGATGGTAACTTTGTGTAGGCTATATTTGTTTGTGAGACAAATGATTGTGAGAGATAATTCTGGAAACACTTTGTCTTTCAGTCGGTTTTGAATCTAATGAAAGAGAAGCCACAAGTTGTGGAAGAATTCTTTCAGGACCACCTTGAAAAGGACATAACATTCCTAGCAGAGTCACTTGGCAGAAATATAGATGATGCCACCATCATTGTCCACCTGTTTCTCAGATATCTTCTTGACAGCACAGCAGGTACAGAAATGCTTCAGCTTTGTTGCTGCAGTTTTGACAGGGAATTTTCACCAGGTGTGTTTTGTCACAGCCAGATGCAAGGCTAGACAGTGAAGAACAATATGCATGGGTCACGCTGATAGGTTTGTGGGAGATGGAGACTGCATTGTGGAGAAAAGAAACCCTGCACTAGATGTAGGGATCCTAGAGGAAGTCAGCTGCACATGAGCTGTCAACGTGATGTTGAAACTACAGGGACCCTAGACCCAAAAAAGAAGTTATTACTAAGGCACCATCCTCAGATCAGTATGCTTGAGATAGGGTTAGTAACCACAGTGGTTCTTCTCAGAACCAACATATATATAGGTTCATGTTATATACATATTAGTTTCATAGTTTCTAGGGTTGGAAGGGACCTGAGCAGATCATCTAGTCCGACCCCCTGCCATGGCAGGAAAGAGTACTCGGGTCAAACGACCCCAGCAAGGTGTTCATCTAACCTCCTCTTAAACACCCCCAGGGTAGGGGCCTGCACCATTTCTCTTGGAAGCTGCGTCCAGACCCTAGCCGCCCTGACCGTGAAGTCACGCCTCCTGATATCTAACCTAACCCTGCCCTCTGCCAGCTTGTGACCATTATTCCTGGCCACTCCTGGCGGTGCTCGGGGGAACAGGGACTCTCCCAGTGCCTGCTGATCCCCCCTGACTAGTTTGTAACAGGCCACGAGGTCCCCTCTCAGCCTTCTCTTGTGGAGGCTGGACAGGTTCAGGTCCCGCAGCCTCTCCTCATAGGGCCAGTCCTGCTGTCCCCGATCATACAAGTGGCCTCCTCTGGACCCTCTCCATGCTGTCAACATCTCTCTTGAAGTGTGGCGCCCAGAACTGGATGCAATACTCCAGCTGTGGCCTGACCAGTGCCGCATAGAGGGGGAGGATCACCTCCTTGGACCTGCTTGAGATGCATCTGTGGATGCAGGACAAGGTGTGGTCGGCCTTCCTGACCGCGTCCCCACGCTGCTGGTCCATGTTCATCTTGGAGTCAATGATGACCCTCAGATCCCTTTCCGCCTCCGTGCTGACAAGAGGGGAGTTCCCCAAAGTGTAGGTATGGTGCCAGTTGTTCCTCCCGAGGTGCATCACCTTGCACTTGTCTGTGTTGAAACCCATCCTATTCTTGTCCGCCCACCCTTGTAACCTGTCTAGGTCTGATTGTAGCCTGTTGCATCCTTCCAGTGTGCCCACATCCCCCCACATCTTAGTGTCATCAGAAAATTTGAGCAGAGTGCTTTTTACCCTCTCATCCAAATCGCTGATGAAGATGTTGAACAGTGTGGGCCCGAGGACCGAGCCCTGGGGGACCCCACTGGCCACGTCCTTCCAGGTTGAGAAGGACCCGTCCACTACCACCCTCTGGGTGTGGCCCTCCAGCCAATTGGCGACCCATTTGTCTGTGTGGGTGTCTACACCACAGCCCCCCAGTTTCTTTATGAGAACAGGGTGAGAGACAGTGTCAAAAGCCTTCCGGAAGTCCAGGAAGACTATATCCACTGCTCCCCCTGCGTCTAATGATCTGTTAATCTGATCGTAAAAGGCCACCAGGTTGGTCTGACAGGACCTGCCACTGATGAACCCGTGTTGGTTTCCCCTAAGCATGCAGTTCCCTACTGGCCCCTCCTGGATGTGTGCCAGCATAATTTTCTTGAACAGCTTGCCTAGGATCAAGGTGAGACTAACCGGCCTGTAGTTTCCCGGGTCCTCCTTCCTGCCTTTTTTGAAGATGGGGACCATGTTGGCCCTCATCCAGTCCTCCAGTACTTCACCAGAGCACCCACAGCCCCCTCACCAGGTCATCACCCGTGGCCAACACTAGGTCCAACAAGGCATCCCCCCTGGTGGGGCTGTGCACCTCCTGGGTTAGATGGAGGTCCTGTCCAATAACCTACGTGAGCAGTCAGACCTGGCTGACTGCTCTTCCCAGCAGATGTCCGGGAAATTCAGGTCCCCCATGAAAACCACATCCCTAGCCTTCACCACCTCTGTGAGCTGAGCCAAGAATTCCTGGTCAAGCTCCTCTCCCTGGTTGGGAGGTCTGTAGTAGACCCCCACCCTTAAGTCCTTTTCCCATCGACTGCCTTGTACTCTAACCCAGAGCACTTCAGAGTGCCCCTCCCCTGGCTCCTTGCTAATTAACGAGGATGTGTATTCCTCCTTAATATAGAGTGCCACGCCCCCACCTCTCTTTCCTATCCTGTCCCTCCTGTACAGCCTACAGCCCTTGACATTGACCACCCAATCATGCGTTTTGTCCCACCACATTTCTGTAATCCCCACTATGTCCGGGCTGGTGTCAGCCAGCAGGAGGGTGAGTTCCTCCTGCTTGTTGCCCATGCTACGAGCGTTTGTGTAGAGGCATTTGAGGCCTCCTGTGGGTGTGTGTGTTGACCCCCGAGTCCCAGCATTACCCTGGCCCCTCTCTCTTACCTGTTTGATTGCTTCACTCATTGGTCTGGGCTGGGCTGTAGTTGTGGGTGCTGTTTGCTCTGGCAGTCCGATGTTTCCTCCACCCTCATCTTCCCCTTCCCCCGATGAGCCGAGTTTAAAGCCCGCTGGAGGAGGTCCGCCAACCTAGAAGAGAACACAAGCTTACCTTTAGGGGAAAGGTGGGGCCTGTCCCACCCCAGCATGTCTCTCGTCGTGATGTGCCGGTCGTGGCTGAGGAAGCCAAAGCCTTCCTCGAAGCACCATTCCTGCAGCCGCCAGTTGGTCTGTGCGAAACTTCCATTCACTGTTTTGAAGGGATAGTATTTCATTTCATTATTTTGTTTCATTTCAAAGCACTGTATTGTTTTGTTTCATTGAAACTGTTTCACCGGTTTGACAGGTTTAGACGTTTTGCCCATAGGCTATAATGGGGAACCATGAAAATGCCTATAACTCTGTCATTTCTTGCCTGATTCAGATGACAATTTCAGGGATGCCCCTTGCCAAGTTTCAAGGAGATAGGTGTAGGGGCTTTTGTGAAACTGAACCTCAAACAGATGAAAGCAAAACTTGAATCACCTGCCGGCAGTGGCAGCCTCCTGGCATGCTGTCCGCAGATCTGGACCCGCACCCTGGGAGGGCTGTGGGGCTGTGCTGGACTCCTCCAAGAGATGCAGGTCCCTGCAGAATGCATGCAGGATGACAGGCTGCTGCCGCTGACTGGAGCCAGTGCTGGGGACAGCCTGCGCCCAGCACTGGGAAGACTGCTGCTGCTGCTGGCCCCAGGCATCAGTGGCAGACCCTGCCATCCTGCATGCAGATCTGGGGGCGCACACCCCCAGGAGAGGTCCAGCACAGCCCCACAGCCCTCCTGGGGATGTGGGCTCCCAGAACTGTGTGCAGGATGACAGCATGCTGCCTCTGCCAACTGGGACCAGCAGCAGAACCAGTCTTCCCCGCACTCAACGCAGGATTTGCCCAGACCTGGTCCCAACTGGCAGTGGCAGCCTGCTATCGTCCCATATCTTTTGGGGGACCACACCTTGCATGAAGAGATGGGGGAAGACATCAGAGGGCTGGGGAAAGATTAGGGAGCTTGGGAATCCAACTGGGAACTGGGGAAACATTCAGGCACCTGAACATTCACCCAGCTTCTGGTTCAATTCCCCAGCTGTCTAACCACTTCCCCCAGCTCTCTTATCATTTCCCCATCTCTTCCTCGGTGGGGTGCAGGCCCTCGGATCTGTGCACAGGGTTTCAGCAGGATACCACCGCAGTTTCAGTGGCAGCCTGAACTCTGCATGGAGACTGGGGGCCTGTGCCCCCGCCGGGAAGAGCTGTGGGAAATGATCAGGGAGCTCAGGGAAGTAATCAGAGAGCTGGAGAATCAGAAAGGGAGCTGGATGTCAATATCAGAGCAGTCCTTCCCCGCTTTTCCTCCTCCCTCTCCTTAGTTTCTGTTTAGATGTAGCAAGCTCCACTTTGAAACTTGAAACCATTTCAAAACTTTCAAAATGTTTCATAGATTCATAGATATTGGGGCTGGAAGGAACCTCAGAAGATCACCGGGTCCAGCCCCCTGCCTCAGAGGCAGGAAGTCAGCAGGGATCATAGGATCCCAGCAAGATAAACATCCAAATTTCCCTTGAAGGTGTTCAAAGTAGGTGCTTGAACCACGTCCAGTGGGGGGCTCAGACAGGAAAGAAGTTCTTTCTTATGTGCAGCCTGAAACAGTCCTGAAGGAGTTTGTGACCGCTTGACCTTGTCATCTTGCCCTCTGATCATGCGCGTGGCTCTCCTCTGGACTCTCTCAAGCTTCTCCACATCCTTTTTGAATTGTGGAGCCCAAAACTGGATACAGTACTCCAGCTGCGGCCTCACCAAGGCCTAGTACAATGGGAGGATGACATCCTGGGATTTACTTGAGAATCATCTGTGGATGCAAGCAAGGGTTTTGCTTGCTTTACTAGCCACAGTATCACATTGCAGGCTCGTATTCATCTTCTGGTCAATCATGCAAGGTCACAGTTGGTGGGGCTAACCGGACCTTGCTGTGCATCCACAGGTGCATCTCAAGCAGGGCCAGGGAGGTGATCCTACCCCTGTATGCAACACTGGTCAGGCCACAGGTGGAGTACTGCGTCCAGTTCTGTGCGACCCACTTCCGGAGGGATGTGGACAACATGGAGAAGGTCCAGAGGAGGCCACACACATGATCTGGGGACAACAGGGCAGACCCTACAATGAGAGACTGAGGGACCTGAACCTGTTCAGACTTCACAAGAGAAGGCTGAGGGGGGACCTGGTGACCATCTATAAACTCACTAAGGGGGACCAGAAGGGTTTGGGAGAGACCTTGTTTCCCCAAGCACCTCCCACCCCCCGCCCTGCATAACAAGGAATAATGGCCACAAGTTGTTGGAGAGGAGGTTTAGATTAGACATCTGTAAGAACTACTTCACAGTCAGGGCGACTAGGGTCTGGAACCAACTTCCTAGGGAAGTTGTGCTGGCTCCTACCCTGGGGGTCTTTAAGAAGAGGCTTGATGCCTACCTAGCTGGGATCATTTGAGCCCAGTTTTTTCTCCTGCCCTGGCAGGGGGTCGGACTTGAAGATCTACAAGGTCCCTTTGACCCAACTTCTATGATTCTATGATGCTATGTCCCCCAAGCCCCTTTTGTCCATAGTGCTAGCCAGTGTAACACTGCCTAGCCAATAAGGATATTGCAGATTTTTCTTCCCTTACATTTTTTGGTGTTAAACACCATCAGGTTCTCATCTGACCATTTCCTGAGCCAGTCAAGGTCAGCCTAGATCACCCTCCTGTCCTCAGGTGTGGATGCTTTACCCCAGAATTTGGTGTTGTCAGTAAACTGGGCCAGTCTGCTTCTGATACCAATGTCCACATAATTAATGAAGATGTTGAATAGTATAGGCCCAAGGACAGAGCCTTGGGGGACCCCACTGGTCACAGGGCACCATGGCAATTGACTTCCATCACCCTCTGGATCCTACCACAGAGCCAATTCCCCACCAATAGATTGTGGTGAGGCCGAGGTCACAGTTAGCCAGTTTTGTCAAGAGGTGATTATGGGATACCAGATTGAAGGCTTTTTTTAAAGTCAAGATATACATCAATTTCTTCTCCTTTGTCCAG
This sequence comes from Crocodylus siamensis, assembly GCF_052110815.1. Lineage (NCBI taxonomy): Eukaryota > Metazoa > Chordata > Crocodylia > Crocodylidae > Crocodylus > Crocodylus siamensis. Next base: position 422,041,509 of record NC_143395.1, on the reverse strand, counting down.
CTGATAGGTCAACTAGGCATAAAAGGAAATGAGATTGGTCAAGCAAGACCTACCCACAACATACCCATGCTGGCTATCCCTCAGGATGTTGCCATCAACCAGTCTGTTAAGAATGGCCTCTTTGATAATATTTTCTAAGACTTTCCCCAGGATAGAGGTCAGGATGATGGGTCTATAGTTTGCCAGATCCACTTTCCTCCCTTTCTTGAAGACAGGCACCACACTGGCCTTTTTCCAATCTGCTGGCACTTCACCAGAGCGCCAGGAGTTCTCAAAGAGCCGTGTCATCGGCTGAGCTATGATGCTAGCCAAATCCTTGAGTACCCTGGGGTGTAGGTTGTCAGGGCCAGCTGACTTGAAGGTATCCAGCTTCTCAAGGTGTTCCTTCACAAGATCAGCATTAATCAAGGGCAAAGAATCTCCCTCACTTTGGCCTCCCTGTCCCATGGTGGGCAGAGGTATCCCATAGGACTGGCGAAAGACCAACGCAAAGTACCCATTTAGTAGGTTGGCTTTTTTCTGGGCATCAGTTGTCCCATCTGGTTCAGCAGGGGTCCAATGTTGCTCTTGCTTTTCCTCCAGCTCCCTCCATATCTAAAAAAGGAGTTTTTATTGTCTTTGATACTTGTAGCTAGTTGGAATTCAGTCACAGCCTTGGCTTTCCTGGTTCACTCCCTGCAGTCCAGACCAGTGCAGAGTATTCTTCCTTGGAGGTGGATCTAGTCCTCCATCCTTTGTAGGTCTTTCTTTTTAGATGCAGGAGGTCTGCTAGGTCCCTGGAGGGGCAAGGGGCCTGCTGTGCCCTTTTGCTGCCTTTCCTGTGAGATGGGATAGACTTTGCTTGTTCATCCAGGATCGCTCCTTTGAGGAGCAACCACTCATCCTGAACTCCCCTCCCCTTTGGGTTGTGTCCCTTTAGGGCCTCACTGGCAAGCCTCCTGAGCTTGTCAAAGTCAGCATTTCTGAAGTCAAGGACTTCTGTATTGCTGACTGACTTGCCAACTTTACAGTGGATGGTGAAGTTGATCAGCTCGTGGTCACTGTCACCCAGCTTCCTTTCAATTGTTAGGTTGCTGATTAGGTCATCCCCTATTGCCAGAACCAGGTTGATCTGTGCTTTACCTCTCATTGGCTCGTAGACTTGTTGCATCAGATAGAGCTCATCCACGCATGAGACAAAGCTCTCCGACCGCTCGGATTTGGCCAAGTGCTCTTCCCATGGGATGTCTGGGTAGTTGAAGTCTCCCATGATAACCATGTACTGGGAACGTGTGGCCTCCGCTGGCCCCCGCTGACAACATAGCAGGCTCTGCTGGGGCTGCAAGAGGTTCATACCTGTTGCAAAGCTCCAGCAGGGTGGGGACCTTGGTGTGGCAGGCCTTGGGGCCCTTGATCACCTTGGTCTGACCCCTGGGCTGGACAGTAAAGGTGGTACTCGAGTCCTGCTTTGTCCTGGAGGGAGACCATGGTTCTACCCTCTGCCTCCCGGGGGAGAAGGGCCTGGCAGTAGGAGTCAATTTCCTGCTCTCAGTCCCTGATGGTGCGCAGTCTCTGGACTGTGACCTGGAGCTCCTCCAGCGGGCACGCTGGAGACCCCTTAGGGAGCAGACCCCGCAAGGGGAGGTGGCCATGCTCCCGGCCCCATCGTCTGAAAAAGTGACAGGCAGGCCCCGCAGCTGAGAGCCAGAGACTCCGTCTGTGTGGAGCCCAGAACCATGGCTTCATCTGGGTGGAGGCCTCTGAGGCACTACAGTGGGAGGCGGCAGACCCAGAGGGGACCCTCGGGTTGCGGTGCATGCCCATCCACATTGTGCTGCTGGTAGGCTGGTTACTGATGGGACTGTGTCTTTGTTTAATTTCAAAGCTGTTTAAAAGCCTTTGGTTTTGTTTCAATTTTCCTGTTTTGAGCTTGAAACACATCGAAACATCTTCAAAACAAAACACCCATTGAAATTGTGTACAGCCCTAATATACACACACACACACTGTGTGCGTGTGTGTGTGTGTGTGTAAATAAATAAATAAATGAAAGCCTTAGTCTGTCTGTCTGTCTGTAATGCTTTATTTGCACTCTGATTGGTTGTCTTGGCAGCTAATCACAATGCTGAATGATACAACCAAAGTGCTCCAAGAACATTCCAGACAAGAAGAGGTGGCTGTGGCATGCTGCCATGATGGCAGGGACAGAGGGTACAGAGCAGGGGGCAAGGCCAGCAATGGTGGCCTCACCACCCCTGCAGACCTGCTCCCTGGAGGTGATGGCGATGGAGCAGTTGGATTAGGGAGCCAGGCCACCACCTCTGACCACACCCTCCCTCCCCCTGGCCCTGATTCCTGGTGGTGGTGGTGGCATGGCTTGCTGGCTGAGGGGGACCGAGGGGATGGTGGGGCAAGCTTCCCCCCCCCACACTCTCTCCCTGCCCAGTCCTGGGAGGCAGCAGCAGTGTAGGGTGCTGGGTGGCTGCGCTCTGTCCTCCCCCCAACCCCATCATTCCTGAAGAGCAATTGGCTAGTGTGTGCTTGTAGGCTTCTTGGCCTTTTGGCTAAGATCAAGTGCATGACGGTGAGGCCTACTGCCACCTGGGGATGCCCACCTGCTCCTGGGCCAAGCAGACACCAGAAGAGACTATCAACGGGATCATGCAGGATGCTCACAAGCTGCACTTGTCCCTGGTAGCCCACTGGCAGAAGATAGACATGGTGAACACCTAACTCATCACCCTCATCACATTCATCCTGAAAGACCTGGCAGTTCCCAAGACCTCCCTCAAGAAGGTGGATGCTGAGACCCGGTGGCTGCTCAAGAAGTGGCTGCACCAGCTGCTAAGGGCCAGCAATGAGGTCCTGCACATCCCCTACTGGCAGGGAGATGCCTATTTCCCTTGTATGGGAGAACTCTGCGACACTGCAGTGGTCACCCATGTCTTCTGCCTCCTGACCTGCCCGGACACAACGGTAAGTACCATCGCTGCCAGCACTCTTGAAGAGACTGTCCACAAGAGGATTACGAGGCAGCTGGACGGATGTGACTTGGCCACCTTCCTCAGCACCTTGCTGGAGGGCGAGTTCAGCTGAGACAGCAGGGACTTTGTGTTGCTGTGGAGCCGAGCCCGCAACACCACGTGCCGCCTTGGGAAACGCATTAGCTGCACCTGGACCTGAACCGAGGAGCACCAAGAGCTAGGAGTCTCCCTGCAACCAGCCCCACACACCGACCGTGTCACCGTGATGCCCCGCACGAGGAACTTCCAGGAGAGGTTCCTGAAGGACACTGTCCGAAACAAGTATGCCGGTGACCTGAGGGCCAGACCCGACCAGGGCAAGGTCTTCGACGTCACCTTGAAGTGGGACTCCAGCAACCACTTCATGCCCAGTGGGAGCTTCACGTGCTTCACAGTCTGGCACTTCCTCCACTGCACCCACCTCAACTGCCTGCCTCTGAATGGGGCCATGTGCTTCGGCCACCAGGACAAGAGGTGCCAACGGTGCGACTACGTGGCAGAGACCCTCCCACATGTGCCATGCAGCTGCAAGCTGCACACCAGAGCCTGGCAGCTCTGCCACAATGCTGTCCAGGACCGCCTGGTGAGGGCCATCCTGGCTGCAAAGGGAGAGATTTCCATGAACTGCACTATTCTGGGCTGCGAGTGCCAGATGCAGCCCGACATAGTCATCACCAATGAAGAGGCAAAGAGGGTCATGATCGTGGATGTCACCATCCCCTTCGAGAACCGGCACCAAGCCTTCACTGATGCCTGGGCTTGCAAGTGGGAAAAGTACGTTCTGCTGGCCAGCACCTTGAGGGACCGTGGCTACGATGTGACGATCAACATGCTCTTTGTGGGAAGGCTTGGAGCCTGGGACCCCAGCAACGAGAGGATCCTGTGTGCCTGCCGCATCACCTGCTGCTATGCCAAGTTGATGTGCTGCCTCATAGTGTCCGACACCATCCGTTGGTCCCATGACATCTACATAGAACACATCACGGGCCACCACCAGTATTCTGACCAGACCAGACAAGCCACCACCGGACCGGACCCCGGGGGGACCGCCTGAACTTCCCCCCACCCAAACCAGATGGACCTTCACTTCTGAGAGGATTCTTCAACAATGGACGCCACCACTCCACCTGAAGAGGACCCCCACGATGAGACTATATATGGACTGAGACACTTCCTTTGAACCACTTCCTCTACCATTGCAGACCATTGTAACGGGTTTCTGTGTATCTATCTCCTCTCTCTCTCAGCATTGCGATCCCCCTCCCTTCCCTTTCCCCCATCCCCCACCACCGGGCTTAGTTGGTTAACATTGTGTCTCCTGTAACCTAGTTGTGCTCCCCTCCTCACCCCCATCCCTCTATTGTTAGTCCCTCGCTTGGGCAATCTGTATTTCCCTACCAGATTTGTCATTTTTTTGGATTCCCAATCCTAAACCTTTACTAATAAAAGTCAGTAGAGCCAGGGGATGAGGCACCTGCACGATGGCAAGGCCTACTGCCAGCTGGGGATACCCACCAGCTACCGGGCCAAGCAGACACCAGAAGAGACCATCAATGGGATCATGCAGAATGCTCACAAGCTGGACTTGTCCCTGCTAGCCCCCTGGCAGAAGATAGACATGGTGAACACTTAACTCATCACCTGCATCGCGTTCATCCTGAGAGGCTTGGTGGTCCCCGAGACCCTGCTCAAGAAGGCAGATGCTAAGATCCGGTGGCTGTTCAAGAAGTGGCTGCACCTGCTGTTAAGGGCCAGCAACAAGATCCTGCATCTCCCCTACCAGCAGGGAGGTGCCAACATCCCCCGCATGGGACACCTCTGCAACATCACGGTGGTCATCCAGGCCTTCCACCTCCTGACCTGCCTGGATGCCATGGTAAGTATCATTGCTGTCAGTGCCCTTGAGGAGACCACCTGCAAGAGGATCGCGAGACAGCGGACTGGACGTGACTTGGCCACCTTCCTCAGCGGCTCACTGGAAGGTGAGTTCAGCAGAGACAGTGGGGACTTTGCCTTGCTGTGGAGCTGAGCCTGCAACGCCATGCACCACCTCAGGAAATGCATCAGCTGCACCTGGACCTGGACTGAGGAGTGCTGGGAGCTGGGAGTTTCCCTGCAACCAGCCCCGCATGCTGACCGCATCACTATGACAACCCACACAAGGACCTTCCTGGTGGAATGTAGCAACCACTTCATGCCCAGTGGGAGCTTCACATGCTTCACAGACTGGTCCTGCCTCAGTTGCCTGTCTCTGAATGGGGCTGTCCACTTCGGCCACCGGGACAAGAGGTGCCAATGGTGCAGCTATGAAGTAGAGACCCTCCCCCATGTGCTGTGCAGCTGCAAGCTGCATGCCAGAGCCTGGCAAGTCTTCCACAATGCTACCCAGGACCACCTGCTGAGGGCCATCCTGCAGGGTGAGGGCACTATACCAGGCTGCAAGAGCCAGATGCAACCCAACATCATCATTATGAATGAAGAAGTCAAGAAAGTTGTGATCGTGGATGTAACCATCTGCTTCGAGACCCAGTGCCAAGCCTTCATTGATGCCTGGACTCACAAATGGGAGAAGTACGCCCTACTGGCCGACATCCTGAGGGGCCATGGCTCCGACGTGACAGTTGATGCACTCCTCATGGGAATGCTCAGAGCCTGGGACCCCAGCAATGAGGGTGTCCTGCGTGTCTGCCGTGTCTCCTGCTATGTCTGCTGCCGCTATGCCAAACTCATGCAATGCCTTATGGTGTCTGACACCATCTGCTGGTCTTGGGACATCTACATGGAACACATCACAGGCCACTGCCAGTATTCTGACCCCACCAGATGAACCGCTACCTGAACCCCCGCTCTGCACCAGATGGACTTCACTTCGAGAAGATTCTTCAGCAATGGATGACCCTGCTCCACCTGAAGAGGACCCCCATGATGAGACTATATATGGACTGAGACACTTTCTTCAAAGTACTTCCTCCACAATTGCAGACCATTGTAACCAGTTTCTGTGTATCTATCTTCTTTCTCTCTCAGCATCGTGAACCCCCTCCCTCTCCTTCCCCTATCCCCCTTTCCCCCACCGCCAGGCTTAGTTGGCTAACATTGTATTTTCTGTAACCTAGTTGCATTCCCCTCCTCACCCCCATCCTTCTAATGTTAATATTTACTTACCGGCTTTGTCATCTTTTTTTGGATTCACAATCCTAAACATGTACTAATAAAAGTATATATATATATATATATGAACTGATAACTTATTTAGGAATCCAGTGGCCTGGTAACAGTTTTTTTCAATTATTTGCAACTTCTCTGACATAAGATTAAGAAGTGAAATAATAAACATTGAAGTGTAATTTTATCTTTCTTGTAGATGAAGAAATAACTGTTAAATCTATGCATGAAAAGGAAGACAGAAAAAAGTGGGAAAGCTGTTTTAAAATTCTTACTCACTCAATTTTTCAGGTATGTGAGCACCGGTTTTCTGTATCTAATAAATATCAGACATATCATATACATGATTATTTTAGAGGATAATAGATGCAGCAATTTTCTTTTCTCCTTAAAAAAGTAAATAAATACCAGAAGCCATTAGTCACAGACTGCCCTTCTAAAATGTCATTTATACCCAAAGTTCCCAATGATGCTCAGTTTTACATTCATGTATATGCATATATATGCACACAGAAGCATTAACCATTTTTAGTTTTGTTAATCTTCCAGTCCAAAGCCCGTCCATTTTGTTAAGCCTCCAACAGGAGAAAAGCCTCTGTATTTGGGACTTTACTAATACATCATTGTAGCAAGTGCTTTTCTCAAGTGTGGTCACAATGCCCACTGGTGGCTGCTTAGCCCTTTTTAACCTGACTCCCCTTGGGGCCCTCTCCCCTTTGCTCACCCACCACAACTTGATGCTAATGACTTCTGATGCAAGGAGATTGCCCCAAGACTGGTCTTACTGTTAAGACCACAGGCGCTCATAGTCATTATTTTAGGGACTAGTTTCATGGGCCCCTTCTTCCTCAATACATGTTCCCATGCCTCGCAGGTGATCTGCTAACACAACTCTCTGCCTGCTGGCAGGACCCAAGCACTGGATCTCCTTCAACACACCCTAGTCCTCTCTGGTTCTTCCTGGTCCCCTTCCCCAGTCACCTGACTCTGGCGTGCCTAGGCCTCCTGGGCTCCAGACCCTCTTGTTTTCCCCTCCCCCCCACAAGGTGCTAGACATTTTTCCCAAGTACCTAGTCCTTCTGAGGCTCTCACTCTTTTCTGCACTTGTTGTCTTATCTCTAGGCCTGTCTCTTCCAAGGCTTACCCTGGTCCCTTACTCTGCCCCTCTGCTCCTAGGCCTCTCTATTTCAAGGCCTGGCCAGCTTTCAGGCTTAGTGCTGCTTGCTCCAGCTCAGCAATTTGTCTCAGAAGTCCTACTGCCAGGAGCTCCCTTCCCAGTGACACTCATGGGTAAACTGCCCTAACCAGCTCCTGCCATGAGCTTGTAAGGCTCAAACCCCACCCCTTCTTGTCAGAAAACTCCTCAGTCCATGTCCCCTCCCCCCTTCTACCAGCTGACAAATCAGCTCCACAGTAAAGCGTCACCATCTACACATGTGCCCATATTAAGGCTCAGGAAATTAATTAACTCCAATAGGACAGTACTCTCTGGGACAAGTATTATTTCACAGATTTCATAGATATCAGGGTTGGAAGGGACCTCGGAAGATCAAGTCTAGCCTCCCACCCAAAAGCCAGAAAGTCAGCTGGGGTCAATCTCATTTCCTCCTATGATCAGGTGACCTATCACCTGGACAAGGGAGATGAGATTGATATCATATATCTTGACTTCAGAAAAGCCTTCGATCTGGTATCCCATGATCACCTCTTGGCAAAACTAGCCAACTGTGGCCTTGGGTCCACCATGATCCACTGACTGGGAAATTGGCTCCATGTTCAGGCCCAGAGGGTAGTAATTGATGGCAGTCACGCATCGTGGTGCCCTGTGACCAGTGGGGTCCCCCAAGGCTCTGTCCTGGGACCCATCCTGTTCAACATCTTCATTAATGATGTGGACATTGGAGTCAGGAGTGGACTGGCCAAGTTCGCCGATGACACCAAACTTTGGGGCAAAGCATCGACACCAGAAGATAGGCGGGTGATCCAGGCTGACCTGGACAGGCTCAGCAAATGTGCAGACGAGAACCTGATGGTGTTTAACACTGAAAAATGCAAGGCCCTCCACCTTGGGAGGAAAAACCTGCAGCATCCTTATAGGCTCGGCAGCGCTACGCTGGCTAGCACTACAGAAGAAAGAGACTTGGGGGTCATCATTGACCACAAGATGAACATGAGCCTGCAATGCGATGCTGTGACTAGTAAAGTGACCAGAACGCTGTCTTGCATCCATAGATGCTTCTCGAGCAAATCCTGGGACGTCATTCTCCCCTTGTACTCGGCCTTGGTGAGGCCGCGGCTGGAGTATTGCATCCAGTTTTGGGCTGCACAATTCAAAAAGGATGTGAAGAAGCTTGAGGGAGTCCAGAGGAGAGCCACGCGCATGATCAGAGGTCAGGAAAACGGACTTTACGATGACAGGTTGAGAGCCACGGGACTCTTTAGCCTGGAAATGCGCAGGCTCAGGGGTGATCTGATGGCCACCTATAAGTTTATCGGGGTGACCACCAGGATCTGGGGGAACGTTTGTTGACCAGAACGCGCCAAGGGATGATGAGGTCAAACGGTCATAAACTCCTGCAAGACCGTTTCAGGCTGGACATAAGGAAGAATTTCTTTCCTGTCCGAGCCCCCAAGGTCTGGAACAGCCTGCCAGCGGAGGTGCTTCAAGCACCTACTCTGAACACCTTGAGGAGAAAATTGGAAGCTTATCTTTCTGGGATCCTATGACCCCAGCTGACTTCCTGCCCTTTGGATGGGGGGCTGGACTCAATGATCTTCCGAGGACCCTTCCAGCCCTAATGTCTATGAAATCTATGAAATCAATGAAGTCACAGGATCCCAGCAATATAAGTATCCAATTTACTCTTGAAGGACTTCAATGTAGGTGCTTGAACCACCTCCAATGGCAGGCTGTTCCGGACCTTGTGGGCTTGGGTACTCCAGCTGCGGCCTCACCAGTGATGACCCCCAAGACTCTTTCTTCCATAGTGCTAGCCAGTGTAGCACTGCTGAGCCTATATGGATGCTGCAGGCTTTTTCCTTCCTCATTATCCTACAGCAGAGTAGTTATGTGTGTCAAAATGCATGTGTAAAGAGTGATTGGGGTTGGCTGAGACATGAGGGTGCTACACTGTGGAGGTTGCCTGCTGGTTAGCCTTGCACTCTAGCACCCTAGTGCCCAAGCCAGCCCCTCAGCAGCATATTGAAACAGTTTAGAGCAACTCCAGGCTGGAAGACTGACCCTCCCCACTCCCGGCAGGGCCCCTGCTATCTGGGGCTGCTCCACCCTGGATCAGTGTGCTGTGGTCATGGGTGCATGTGTAAATGCTGCACTCAGAAGTAACAACTCCAGCACAAATTGCACTAGAGTTTATTGCTACATGCTAGTTGCATGTGTAAATGCACCCAGTGTTAGACAGAAATAGAGTGGGCCCCTTTGACCCAGCATAGCACAGCCTAATTAGACCCAGCATTTACAGCCTAATTAGACAAGGCAGTATCATCATCCTTTTTCTACTGGTGGGAAGCTAAGGGCTGGAGTCCAAGGAACATGGGACAGAATAGACTTCCGGTCTCATTGTGAATGTTCCCTTGCTAGCACAGACTCTCACACCATGGAATTATTTTCATACATATGCCCAACTTTAGAACAACTGAGTTCTCTTACTATCATTCCCTCTGTTGGAGGGCCATCCTGAACTTCATGGCTGTAATGATTAGACACTTCTTGTCATTTCCAGCCTCAGTTTCTTTTTGGCCAGTTTACACCCAGTAGCTTTACCAGTAACTAAAGCCAAAGGATAGATGGCCAGTAACTAAAATGAAATAGATGACCAGTAACTAAAGCCAAAGGATAAGAGGCTTGATGACTACCTGGCTGGACTCATTTGAGTCCAGTCTTTTTCTTAATGATGACTCCAAGATCCTTTTCCACCTCTGTGCTGACAAGAGGGAAGTTCCCCAACCTGTAGGTATGGTGCCGGTTGTTCCTCCCCAGATGCATCACTTTGCACTTGTCTGTGTTGAATCCCATCCTATTCTCATCTGCCCACCCTGGTAACATGTCTAGATCTGATTGTAGCCTGTTGCTTCCTTCTAGCATGCCCACGTCCCCCCACATCTTAGTGTCATCAGCAAATTTGAACAGGGTGCTTTTTACCCCCTCGTCCAAGTCACTGATGAAGATGTTGAAAAGTGCGGGCCCGAGGACCAAGCCCTGCGGAACCCCACTGCCCACGATCTACACAGGCACCCAGGAATGCAGCACATGGATCTGGGTTGGAGAAGCTCTACCTGGCAGGGGGCCACGAGGGTCAGCCTGCCAGCCTGGGGCTGCTCCTCCCAGCTCCACATGCTGTGGAGGTGAGGTGCTGGCTGGGGCATGATGATCCTTCAGCACAGGGATAGCCAGCAAGCAGCCCCTACATTGAAGCACCTCATACCCCAGCCATCCCAGGCAGTGTCTACACATACACTGCTGTGATGCTTTTTACTCCACATCAGGATAGTACTTGTACTGTCTTTCTGGGGAGTAAATTAGTTTACTCAAGTCTAATAGCTATGCATGTTTAGGTGCAAGATGCTTACTGTGCAGCTAATTAGTTGACTGCATAGTAAACACCTCATGTAGAAACACCCAACATGTTCCTGGGACAAGAGCAATTTGAGCCAGGGCAAATTAGATATGGGCTGGCAGGGGGAATGGGGGTTAGCCTCAGGCTCCAGATGTCAGCATTGGGTGGCAAAGAGGCTGGCTGGGACATGAGAGTGCTGAATGCATGGAGCCATGTGGCAGGAAGGAGTATGGCCCTGCTGACTGGCCACAGTTTATACCCAAGGCCAGTGTCTACATGTGTGTTTAATAACAGTAAATTACCTTGGCATTAAATGGTACTGTCCCTGGCAATACTGTCTTACTATTGCATAAATTACTTCACTGAAGCCCAATTCTGTTGTACAGTGATGCTTTACTCCACAGCTTATTAGTCTATTCTGCAGTAAAGCACATGTGCAGACAGAGCCAGCTAGTACTCTTCTGCCTCCTGGAGAAGTGGCTCTGGAGAGTATCTAGGAATGTGCAGCAGAGCTGTGCTTTTAATCCACATCTCCAAAGATTTAGCCTTGTATCAGTCAGAATCCCATCTAGCCCTCAGACTGATTGGTACACAGCCCCTCCTTTCTAACAGGACAGGGTTTTTAAGAGTCATGTTTTCTTCCCCAGGGATTCAAGGAGAAACTTGCTTCTGCAAAGCAGGAGATTGCAGAGAAAGCTCACAGCTCCAGTATTCTGAAAATAGCCGAGGGACAGACCCTGCCCCTCAGTGACCTGTCAAGCACTGGGCTGATCAACAAGCCCTGCATGTGGCAATTTGAAGAGAGGATGACGGTTCAAACCCTGACACATCACATTCAACAGGAAAATGGAACAAATCAATTCCCTGTGCTCCTGGAGATTCTGTCCAAGGTCTGTGGCTATTTGAATTGATAGACACCACAAACATTTTCATACTGCTTGCACATACCTCTGGATGCACATGCACACATCAATGTATTCATTATATGTCTTGTTCTCTTCTCATGGTAAGTGCAATTTTCTGTGTGTGTATGTGTTTTATTGTAGTGCTAAAGTTTGTGGATGCATCTACACATTCAATTAATGCATCTGAATAAACTTCAGTGCAATTTGTGCCAGAGTAATCTAATCCCAATGTCATCATCTACACATGCATTTAAGCAGTTATTTACAGTACTCTACCATCAGATAGTACCTGTGTCTGACGGGACTGTTCTACACCAAAGTAAACTAATCTACTGCACCCAAATTGTGGTGTAGGTGTAGATGGTGATGCACTGAGAACTGTAGGAACACAGGACTTGTTCATGGAATTCAGTCCCTTTCTATTGCAAGCATTAATTCACAGAAACCTTTCATAAATGGATCCAACACTTTCTTTATACCAGCCTATCCCTGATCTGATAGGGGGAAGTTCACTTTCCAATGCATGAGGGAGTCTAGTGGAGTCATGTGAACATCAAGGTGTGAAGGAACAGAGTCTAAGTCCTTTGCTTGGGGAAGGAAGTTGGGTGATAGATACCTATCCTGGCTGTGAGTTGATCCTCGATTGCCAGTCAGGGTCTTCAACAGCAAGGTGTTGCCCAGAGGGGATCACTGGCAGGGCATCTGGGTAGATAGGTGGTGTGGCATGGTGCTGGTCCAGATGGAGAGGCCATCCTAAGGAGGTCATACTCTACCACCCCTTTTATAGGGGTGGGCTACTTGTGTCTCCTATGGGAGGGAAATGTCCAGACAAGGACAGTCCTGGTGTACTGAGCATGTGCACTCCAGGGAAGGATGTGCAGTTCCAGGTGTCTCTGTTGCAATATCCTGATCTCTCTAGGGTCTTTGTCTTTCAAGTGCTGGGTCCGTGGTTCCTGGGGGAGTCAATGGAAGGCAATAGTCTGGTCATTGAGCTGATGGTCCAGTCATTGAATTGATCATTTGGTAGAAGCCTGCTACCATTGTACCTCAGGCACCCCCATTCATCCCCATCCATTCAGGAACCAATTTTCATGAGACTGGTTAGACTTAAGTCACAGTTACAACATGGGTTACACCTGGACAGAGGATACAAGATGGAGGTGTGCCATACAAAATGGAAACTTGACATTACTTGTCATTACTTTACAGACATAGGCCTAAATCATATAAATTCAATATAAAGCAGTAACAATTAATACAGACATAATAGGAACATAATACAATACAAAAGAGTCAGAATCAATACAAATATAATAGAACACTATTTACAATATAAAAAGGGCTTATTACTATGTGGGAGTATAAGAACTTATCTTGACTTACCTGTAAGCCACTTATAAAGGATAGAGAGGGCAGAGAGAAAGTAAAAAATGATTAGGGGAAAGTGAGGGAGTGCATTGTTAATTTTAAAAATAAAGAAAAACTGGGCATTTTGTTACACATGAAAGATGACTATGATCAATCCAAAGTATGTGAATACCCAAACTTACCATTCAAAGGGGTCTGCATTTCCTTTCAACATTCCAAAGGGATGTACACCTCCATTTGAAATTGTATAGGAGTCCACAAATGAAAAAAGTTGGAAGACCACTGCTATATATTAACTAGCTGAAAAAAACAAACCTGGTTTGCCAACTTCATAGTTATTTTCCCCTTCTCAGCTTTTTGCTAAAATTTTAAAGAAAAATAACCAGTATCTTTACAAGGAGGGGCTACTGTACACCAGTTGTGCCTCTTAATCTGGCTCCAAATTAGAGCAGTTTCCAGTGACCAAGCCATGTGGCTATGGTCATTTTGATGTTGGATTATTCAATGTGTGTTTGCAGTCATCAGGATGTAATGCTCAAGGGGTGACCCAGAAGATCCTATGCAGGGCTGTCTCAAGACTATTGTCCAAGGTCAGTTGTAGGAATAATATTATGATTACTATTATGAAGCCAAAAACCACTGGGGTTTGGGACCCTCAGTCCCCTGTTGTTCTGAGGTGTGCAGGGCAGCTCCTCAGGAGCTGTCTCATTGCTCCTGTTTTGATATAGAGGCTTCTGGGGTCTGTGTGTTCATGGGGTGATCTATAATTTTGAAAAAGGAGGTGCAGTTCGTGTGATACATCATGTACAACACAATATGTTTTTTCTCCAGTTAAAAAGAAGCTAGAGAATTTACTAATATGCCCAGTGCCTGGGGCTATATTATTCATTTATGATAAAGTAAAAACAATTATAGTTTTTTTGGCATGTGCGTTAATTAGCTATGTCGTACTGCATATAGAAAACACAACCAACAAGCAAAAGTAATTGAAAGTTGTTATCGGATTAGACCTACAGTGACTAGAAAAACATGTAGGTCTCTGTTTGAAATTCATAAAACAAAATCTAGCCTTCTTGAGCATCTTAGCAGTGTATCCAGTGCTTCACTGTATTATTTTGGCCCCTTAGTTAATGTTCCCCTGAGTTAACAATTTTGTACCAGACTTATTCTTTTCAGCTACAGTAAAAAACATTCTGCAGAGCTGTGAAATAGGAGCTAGATTACCAAGAGGAGCTAACAGACATCAGAACTGCAGAAGAAAGGGTAGTTTGGTTAGTAGACCATCAAGGCTATATTAAAAGAAGAGAGGATCATTAACACCTGTGATAAAGAGTTTAGAAGGAATCAGGTAGATTATAATGGGCCATGAAGTAAATTGATTTTGTCATTGCTGCCAACCAGTTGGTTTTAAAATTTGGCTTGACCAGAAAATAAAAGGAGGGTAAAACTGCACCCCGGCACCACCCATGCACGTGTCGTGGAAGGCCTGCACGAACGAGCAGTTTTCCAGATTCCAAAGGTGACGCAGAAAAAATTATTCCAATCGGTGTTCAGCAGCAAAACCTGAGAAAGATCTATTGTCCTCAGACAATATGCTAGTCAGCCTGATTTAATGGTCAGCCCAACTTGGTGAAACTTGCCTTTGACAAGTAGTGACATAGTATGTGATGCCCCAACCCCCTAAGTCGCTACAAGAGACAGGGTTCACCTCTGTATTTATGTTTGAGTGCCCCTCCCCCAATTTTTCTCTCTCGTAGCAGTTCTCTCTCTCTTTCTCAAGGTGTTCATCTGGGTTTTTTGTAAAGTTTATGCACCTGCCTTTTGTTCTTATCTGTTCTTCATCAGCGAGTTCCTACTTTTTACATTTGTCCCTGAGTTTTTCAACTGTTCTTCTCGTCTTCCAATGAGCCATCACTTCATGTTAAACAGGCCCCAAACTTTCTCTTCCAGCACCAGAACATCCAGTATATACAGCATCTGCCTGACATCCTCAGCCTGCAACACACCTTAATCCACTTCTACCAAAACTGCAGCCATGAAGAGGAGCAGTTTTCCATGAGAGAGTTCTTGGAGAAGCCTCATATTTCAGGTACAGTGTAGACTTCTGGAGTTATTTGGTCATTTTCTCCCTTTGGATAAACTCTGTCTGTGTCAATGGGGTTCAGTTGCCAGCTGGCAAAAAGTCAGTGCCCCTCAGATCCAGGGAGGCATTGCTGCCTTCCACCATGGCGTGCCCTTCCCATCACCCACGGCCTTTGCTTAAGGGTTTCTGTTGTGGCCAGCTACAACAGTCCGATGGCAGCTTTACTGATATTATTCTTGAGGCATATTATACTCCGTTAGGCTGACGCCACTATTCATGGCTTGTAAGTCTTGCTGTGAGCTCAGACTCCAACAGAGGTATAACAATTAAGATGTTGCAGGGAAGATCCTGGCCACTCATGGAAACGCTTGGGCACTTCAGGGACTTGGGGAGAGTCCCCAGGGTCCCCACAATTGTTGATGCTGCTTCAGCATTTCTCCCAAAGTTCGCAGGGGCTGATATTTGGAGAGCTTTTCTTCTTCCTTCTCTGCCAGATGCATGTTCCACAGGTGAGCAACATCTATGACAAGGTGGCTGAACCACTGCTGTTACCCTTATTTATTATCACAGCCCATAGGAGGCCAGTCACCAGAGTGGCAGGTGCTGTGCAAGCACAGAGTTTTGTCGGCACAGCACAGAACTTCCCCAGTGCAGCAAAGCAGGGTACTCAACCTCTGGCCTGCAGGCTAAATCCAGCTCACGTGATCTGTCATGGAAGCGGTGACGGTTTTAATAAGTGTTCTTCTGCTGCCAAAAGTCTTTGGGGAGCCCTGTAGCCTGGATCACATGGCTCTGTGTACTAGATGGCAGGGCTGAGCCAGCCTGCAATGGGATCCAGAGTCAGGAGGCCCAGCCTGGGCACATAAGGTCTTGCCTATGGATTGGGCGTGTGATATTCATCTGGGTGTGGAGCCAAGTTGTTGGATACAGCTCCAACAAAGAACTAGTGTAGCAGGTTTGGGGAATCACTCAGCCCTACAGTCCTTCAACTATACTCAGTTTTTCCTTTTCCTTGGCCCACTGCCTCACAGGAAACCTCTTACTCATGAGGCAGTACTAAACAACACAGCCTTAACATGGTCCCTACAGGGTGCACTCACAGTCCTGAGTCCTCTCCATCCTGAGAAGATGCCTCCAGCTTCCTGCTGCTCTCGCACTGCCAGCTTCCTTCTCAAGATGTCTTTGCCTCATTTTTCTGTTGTGGTGCTGCTGCTTCCAGGCTTGCAGCTGTGGGTCTTCTCCAGACTCTGTGCCTAGGGTAAACTCCCTATCTCAGTTCCTTATTCTCCCACTCAGTTTTCAGCCTTTCTTCTCTGGTACATATTCCTCAGAGTCTTTTAGCTTCCCATGGGCCAACAAATTATCCTCTGCAACTGGTCCTGGTCTCTCAGGCAGGCCTGCAGTCAGTAGCTTTGCTGCCTGCAGCTGGACAGTAGCCTCTGACACAAACAGCGTGCTACACTACCACCTCTGGAAGCCTGCTACAATTGGTTTGACCTGTTTTGCTCTGCAGTGATACAGAATTGAAGGAACTGCCATGGCTTTTTACAAGAAGCTTTAATAATGCTCAAGGTCTCTGGGTCAGGCCTTTGGGAAAAGGTGGGTTTGAAATTGAAAACACTGACTTTGAAATAAACTAATTAGCACGCTCCAGCCAGCCTCCCTGCCTCATGTATCAGCATCCCCACACTTCAAAATGGCACTGTAATTAAAGCTCCTTCCAGCTTTAGATAAAGCACC
The DNA here is from genome assembly GCF_052110815.1 of Crocodylus siamensis. Classification (NCBI taxonomy): domain Eukaryota; kingdom Metazoa; phylum Chordata; order Crocodylia; family Crocodylidae; genus Crocodylus; species Crocodylus siamensis. Next base: position 422,024,672 of record NC_143395.1, on the reverse strand, counting down.
CCCACTCTCAGAGCTGCTCTAATTAAAGCACCCCACCCATTCAACCCTGGAGCACATGTAAAAATGCCTTTAGAGCTCAATGGATTATAATAGCTGGCACTGTTGATTGATGGGATTTGAGAGTTAGTGCCTCAGTATTAAATAACTGCAAAGAGAGAGAGAGAGAGAGATGATGAGAAAAGGCCATCAATGGTTTTGAGAGTGAAGAGTAGCAGTTTAGGTTTGATGTGATAGAGAAGAAAGGGCTAGAAGAGGGTGAAGTGGTTAGAGTGGTAGGTGAAGAAAATTATTTCTGCTGCTTCAGTATTGGTGGATCCCAGAAGGACACAACTGTATCTCAGGGACAGAAAAAGGAAGCAGGAATTCTCAGGGTACAAGATGCTTCCCGTATAAGTGTTTTGGATGGACAGAAAAGGCCATAATTTACAGCTGTCATGAAAAACCACTAAAAATGTTAAACCCAGTTTGTATATGAGGATGTGGTGAGAGGTCTAAGCCAAAGACAATGCTGAAGTTACAACTGCAAATGACAGTCAAACTGATGGCATTTGCACTGATGAAAAGGGGGGATGGAGATAAGCTTTGTATAAGCCACGTTGACTTCAGGCTGACAGTTGGCCATCACGAAAGAGATGACAGGAAGTGCAGAAGAAAGGAAACTAATCTCAAGTAGAGGTCAATCTGTGAATCACCAAAACAGAGATGTTGGTGAATTTGTTTGTAGCTGATGTTACACCAGGGGCAAGGTGTAGATCAAGAAGAGAAATGGACCAAAGGTGGCTCCTTCTGACACCCCCACAGGAATCTTGAAGCTTCTCCCAAAGATGCAATGAAGGCATGATTAGATCAGGAGAGGTCAGTGTCATGGAGATCCAAGGAGGGTAAAACTGCAAGAGGAAGACCATAGATTTATAGATTGTAACAGCTGGAAAGGACCTCACAAAATTGGGTCCAACCCCACTGCACTCGGCAGGAAAGACAACTGTGATCAGGTGACCCCAGCAAAGTGTCTGTCCAGTCTCCTCTTGAAGATCTCCAGGGTAGGTGATTGCACTAACGCTGGCGGCACATTATTTCAGTCTGGATGCTCCGTCTGTGAAGAGGTTTTTCCTAATGTTAAGCCTAAAATGATCTTCCAGGAGTTTGTGGCCATTACACCTGGCTTTTCCTAGAGGTGCCTTGGTGACTAGTTGTTTGCTGAGCCCTTGATGTATTCTCCTGATGTAGCAGTAAGCTGCTACCAAATCCCTCCAGCCTTCTCTTTTTTGGATGAAGAGGCCCAACTCCCTTAGCCTCTTATTTTATGTCTTGCTTTACAAGTCTGTGATCATACAGGTGACTCTTCTGTGGACTCTTTTAAGCTTTACCATATCCAAGTTGAAGTGTGGCTCTAGCTGTGGTTTCATCAATGCTGAGTACAGCAGAAGAATCAGTTCCTTGGTTTTACATTAGATACATTGATTGATGCAAGCCAAAGTACTGTTAGCCCTGCTGGCTCCAGCTTCGCACTGCTGGCTCATATTCATCCCACTGGAAATGGGACTATGGTCTATTATTACCCCTAGATCCCTTTCAGTTGTTGTGCTAGTCAGGTTGCTGCCACCAAGCCCGTAAGTGTGTAGGAGGTCGTTCACCCCAGATGGAGCACTTTACACTTCTCAGTGTTGAACTTCATCTGGTTCCAATCTGCCCAACTTGCCAACCTGTCCAGGTCTTGTATCTGCAGCCTACCTTCAAGCATGACCACGCTTCTCCATAACTTGGTGTCATCTGCAAACTTGGCCAGTGAGCTCTTTACCCTGACATCAAATCTCTGACAAAGATGTTGAAAAGCACTGGGCCAAGCACTGATCCCTGAGGGAAAACAACTAGCCACTTTTTGCCAGGATGACACAGATCTGCTCATTAGGACTCTCTGGGTCCTACCTCACCGCCACCTTCCTACCCACCTAACTGTTAAGCAGTTAAGCCCACAATCCTCCAATTTCCCCATGAAAACATCATGGAATACCAGATCAAAGGCCTTTTGGAAGTCTAGGTATACAATGTTGACCTTCTCCCTCTTATCCACATGGCGAGTTACCTGGTCGTGGAAGGAGATGAGATTGGTAAAACAAGACCTGTCTGGGCTGAAGCCATGCTGGATGTCCTTCTGCAAGTGTATTACACATAGACTCCTTGATGAATTTTTCTAGGATATTCCCTGGGATAGAAGTTAGGCTAATTGGGCTAGAGTTGCCCATGTCCTCCCTCCTCCCCTTCTTGAAGATGGGCACAACCTTGGCCTTCTTCCAGTCTTCAGGGACCTCCCCTGAGCATCATGATTTCTGGAAGAGTTTCATCAGAGGTCCCATGATAACTTTGGCCAGCTCCTTCAGCACTCTCAGATGAAGTTCATCTGGTCCTGATGACTTAGAAATGTCTAACTTTTCTAACTGATCACACACCAACTCAACATCAACAGTAGGAAGGCAGTCACTCCCACCATGCCCATTCTATACCATATCTAGCATGATTTTCCCCTTAGTCTGGTGAAATAACAAAGCAAAGTAGTCATTCAGGAGTTCAGTTTTCTCCTCAGTGTCAGTAATCAGCTGTCCTGAGATGTTAAGTAATGGCCCCACACTTCCATTTGTTTTTCTTCTGTTCCCTACATATCTAAAGACAGACTTTTTATTGTCCTTGATTTCTATTGCTAGTTTAAATTCAGTCACCGCCTTAGCCTTTGTAATATGTTCCCTACAAATGCGGGCCATTGCTGTATGGTCCTCCTTGGGAACTGTCCCAAGCTTCCATTGTTCGTATGCCTCTTCCTTCTTGTTCAAGGGGACCATAATTTCCCAATTAAGCCAAGAGGGCTTCCCAGTCCTTCTGCTAGCTTTCCTCTGAATGGGAATGGACTTCTTTTGTTCTTCAAGGACCGTGTACTTGAGGAATGACCATCTTTGTGCACTCCTTTCACCTTCCCTTCTGATTCCACAACACTTCCCCTACTATTGCCCTGAATTTGTTGAAATTTGCTTTTTTGAAGTCCACTACCCTCTATATTCAAGCCACTCTCCAAATTGTCTCCTTTGGCCAAGACCAAGTTTAGGAGAACGTTACCTCTGCTTGGCCCAAGCACCTCCTGAGGCATGTAGAGCTCTTTGATACAGGTCAGGAAGCAATGTGACTTCTCTGAGTTTGCTGAGTGTTCCTCCCAAGAGATGTCTGGATAACTGAAGTCACTCATGATGACCACATCCCATGACACTCAGTCCTCTGCCAGTTCTCAAGAGAACTCCAGATGAAGATACTCCCCCTGGTTTGGTGCTCTGTAGTATACAGATGGCTCGCTCTCAGCCATGGTGGAGACTTATTGCACCTGAAAGCTCCCTGCCACCACTGAGGTCTCCACTGAGATGGAGCCCGTGGCTCTGGCCCCACCCAGGTGGAGCCCCTGGCTCTGGACTGTGGGGCTTCCTAGCATGGATGCTGGCAGCTGGGAATGGAGTCACCTCCACTTGTGGGATGTGCTCCCTAGTGGAGTCTCTGGAGGGCCAGGTGCAGGAGCTCAAGGAGGAAGTACATCAGCTATGCACCATCAGGGACCACAAAGACTACATCAATGACTACTGCCAGGCCCTTCTCCAAAAGAAGGAAGAAGAGCAGAAGATAGAGAAGGTGGGCAACAAGAAGGCCGGTGGAAATTACTGACCCGGAGCTACCTGGAAGATGGTTGTCTCAGGCTCCAGGACATACAGGGCTAGGGCTGCTCCTCCCCTGGCACTGCAGAACAGGTATGCTCCCCTGGAGGAGGAGAAGGAGGGTAGTCAGCAAGCTGCCACCCCCAGTGTTTCATTGGAGACACTGGCAAGAACAATTTTGGTGGAGAGCATAATTTTGGTGGAGAGCATGAGACAGAGTCTGAGCAGTAAAAGGTTTGGGATGGGATGGCAGGGGAGGAGTTTCAGGGAATGGCTGTGAACAACACATACATTGTGCTTAGAACTGAATGGCAGAAGAAAGATGGGCTGGGAAATGGAAAGGAAAATGCAGTCACACTGTTTTCTAGTAGGGGAGAAACTTAAGTATAGGGATGGGAAAAATAAGTCCCGCCCAAGGAGTGCAACCGGGCAACTTGGGGGAATATACAATGCTCAAGCAAATGGTCCCCCACTTTGGTGAGGAGTGGTTTACAAACAGGGAGTCGGGATTGTGTTCCCTCAATCCCTTCCACAAGTACCTGCTGTTCACTAGTTCCTGCACAGGGGTTTTTTTCTGGAATCATTGAAAATGTAGCCCCAGTATCCACCAAGGCCTCAAAGTTTTTGCCACCAACCCTAATGGTTACCATGGGATCTTCTCGGGCTCCAACTCGAAGGGTAGTGGTCTTAGATCCCCGTCCCCTTCATTCTGTGTCCTCACCCTTTTCCCCTGCCCGCATGAGGTGACCTCTCGGTTCCCCCTCTCTCTTCTCCTTCAACTTTGGGCATTCCCTCTTCCAGTGTCCTTTCTCTTTGCAATAAGCACAAATGTCTGCTCCCACTCTTTCTCCTTTCCCCTTCTGTATCCCAGCCTTTCCAGGGTTACCTCCAGTTATAGCAGCTGCCAGCGCTACCATCTGTCGCTGAGCCTTTTTATCCTCCTTGCGCTCCTGCATATGCTCACGATTCCCATATACCTTATATGCAATTTCTACCAGCTCTGAAATCGGTTTCCCAGCACCTCCCTCAGTTTTCTGTAACTTCTTACGAATATCAGCAGCGGATTGACCAATAAACATAAGATTTACCATGCGTTGATTATCTGGGGCTTCTGGATCTAGGTCCGAAAACCTGTGGAATGCCTTATACAGCCTCCCGAGGAAAGCTGAGGGATCCTCTTCTCTTCCCTGTCTCACTTCATACAATTTAGACAGATTAGTAACCCGAGGCACTGCCTTCCCCATTGCTTCCACTATAATCCCCACATACCGTGCACTCAGCTCTCTTCCTTCTGCAGTATGATTATCCCATCTTGGTTCCTCAACAGGGCAGGTATCACACAAGGTACGACCAGCAGCTCCCTCCGCTTCTACCCTGGCTGCTGCAATGCACTCTGCCGTCCCCAACACTAATCTCCTCTCCTCCGGGGTCAGGAGGGTTTGAAGCATCATCTGGACATCAGCCCAAGTGGGTCGATGGGTTAGTCCAATAGATCGAAACAGGTCCCTCATCTTTTCAGGGTCTTCACGAAAAGAGGGGCTCTGATTCTTTCAGTTAAATAAATCTGAAGTGCTAAATGGGGTGTAGATAAAAGTTGCATTGCCCCCCTCAGATAACCTCTCGCATCAGGCAATTCAGCACCGGCTGTGATTCTACAGTCTTGCACAAATAATAGCCCTTATTCCCTGATTCAGATGGGGCACTTGGCTGAGGCTCACGCTCTGAATCATTAGGTATGTTTTGATATGCCGGTGGTGGTCTCCCTGAGGGAGGGAGCGGTGGTATAGAGGGACTGGATTCCGAGGAGGTGTCTGATTCATCTTCGCTACCTGACAGGGTGACCGGAGAGCGGGTCCGATACTCAGCCAATTCAGAATTCCCCCCCTCATTAGACTCAGGGAGTACAGGCGGTCCTCCTCGAGTCTTTCCTTTAACAACCATCACATGAGACTTTACTAAGCATTTCTTAATCCAAGGTGGCTGATTTTGAACCACCCACAACCAACAATCGATATAAGGAAATTGATTGCAATATCCGTTCTGCATAACTATTTCATGGATAGCTATCACTTCTTTTACTACGAAGGATCCTTTCGGGGTCCAGTGGACCCCAAATGTTGGCCACTCGAGTTGACAAAACTTAATTAAATCACCCTTTTTCATCTTCACTCCATAATCTGCCTGCTTTGCAAATTTACTGAAGTTTTGTAATATATAACTTAAAGGCGTATCCGAGTTTTCTACACGGGAGCAACCCGCACCCATATGCCCACAAAAGCGCGTCCAACGCACACCAAATACCAAAAGATCCTAGTTACAGATGGTTCGCATATACCAGGCTGAAAATTTCCCAGTATTAAACCAAATCGAACGCGTCTTTGTTCCCGGATCCAGACCAAATTGGGCAAGGGAATTCATATACTCACTCAGATACCCCAGAGATCTCAATCAGAATGTCGGAATGTGTGTCTGGCATCCTCAGATACCAAAAATTTTGCACAGGAGCCTTTAATCTCTTGGGTACCCCGACTCACGTCTCAAACCCCCTGGGCGAGCCCAAAAAGGCGGCTCGGTGCACACTCCCCATGGTGGCAGAGACGATCTTGTCACTGAGCCCCAAGGTGATCCAGAGACGTCCCATCTGCCGGTGCCAAATTGATGCTTAAAGCGGTTCATTTCTCTGGAGGCCACCAAAATCACAGACACACACTCATTAGATGGCACAAAAGGTGTATTTGCAAATAGGGTCAGAGCAGAGTCAAAAACTCAGATTACTCTGAACCCACCAAGGAATTTTGCAGGCTGTATTTATCTTTTTCCTCCTGGGCACGTGTGCAGAAACAGGAACTCTTACAGCTCACTTTCCATTTCATACAAGCATACATGTGGTTACATCACTACTTAAGTATGCAGGGCGGAGAGGTAAATATGCATCAGCTAATTAAGCATGCTCAGAGACTGCTATAGGTCACCAAGAGTTTAAACCCCCCCACTTTCAAGGACACAGTCAGTTGAATTCCAGCTTCTGTAATCTGTATGAGAAAGGCTAGGGAGAAGCTGGGGGAGAGTCTGCGATTTAGCATAAGAAAAGCTGTGGCAAGGCTGGGCAAGGAAAAAAGTCCTTGGCAGTGTTTCTTTCTTATCAGGTGCAAGATGCAAGCTGTGCATTTCTAACAATACTCCATTTCTAACAATATGGCCAGCACAAGGCTGCTTGATTGGGAAGAGGGCACAGCTGCTTGAGATAAGAGCAGGCCCTGAGCAGTGAGGCCAGCAGTTTTGCTGCCAAAGAGAACACAGCTTGGCTGGAGCTGCTGTTCACTTAACATCTTGGAGATACAGAGGACATAACTATGGGGATGGAAGAGGTTCCTGGTCCTGGGGTATGACATAAAAATACACCCTTCTAAGGTAGGATGGTGTGGTGGGGCTGCTAGTGGCAGTGTGGTCCCCAGGAAATGCCATGCTTTTTGCCTCCCTAGTGAAAGGTGAGTATGGGGTGCCTTCCACCCCCAACCCCACAATCTGGTCAGTAACCCAGCAGTAGGGACAGGAAGTGGGCCCAGGCATGTCTATGAACACTGGAGCCCATGAGGTGTAAGACCCTGTAGTCACACCCTCTAACTGGTTAGCCATTCAAAACTTCCATTTCTGTCATCTGAGCCACTCCATAAACTGGTCCTAGCTCATTTAATCTTCTTTTGTGATTAAGACCTTCTTTGGAGCAGCAGATCTACTTCTGCTGCCATTGTGCATGGTGTTCTCCAATATCTGCACAACTTTTCATATTTTTACCCAGCATCTGAAAGGAAATTTCCTTTCATACATTGCTAGTTGACTTTCTTTTACAATACTTTAACTCTAAAATCTACTTTAGACATAAAAAATTGCATTTTTACTTGTGTATATATATACACATGTGTACATGTATCTATGTGTAATATGATATACAGTATATATAAGTGTACACACACTCCTAAATAACATATATTGACAAATATTATATTTCTCCCCTCCCTAACTTCAGATGATCAACGCTTGTCTTTTGAAGGAGCTGTAAACATCATTCAGAAAGTTTGGAGAAATATAAAATTGAATGCTGAAAGCACAGGTACTTGGACTTTACGGCCTTTTAATTTTCTTTTTAGATATCCTCCTGTCATGTGACAGAATAAGGAATGTCTACATTTTAGACATGTTATTACAGCCCCTTCCCTGTTACTAGGAAGGTTTTAGAGCATAGGAATCCCTGGGCCAGAAAGTACAGCAAGGAGAAGCAACCCAGGTGGACTCAGCCAAAGACTAAAAAGGCCAGGCAGCTAATGAGGCAATTAGCTGCACCATGTCCCTGGATGCAGAAGATCTGGTCATGTGATTGGAAGAAGGCTGGGCTTGGGGGTATATGCCCAGTCTTTGTCCATGCAAGTGGTAGCCCCTGCATACAGTATGGAAAGGAACTCCCAGGAGAAAGGGTCTCCTGGAGATGGACTGGCAGGCACCCAAGTCACCCAGGGCTGGCAGGTGAGTCAGACCATAGTGGGGGCCAGTTCCGTGGGTGGCAGAAGGCCCCCCTCCCACCCCCACAAAGCTACTACAACTGACTATAACAAGTCACTCCCATTATTGCATCACTCCTTGACAGAAAACCCTTCCATAATTTGGCCTGGTCTCACCAGAGGTTTGTGCATCGGCTTAATACATAGTGTGTAATTCAATTGACTTCGGGGCTAATCACCATGCAAAAATCTAAACTCATGCCTAAGTGTTTACAAAGTCGTGGGTGGTGGGGAGCTGTGTAATAAAAAGATTAAGAGAATCTGATCTCCCAGTTACAAAGGCAGAGTGGCAGTTGTTACTTCGCAGTCATTTAGTACTTGAATAAATGACTGCACAATAACCAGCGTTACTGAGCAGTAGCATCCCCAAATGGCTTTTTGGTGATGCTGACTGTGCAGTGGCATGTTACTACTGCACAGTGGCTCATTACCACAGTGAAGTATCATTGCATCATGATTTGTGCCACACGACAGTACTGTGCAGTAGTAATGAGCTACTGCGCAGTCAGCATCTCAGGTAGATGCAGCCACTGAGTGTTACTGTCTAGACAGAGCTTGTTTGACCTTTGCAAGCACACTTAAATTTTGCATGCAAAAACAAAAAATTTGAAATCAGTGGAAATCATCTTGTGACAAATATATCTAACTTTCCTCTCAGTGTGACTACTGTGCCAGTGACTCCATATGCACTGAGTGACAGATTCTGTATTCTGTTACAGGAACGCATATCCCTGAACAGCTGCAAAATAAAGAAATTGGCACTGACACTGCCATCCTGGACCTTCTCCCACATGATCCATCCATCAGTTCCATCGTTACAAAATTCCTAATAGAGCTCCAGAACAGTTTCATCGACACAGCAGCTCGGATCACGAAAGAAAAGCAAAGGTATCCTAAAACTTCTCACCTGTGATGAACTGCACAGGCTAGGCAATCAAATTGACTCCACACCACTCATCTAGCCCACAGCTCAGAAAGGTTGGGCACTACTACTCTAAACCATACAATTCATTGAATGCCTTCAAGATAAATTTGGATGCTTATCTTGCTGGGATCCTATACCCCAGCTGACTTCCTGCCCCTGGGGCAGGGGCTGGATTTGATGATCTTCCAAGGTCCCTTCCAGCCCTAATGTCTATGAAATCTATGAAATTTACAATTTGTTACCTGTGCACCCTCTTAGTTTTACTCATTGCTGCTAGGTGTCGAAGGAGCTGATGGCTGACGTGCTATGGAACCATATGATTCTGTTAGGTAACTTGTTTTATGCTGGTATGACAGAAAAATGGGAAGGTGCAACAAGAGGCCACTCTGGCTACAACAATTTCTTCAATAAGCTGAAACCCAACAGAGCAATACAAAAAGAAGTGAAAATTTGGTAATACTACTAGGGAAGAGTACAAGATTAGTGCACAGATAAAATTAGGAAAGTCAGGGCACAAGTTGAGGTGCAAGTGGTAATGGACATAAATGACAATGAAAAGGGATCTACAAATTCATCAAAAGTAAGAGGAAGACCAGACAATGCATAGATTTTCCTATGGAATGTGGAAGGCAATCTAGTTATAGATGATGCAGAAAAGGCAGATTCATTCTGGGCACCTGTACCTGTAACGGACCAATTAATCGAGTCTGTTGCAAGTCTGAGGACTGTGCTAATTGGTGTGCTCCAGCAGCCTCCGTGTCACGTATATTCAGCATCTCTGTATTGCAAAATGGTGGCAGGGGCACTTTAACTAAAGCTTCTTCAACGAGATTTAGTTAATGTACCCCCACCACAGGGCACTGTACATGTGATGCTAGGAAGTCTGTGAAGTCCACTGTAATTAAAGCATCTCCCACCCCCCAGAGTCCATGTATAGATACCCTTAGTGGGCCTTTGTATATGCCACATTTTTTGACCCTTCTTGCACTGCAACTACATGACTGTTTACACAAGTGGGATTTCTGGATACTTTAAAAGTCTTTCTGGTGCATTAAACTAAAACTCCACGGACATATTTTGGCTTGGTTTGCTGGGAATTAAAGCATCACAACCATGGATTTGTTATGTACAAACACAAAGGCATTCAAAGACAAGTAATGAACCTCGTTGTCCACCAGATGGGTGCCACTTCTTTGTAGTTCACCCCTTCAAATTGCTTCCACTTTTGAATTGCTTCCCCTTTTTTTCTTGTGCAGTTTGCCAGCTCCCTGCAGCATGGGGACTGTCCCACTATCCTGTGGCGCTAGCTGGAGACTGGGCTTAATTCGTTCAAAAACCTAGTGCATGCAAACACTGACACAGTGCTCCAAACCTTAATATATTCAAAAACCTAGTGCTTGCAAACACTGACGAGACTGCAAAATAAACAAGTTTAAATATGATAAACCTATTTAATTTAATGAGGATTAAAAACCATGGTGTGAACAGGTACGCAATGTCTTTTTTACCTCAGCCTTCCTGAATAAGGAAGTGATCTTTCTGCTCTATTCAGCACTAGTGAGGCCTCACATGGAGTCCTGTATCCAGTTTTGAGTCTCATGCTTCAAGAAGGAAATGGACAATTTGGAAAGAGTCCAGCTCAGAATAACAAAAATGATTAGGGACCTGTGAGGTAAGACCTATAAGAAAAAGTTGAAAGAACTAGGATTTTTTAGTCTAGAGAAGACAGGATGGCTTTGATAACAGTTTCCAGATACCAGAAGGGTGATTACAGTGCAAGTGGAGACGGCCTTTTCTCTGTGGCCATAGGGGACGGGACTAGAAGTAATGGTCCCAAGCTGCAGCAGAAGAAACGTAGGTTGGAGATTAGGAGGAACCCTCTGACTTTGTGGGTGGCCAAGCATTGGCATGGGCTGCCTCGAGAACTTGTGGAATCTCCATCCTTGGCAGGTTTAAAGGAGGTTAGATGGACATTTGGCTGGGATAGTTTAATCAGGGCTCTTCCTGCTTGAGCATTGGGATGGATTAGATGATCTTATAAGGTTCCTTTCAGCCCTGTCTTATGATCCTAACCTACTCAGGGAGAGAATGAAGTTGCTTTAGTCTGCTTGAAGATCCGATCTGAGTCAGTATCTGATGGTATCTAATAAAAGAAATGGTTTCCATCTTCACTGCATTTTGAGTAGTTCACTTATCTGTATGAATACTGGCCTCACAAGATTTTGGGGGGACGTCTGAGATCAAAATCAAGCTCTGGCACTCAAGTACCCACAGACATTGAAAGTATGAACCAAAAGACCACCTGCTGGTGCCTGTTTCTTTAGCACTCAGTAGAAATGGGACTGTGTGTCTTTTCTTTATAACCAAGCAGGGTGGCAACAATGAACAGACCCAGCTTGTAATTTATATTGACCAACGTGGGGAAGGGCTGTTACAGCGCTATGTCACAAAGGAAGACATGATGCAGGTTCCAACACCTGGAGTGAGCGGGGCCTAGAACTAGATCCTTTCGTTCTTTGTCAGGTACCCTGACCTCTCAGCGATTGGGCAAAAACCTAGAGGGGGAACCTCCTTCTCCCACCCAACACAATGTTCAGGGTAATTTAGCATCTGAAGCTGAATTTAGCAAGCACTAAGAACTGCAGTTATGTAGCTTTGCATGTCGCATTTAGGGATGTGGAGTGGAATAGGATTGTGCCATGCCTCTTTTTAATAGCAAGTATTTTCTCCCATGATCCCATGACTCCAAGGATCGGGGTGTTCAAGCAAAGCAGGTATAATCACAGGAGTCCAGTGTTTGGATGGCTTCTTGGAGCCTGGACAGCTGAGAATAAATAGCCTGAGCTGGCTCATTTCTCCGTCAGTTTCTGTGGCTCTAAAGAGAATTTCCCCTCATTGCTGTGCCCTCTTTTGCAGGTCTGTCTCAGCTGAAGAAGTGAGGGCATCATCTGTGATAGCAGTTACCCCAGGTGACATGATCACCATGGCACTGTCAAACTTTCAGTATGTCCTGGAGGAAAATGGGACCAAGACCACCCATTTCAACTTTCAAACTCTACAGAGGCAAGCAATAAACCGGTTCATCAGTGGGAAGCCCAGTATAAAAGTGCAGGTGAGTTCAGGACCAGTCTCATTTGGGGCAAGAACTTGACCTTTGGGGTTAGTGTGGGGCTTGCCACTGATTTCCATCACACCAAGATTTTATTCTTGGTGTCTAGTCTTCCCTTTGTCTGGCACTTCCCTGAAGGCATTGACATCAAAAATAGACCAAAGCGGGGTGCACAGGAGCAAGCAATGAAGCGAAGTGCATGCTGTTTGCCCTCTGCTTCTTCAATTAAAGCTGCCACCTCAGCTGATAAAGGGGTGGGGGCACCAAATTCTGAGTGCAAAAATGGTGGCTCCTGCCATGATTGGCCCATGATATTATTGAGCTGGCCCCATGATTTAAACCAGGCCCTAGTTATAAGGCACCTAAGCACTGCGTTCAGTCAGATCCCTCATCACTTTGTGAATTGGGACATCAGCTCCTAAATCACTTAAGCACTTTTGAAAATTTAGCTCTAATTCTGAAAATATCCATTAATTATTGTTTCTGTATACACTGAACAGTGCCATGCTTGATATGCTAGTCACTGATAACTAACACTTTCCTTTTCAGACAGCTCCATGCATGCCACCACAGAATTTGAAGACACTGAAGTCCACAAAAGCCAAAGTTAAAGAACGGCTACAGCAGGTAAGAGACAACTGACCTGGGTCATAAAATGGACAGACCTAACCTGCTGGGGGACTTTCTCTCAGGGCATCACCAGACTTTACAGTTTAAACTTCTAGGATGTGATAAAATCCACTGTTGCTTGTGCATTATTTCCCCATCTTACATATGATGATATTGACTTTCTTCATTCATTGTATGAAATACCTTGGGTCCTGCCAGGCCAGGACAGAATCGTATGAGGAAGAGACAATGCCTATTCAGCAGAACAGAAGTGTAATTGTGCCATGGGTTTGCCACCCTGTGCTGGTTTCATCTAGCTGGCGCAGGTGAGAACAACAGTCAAGAGAGGGTGGTCAGGATATGGCACGTGACAATAACCAGAGAACATCCCTGGGTTCCCCAGAAACTTTGTGCCCTGGTTGCTAGCACGTGATTAAACCTTGGAGCTGCATCCTCAGTGCTCTGTACTAGCTGGTTGCAGCTGATACAGGTGTCTCAGCAGGTGCTACAAACAACCGTCACTGGCCTGCATGGACATGCCTCCAGTGCCCAGAGGACTTGAGCACCACTGACAGCAATAGGGCCTGAGTGCCTCAGTCCTGCAGCCTGATGTAGTTTTTCATCTCCTCTCCCATTCCTAGGAACTGCTGAGTGTGAGTCAAATGAAAAGCATTATGGAGACAGCTAGGTCTGTGAGTGACATCTCCAGAGCACTGGCCACATTAAAAGTAGCTGCCGAGTTCCTAGCTGTGACTGGAGGGGACCCAAAGCACTCCTTGACTGACTATGTCAGAAATGAGCTGAGGATGACTGCAGATGCAAAGCACTTCAAGGACCTACCAGTAAGCAAATGGACATTGTATTTTGCATAAGTGAAAGTGGAGCCCTCGTCAGATATTTTGGAGGGGTGTGTGCAGGTGTGTGTTAGGGGGGAGGGGGTAGTAAACATATAATGCATACTAGGATTTTTTTTAAGTTTGAAAAGATTGTTCTACAGAAACTGGCATTTTGACCAAACAAAATGTTTACCTTAACTTAGATTTTTTATTTGAGGAAAAATTCCAAATTTTGTTTGGCAAGTTAAAAAAACAAAAACAAAACCCCCTTATATTAGTCTTCCATAAGCTGAGAAGATTTTGATAGTGGGGAAAACGGAAATGGGGATTTTTCATGGAAGTTTAACATTTCCTGTAGAAAATTTCCATTGTTTGAGAGGTTTTTTATACACACTTTCCAATCCCCAGAAAACACAAATTCTTACGTGAACAGATGCACACCCACATGTTCCTTTGTGTATGCATGTTCTTTTGTGCATGCATGTATCTGTGTAATTTTAATTTAGAAGTAAAACTGTAGCTCTGATAGGGATAATAGATCTACTTCCTGATGCATAAGATGCGTTTATGGGGACAGGGGCTGCTGGCTGCAGAAACTGTTTGCTCTGTACAGTCCTGGAGGTTTAATTGTTTTTGCCAGAAATGCAGAGTTCCTTCTCCAACCCCTCAGTATAAATGAGCCTTTATGTAAGAATCTCATATAAGATGCAGACTAGATGAACGTCCCAGTCTCCTACCTATTCTTATTGCTTGTGGAACTGTTCTTTTGGGGTGATACGCTCTTTTTGGCAAAACCTGGTTTAATAGTGAATCTGCTCATCTCCATACATCCCATTAATTTCGACACCACATACTGCATAATGTTGTTGTTAAAAAAAAATACAAAGGTTGACGTCTTCATGTTCCATGGGCACTTGTACATGCCACGATTTTTTCCCTTTCTTGTGCAGCAACTGCATGACTGTTTGCAACAGTAGGTTTTCCAGATGCTTTAAAAGTCTTTCTGGTGGATTAAACTAAAACTCCTCAGACATAGTTTAGTTTGACTCGCCAAGAGTTAAAGTGTTGCATCCATGGATTTGTTGTGTGCAAACACAAAGGCACTCAAAGATATGTAATGAGCCTCTTGGTCCACCAGAGGACACTTCAACTTTTTTGTAGCTCATCCTTTCAAATAGCATTTAGGGCTTTGCAGAAGTTTCATTTTGACACTGTTTCAAGTCATTTTGAGCTCAAAACAGCAAAATTGAAATGAAACAAAGGACTTCGAAACAGTCTCAAAACAAAATGAGGCTAGTCAAAAAGTTTCAAAATTTTCAAAACATTTCTAGTTTTGAAGCTGCCAGCAGCCATGTGGTGGGAGATAAGGGAGAACCAGGGCTGTGCTCCCAGCAGTTACAGGCTCAGCCAGGTGGGAATCATGGCCCTGGCTCTCCCCGTCTCCCACAAGGGAAGCCAATCACAGTGCAGGGGAAGGGAACTGAGCTGGGCTGAGTTCGTTTCCCCAGCCTGATCATTGGGCTGGTGTTGGTCAGTCAGTGAAAATGGAAATGGAGGCTTTGGGTGGGGGGAAGGGATAGGATAGGGTGAGGGGTAGGAGGCAAAAAAGGATGTAGTAGCTCAGGTGGAAGTGCAGAGGTGCCTGGGGTGTCACATGTCGGGCTGGTCACGGTGCCAGAACTTCACTGTGTATATTGAGTCCATGAGTTTCTGTACCTCCCACCTAGGAGGTTGCTGAAGTGCAGTTCATAGGCCCAGCTCTGAAAAGCAGTTTGCATTGTAATTTGTTCCCTCTCAGGATCAGGCCTGAGAGGCTGGAGGCAGAGTGTTTTTTTTGGTGAGTGTTTTTTTTGGTGCCCCCACAGGTAGTTGGGTTTTGTTGTCTTTGATAGATTCTGGTGGGCAGTTTGTGGAGGCACTGGAGATAGTTAGCAGGTTTTGTTTTGAGCTATAGGGAGTTGGTTTCAGTTCTGGTGATGATGTTAGGTGCTTGTCTGAATGTACAAATCACATTGCAAAGTTATCTGCAGCCCTGCCTTGTGCAGCTCCTCCCTCAAGTACTCCCTGCGGTGGGGCAGTAAGGGGTGCTCCTGCATTGAGCCGCCCACCTCCCTGCACCCGACCACCTTCCAGACTCCGAATGCCTCCCTAGGGGCGCCTTAGGCTTAGCCGACCCCTCTCCCGGAGCACACTCACTAGTCTGGGGGTAACGTGCCGCCACCACCCCAAGAAGGGACTGTCTTGGCCCTGTGTCCTCGGGCAAACACAGGCCTAATAGTCCGACGGGTACTCGACCCAGTACAGGCACTTGGGGCACTTCCCCAAGTCAAGGGGGCAAAAAGTAAAGGTCTCTTAGGCGTAATTTAGACCCAACCCTCAATAAGTCTCCCACACCGGTCACAAAGGAGAACTTTATTGATTACAGGGGTAGGGGAAACTAGGGTACAGGGTTGAGCAATATCTTAGAAATCCTAGAGAGCAAACAGTGTGGCTGAGGTAGCCTTTTGATCACGCATCTCTGTTACTGCCAGCTAGATATCTAATCAGATCTTGAGGAGCTTACTCACAAGCATCTTCCAGAGCTCTCCAGTTTCCCCTCTGGAGTCGTGGGGTGAAAGAGAGCTCGGTCCCGATGGCAAGACTCCTCTCTCTCCCCTGCTTTGCTGCTGCTTCACCTCATGGCCGAAGAGAGAAGAGGAGAGCCTCCTCCCCCCACAACCTGTATAGCCCCTGTGACCTCGTTCACCTGGGCCAGTGGAGGTCAGCCCCAGTTGGCTGTCAGCCAACCAATTCAAAATACATCACCTGTTACCAGGCAGATTCCAGCTCCCCAGGTAGAAACCCCCCACCCAGGTCATTGATGCCAGTCCCGTAGGCAGAGGAAGTAGGTTCCCCCTCCCTCAGGACT
Source organism: Crocodylus siamensis (assembly GCF_052110815.1). Lineage (NCBI taxonomy): Eukaryota > Metazoa > Chordata > Crocodylia > Crocodylidae > Crocodylus > Crocodylus siamensis. The sequence goes on along the minus strand of NC_143395.1, from coordinate 422,008,043 downwards.
GCAGCCAGCTCAGGTTACCTAAAGAGACTGGCCAGGGTGTGGTCCCCTGAGCTGGGCCCACCCTAATCAAATGGTTGCAGCTCAGAGATTTTAGTCACAGTGTCACAGGGCAGAGATTTTGGGGAGAAACAAGGTGGCTTTCTGCCACACTCCCTACATGCCTCATACAAGGAAGGCACCCCCCCCCCACTAAAGGTGCTGCATGAGGGCAGTTTGTAAAATGGGGCCAGAAGTGCTATGAACCACCTGAACTCTGGCTGCTCAATTAGGGAGAAGGGCTGGCTATCCAGAGCAAGCATCTCCTCAATGGTCCGGGTGATCTCGTGCACCTTGGCAATATGCCTCCCTTTCTGGCCACCTTTCCCCCACTGGTCCAGGGTGGCCTGCCTCTGCTTTGAGGGTAAGGGGGCTTTGGAGTGAGTGGGGGACTTCCTTTTTGGGCACACTCACACTGGTGCCAGGCTGAGCAGCAGGAAGAAGGGCAAGGTGGTGGTGCCTCCTCAGATGCAGCAGCATGGCTGTGGTGGAGAAGTGTCTCATGTCCTTGCCACGGCTCATGTTCCTTTGGCAGTGCTAGCAGATGGCAAACCTGGGATCATCTACCACCTCAAAATGATCCCATACTACACTACTGCCCTGCTTCTGGGTTGAGGGTCAGGAACCTGCCTTTTCCCCCTTCTCAGCTGGCTGAGACTGAACAGCAGGAGGAGCTGTGTCAGCTGAGCCACTTGCCTCCACAACCTCAGCCTCTTCTGAGGTGCTGCTTTCTGGAGGAGACCTGGGTCTCGGGGAAACTTCAGGGGTGTGGAGCACTAACTCTGATTCTCCCTCAGTCCCCAGAACTGTTTGAGCCAGCGCACTCAGCATCCCTGCTTCCAGCTCCAGCTCCTCCTCTGGCAGTGGGAGGCTCACGCTGAGAGCTGAAATTGGGGTGGCGGAGGCAGTGATTCCACTGCTGATGCCCACTTCTGGACTGCGCGGAGATGGTGCAGGTGTAGGGACGTGCTCCCACCGCCAGCACTGATGTCGTGGCTGCTCAGGAAGAGAATGCATCTGTGTTGGTGATGGGGTGGAGGGGCTGGCAGCTCTAGCTCTCCCTCTACCCCCTCTCCCTCCCCTGCCAGAAGATCTGGCACCTGGCTTTCCAGCACGATTCATATTGATCTTTCCTGTGCTGCAAAAGGTCTGTGTGTGTGTCAGTCCTTTTGTATATTTGTCTGGCTTGTTCTTCTGTGGATATCTGTGTCTTGTTCTGCTGTGACTAATATTATCTGTGTGTCTCAATATGCTGTCTGTCTTCTGCTATGAATAATATTATCGCATGTCTTCGTGTTTCTCAGTATACTGTCTGTCTTCTGCTGTGAATAATATTATATGTGTCTTTGTGTTTCTCAATATATTGTCTGTCTTCTGCTGTGAATAATATTAAGTGTCTTCATGTGTCTTAATATATGGTCTGTCTTCTTCTGCTGTAAATATTATCTGCATGACTTTGTGGTTCTCAATGTATTTTTTGTGGTCACCTTATTCTTTTGTAACTATCTGTGTGTCTTCCTCTGCTGTCAATATATTATCTGTCTGTCTTCTTCCACTGTGATTTTTTTTCTATATTCTGGGTCTGTGTATGTGCATGAGTGTGCGTGCGCACAAGCAATCTGTGCCTCCCTGCACAGTGATAGATAACACTGCTGATAACTTTCTTTTTGCAAAGTTTCCAAAAAAAAAAGCAAATATTTCATAGATTTCATAGACATAAGGGCTGGAAGGGACCTCGGGAGATCATCGAGTCCAGCCCCCTGCCCAAAGGGCAGGAAGTCAGCTGGGGTCATAGGATCCCAGCAAGATAAGCATCCAATTTACTCTTGAAGCTGGGGTCATAGGATCCCAGCAAGATAAGCATCCAATTTACGCTTGAACCACCTCCGCTGGCAGATTGTTCCAGACCTTGGGGGCTTGGACAGTAAAGAAATTCTTCCTTATGTCCAGCCTGAAACGGTCTTGCAGGAGTTTGTGACCGTTTGACCTCGTCATCCCTTGGGGCGCTCTGGTGAACAGACGTTCCCCCAGATCCTGGTGGTCACCCCGATAAACTTATAGGTGGCCATCAGGTCACCCCTGAGCCTGCGCTTTTCCAGGCTAAAGAGTCCCGTGGCTCTCAGCCTGTCATCGTAAGATCTGTTTTCCTGACCTCTGATCATGCGCATGGCTCTCCTCTGGACTCTCTCAAGCTTCTCCACATCCTTTTGGAATTGTGGAGCCCAAAACTGGACACAGTACTCCAGCTGCGGCCTCACCAAGGCCGAGTACAAGGGGACAATGACGTCCCGGGATTTGCTCGAGAAGCATCTATGGATGCAAGCCAGCGTTTTGGTTGCTTTAATAGCCATAGCATTGCATTGCAGGCTCATGTTCATCTTGTGGTCAATGATGACCCCCAAGTCTCTTTCTTCTGTAGTGCTATCCAACGTAGCACTGCTGAGCCTATAAGGATGCTGCAGGTTTTTCCTTCCAAGGTGGAGAACCTTGCATTTTTCAGTGTTAAACACCATCAGGTTCTCGTCTGCTCATTTGCTGAGCTTGTCCAGGTCAGCCTGGATCACCCACCTGTCTTCTGGCGTGGATGCTTTGCCCCAAAGTTTGGTGTCATCGGCGAACTTGGCCAGTCCACTCCTGACTCCAATGTCCACATCGTTAATGAAGATGTTGAACAGGATGGGTCCCAGGACAGAGCCTTGAGGGACCCCACTGGTCACAGGGCACCACGATGAGTGACTGCCATCAATCACAACCCTCTGGGTCCGACCACGGAGCCAATTTCCCAGCCAGCGGATCGTGGTGGAGCCAAGGCCACAACTGGCCAGTTTGGCCAAGAGGTGATCATGGGATACCAGATCGAAAGCTTTTTTGAAGTCAAGATATATGACATCAATCTCTTCTCCCTTGTCCAGGTGATAGGTCACCTGGTCATAGAAGGAAATGAGATTGGTCAAACAAGACCTACCCGCAACAAACCCATGCTGGCTGTCCCTTAGGATGTTAGCCTGGGCCAGTCCCTCAAGGATGGCCTCCTTAATAAACTTTTCTAAGATATTCCCCAGGATAGAAGTCAGGCTAATGGGCGTGTAGTTAGCCGGATCCACTCTCCTCCCTTTCTTGAAGATCGGCACCACATTGGCCTTCTCCCAGTCTTCGGGCACTACACCAGAGCGCCAGGAGTTTTCAAAGACCCGTGCCAGGGGCTGGGCTATGACACTCGCCAGCTCCTTGAGTACCCTGGGGTGCAGGTTGTCAGGGCCGGCTGACTTGAAGGTCTCCAGCTTCTCAAGGTGTTCCTTCACGAGGTCAGCATTGATGGAGGGTAGGGGATCCCCATCACCCGGATTTCCCTGTCCCATAGCAGGCATGGGCATCCCGTGTGACTGATGAAAGACTGACGCAAAGTACCTATTTAATAGGTTGGCTTTTTCCTGGGCGTCAGTTGTCCTGTCTGGTTTAGCAGGGGTCCAACGTTGCCCTTGCTTTTCCTCCAGCTCCCCACATATCTGAAAAAGGACTTTTTGTTGTCCTTGATGCTTGAAGCTAGTTGGAGTTCAGTTGCAGCCTTGGCTTTCCTGGTTTGCTCCCTGCAGGACTGGACCAGTGCAGAATAATCCTCCTTGGAGGTGAATCGTGTCCTCCATCTTTTGTAGGCTTTCCTTTTTAGCTGCAGGAGGTCTGCTAGGTCCCTCCTTTTATATTTAAATATAAATTCAAAGAAATAAATTGAATTGTAATACTAATAATAATTTAATTGAATAGCTAAGCTAAGCGAAGCTAAGCTAAGTCCTAACCACTGCTTCATAACAATAAAAAGGAGCAGGCAGGTCTCAGTCTCAGCGTTCTCTCACACAGCTGCTGACTGGGAATGAGCTGCAAAAGGCACAGAAGGGCTGGAAACAGAGGCTTTTATGATTTCTTTAGTCCAACCCCACAGACACTGTTTAAAACAGAGGCGTTTATGCTTTTTTTACTCCAACCCCACAGATGCAGCCATTGGAAAGGTAGCCAGGGACAAATCCTTCTCATTGGCTGCCTACAGACATCAGTCTTCTCCCCCACTCCCCCTCCCTCCCCCCCCCCCCCCACTTTCTGTCCCTTCCCTGCTCCCCATCCGTCTTCTAAAAGGAGGAGGGAGGCTAATGACAAGGGCCAGCTGGAATATTTCTGCCCACACTGGTTTTCATTGGAAATCTGGTTGTCAGCAAAATGGCAGGAGTGGGTCCAAAGCAGATCCAAAGTGCTTCGGATGCCCCCAACCCACTCCAGATACTATTGCTGAGACCCCACTTCAATCTGGACATGCCTCTTCGGACACCAAAGCATCCGAAGTGGCTCCGAATCTGAAGCAGGATCGAAAGACTCACACAGCCCTAGTGTTAGGCCACCTAAGTCCATAGTCCATTCCAGTCCCTTTAGAAACTGGACCTTTACTCCTCACTCATTTCATCACTTTTAGAAAATGTTACACAGGGATTATTTTTCCAGGAAGTGTACTGGCATAGTAGTATACTGTGGAGGGTATGGAGAGAGGGAGAGCCTAAGTCTCTCTGCATTATTAATCAAAATATGCATGAATAATTAGCGTGGCCATCAATGTCAGCCAACAGCCAGTCAGAGACCAGCATCACCCTGATATTTTAGCTCTTCAAGCCAGGGTTTGCCCAGGCTCCATTCACCAGGGAGTGATGCATTTTCAGGGAGTGAAGAGCACGCTCAACTCTGTGCAATGGCAATCCCTGTAGGGCCCAAAGTCCAGCTAAGTCCCTGCCTGTGCTTTCATTCCCCAGGTGGTGCCACAAACACAGCTGAAGCACATCCTGTCTCTGTGGCAAGTCCTGTCAGTGAGGAGATCAGTGCTGCTTGTGCAGATGAATCAGGTAACAGAGGAAATTGCTCTCTCCAGGAAAATGTAAGCAGGGAGGAGGAGGGAGGGTAATGACAAGTGCCAGCTGGAATATCTCTGCTGACACTGGTTTCATTGGAAATCTGGTTTTCAGCAAGTTGGGAGTCATCAACTCTCTACTGGTGATGTTAATCTAAGTGAATACACAAAACCTGCAAGATTTTCAGTGAAAAAAAGAGGATCTTCTTGGTGTCTTGCAACTGAGCTAGATCACAGACATGTGGCACAAGTGTGAAAATCTGCAGGAAACCTGGACTAGGAGGTTGAAATCAGCAAGCTCCAGGTGTTTTAGCAGAAAATCTCTTGTTGCTTCATTCACCCCAAGTCACCTCAGCTGGGACTTGAACCCATATCTCTCATATGGTAGTCAGGAACACTGCCACACAGCCACCACTTGGGGCACTGCTCCTGCCTGCTAGTTGTCTTGTCCCTCCTAGAGCCTGGCCTCACTTTCAGCTGCCTGTCCTCTGGTTGGAGGAGCTAGATGTAGAGCTGGGAACCCCTCAGGTCACTACTCAGATCCTTCCTGGAGTGGGGGAGCCTCTCCTGCTGGCTGCAGCCTCTCCCAGGGGGATCCTGGAGCCCAGTGGGGAGCCTCTCCTGTTGGCTTCATGCTGAGCTGCTGAGGGTCATACTCCTGCCTGCAGGTCCTGCTCTTTCAGGGCACTGCTGCTGGCCTAGCTCTTGCCAGTTCTGTAAAGCTCCTTCCTTGTTGTCCCTCACTAGTCTCTCCTGAGTCAGCCCACATTGCCCCTTTTATCCCCCTCTAGGTGACCCAAGGGGCCAATCGGGACACAGGGGAGTGAGTCTCTGGGGCCTGATTGGTGTGGAAAAGGAATCTCAAGTCCTCCAATCATCTTTTACCCTTTCAAAACCCCTGGGCCAGCTAGCATGTCACAGATATAAGCAACCAGGTGTAGGCAACCAAGTGTAATTGGGCAGGGCTAGATCAGCATCTCCCTTCTGGGGCCACATGAAAGACCCAGCACAGATATGATCTTGAAGAGCAGCAACCAACCTCAGCTTGCACTTTGCATGTAGAAGAGGATAAAGCAGGGGGGGGGAAAATGAAGAGGAGCTAACTGGAAAATGCTCCTTGTTGAATATGAGGGCTATTCCACAGCACAAAGCAAAACATTCAGGTCACCTGGGCATTTTGACTGGCCTTTGCCAGTACTCCTGCTGGCACTTAAAGCTGGAGGTTCCTTGGCTAGGGGACAGGCAGCACAGGAGCAGGAAGGAAAAGCAAAACAAAAAATTGGGCAGGAAGGACAGTGAAGGAAGCAGGCAGGAGAGGGTATCAGAGTGGCACTTAGAAAGGTGCAGGTGTAATGTGTGGAATTCCTGCCAAAAAAAAGTTGGCTCCCACTGTTAGGGGGGGACACCAGTTTTGAGTTTTGAACCAAATGAGGATTATCCTCCATTAGACAACCTCTACCACCAGCTAATACTGGGGGCTGTCTGCAATGCATGTGTCACTGTGTCCACTCCTGACTGGTTTTTCATTTCAGAATCCCTTTTTCCTGGTGGACAAGAGATACCAAGAGGAGCTGGAGGCTATGGAGAGGGAGAATCTAAAAAAGGCTTTATCCACCATCAACATTGATTTCTTCATCACTGACCTGCATGAATTGATTGTGGTGACTTTAGCTGACTGCAAACCAGAGTGGGAGTGAGAATGAATTTCTTCTCTTTTCAAATGTGCTTTTTTTTTTTTAATCAGTAGGAAAATGTAGATCTAAGTGAAAAAATTGGTTGGCTGCTGCCTGATCCTTGCAGCTTGCACTGTCAGCATGCTTTGATGCATGTTGATTTGTAGTCCATTGTTGTGGATGTGGGATTTTTTTTACCTGAAATATTATTTTACAAGTATTAAGAAAGAATAGGGATCATACATTCAATGTGCTAAATTTCCCTGCCCAGTACCCATACACTTTAAATTAAAAGTGTGAGTTTAGATGATGGAGTATTTTAAGGACAGCTCTTCAGAAATGTACAAAGATGACTAAAAAGGGGTGTTTGGGGGCTAGTCACTACTTAATTGATATTAAATGGAGGAGACCAAGAAACTACAGGTGACCCTCACCAGTCGGGGAGGATACATTCTTGTATACCCCACAAATGGTGAAATGCACGAATAAGGCACTGTGCTCACGAACGCAGTGCCCTCAGTGGCTGGGGTGTGGGGCATGGCTCTGGCAGCAGGAGCCCGGCAGCAGGAAGTGCGGCACTCCCGTGGAGCTCTGGTAAGTGTATAAACTGTATATAAAACGTGGGTTTGGCGTATACAAATATTTGAAACCACAAATTCTGAACCTGCGAACAGTGAGGGTTTCCTGTATTTTCTATTTCTCCCAACTCAAGAATAGCGGGTATACGTTTTGGGAGGAGGCATTCAATTGGACATGGAAACCCAATCAAAGGAAGTATTTTGGGATAAAGTTCATATTTAGCCCATAAATCTAAGAGTCAGAAGTTCTTTCAAGTTTAAAATCATCTCTAATAATTAGAGACCAGGATAAGATCTCTTGTAGAAGGTAGACTATTCTTCTGCAGATTTCTTCCACCATCCTCTGAAGCATCTTCTTTAGCCCCTTCTTGGTCTTGGCCCATCTGGCAGTTCCCATGTTCCACAGCATGGGACACAGCATTGTAGCCCTGGTACAGTCACGTGGATGTAACCTGAACACCTCCATTTAGAACTAGACAGAATAATCTCTCACCATTCATACCAGCATCCCCTTCCAGGAGCGGCAGTTTAGGGAAACCTTTAGTACAAATGAAGCCCCAATCAGTAAAACATATAAGGAGGTTCTTACAGTTTTTGTGCCAGGCCCAAATTCCCCGTGGTTCTGTATACAACTACAATCAGACATTAGAGAGTTCAAGTGTTAGGCACCTGGCCTCAGGAGAGCCATTGTTTGACCTGGTTTAAACTCTTAGGACAACCTATAGTTCCATAGTGGATAGACTTAAGTGCCTCTGAAGAGCAAAGTAAGCTTAGATACCTAGGCACTTGTACTCAGAAAAAGAGGATGTAGGCAACTCCAGAGTGCAATTCAGATATCCCCCAAGGAACTGGAGATAATCAACAGGCATCACCAGTACCCTAGGAGTCTAGAGCACCCCCTGCTAAATAAGGGGAGACCTAGGATCTAGGCCATAGTCAGCCAAAGAGTCCTCAAACCCAAATTTCCATCTTCCCAGCAGGGTACCCTGACTGCCAGTTGACAGACTAGACTAGGTAGATGTATTCTTTCCCCTCACTTTAAAACTAAGCTGTTATCCAAGTGCATAGTCATTGATCCAGAAGGGGAGCAAACAAGAGGGGTGTGACTGTAAAATGGACACAGCTAGAAGCAGAGAGTCCTGAGTTCTGCTCCCTGTTTCCAGGGTCCTTTATGTACTTTACATGAGACTTTTCATTAAGTGGAAAACCCTAAATATCCTTGGCAGCACAGAGCAGGTCCCAGGTCTCCTTTCAGGTATGAAGCAGGCCGTCAGTATCTGAGATGAGGTGAGCCCAGTCCTGTCTTCTCTTCTACTCACCACTTTCTTTTCCAAACCTCTGTTCTGCAACATTAAACTTATGTTTTCTCTTAAAATAGGATAGTGGCGATCTTCAAAGCATATTTAGAAGAAGAGGAAAAAGAAGACAATTATATTGAAAAGCTGATCAGCACTTTGAGCCCACACCTGCAGATGAAGAAAGTCATTTCAGTCTGGAAAACTGCTGTGCAGACCAGCAAATTATATGGCTGCAACTACAAGCATGAATGAACTATCCACTATGACTCTTCTCTACTGTGCAATGTTAGGGCATTTGCTATGTCCTCATCTCCCTTGCTTTTACCTTCAGCATAGTGTAGGTTGCTTCAGCGGTTTCAGCTTATGTGCCTTGTAGCTGTGAGTAAGGATTTGGAAGGAAAAACCTGCAGCACCTTTATAGGCTCGGCAGTGCTACGTTGGATAGCACTACAGAAGAAAGAGACTTGGGGGTCATCATTGACCACAAGATGAACATGAGCCTGCAATGCGATGCTGCGGCTAGTAAAGCGACCAAAATGCTGGCGTGCATCCATAGATGCTTCTTGAGCAAATCCCGGGACGTCATTCTCCCCTTGTACTCGGCCTTGGGGAGGCCGCAGCTGGAGTACTGCATCCAGTTCTGGGCTCCACAATTCCAAAAGGATGTGGAGAAGCTTGAGAGAGTCCAGAGGAGAGCCACACGCATGATCAGAGGTCAGGAAAACAGATCTTACGATGACAGGCTGAGAGCCATGGGACTCTTTAGCCTGGAAAAGCGCAGGCTCAGGGGTGATCTGATGGCCACCTAGAAGTTTCTCGGGGGTGACCACCAGGATCTGGGGGAACGTCTGTTCACCAGAGCGCCCCAAGGGATGACTAGGTCGAACAGTCACAAATTCCTGCAAGACCGTTTCAGGCTGGACATAAGGAAGAATTTCTTTCCCGTCCGAGCCCCCAAGGTCTGGAACAGTCTGCCAGTGGAGGTGGTTCAAGCACCTACATTGAACACCTTCAAGAGTAAATTGGATGCTTATCTTGCTGGGATCCTATGACCCCAGCTGACTTCCTGCCCCTTGGGCAGGGGGCTGGACTCGATGATCTCCCGAGGTCCCTTCCAGCCCTAATGTCTATGATGTCTATGAAATCTATGAATGATGAATGCCCCTGCAAGACCTTTCTATACCTGTGTTCCACAGATGCCACATCCTGATTTCAGTGTGCAGTAGCTGAGGAAGATTATTTTTCTGTAAAAGTGATTCTCATTGTTTTTTGAGGCTTGGGCTCTATTAAACCAAGCTAAGACCTAAAATGGATGGAAGCCTGCTTGGGCCTGTGCCTGTGAGAAGAATTTATCAACCTCTGGGAGTGAATTTTACCCAGGGAGAGGTAAAACTAAGGAATGTAGTTCTCCAGCCACTTAAGCCTTGCCTGTAATTCAGACTTTAGCAGCTGGAGGTCAGGTTCTCCCTGGCTCAGCAATAATTGAATCATAGAAAATGAGGGCTGGAAGGGACCTCAGGAGGTCACAGCTAGTCCAACGCCCACCTCCAAGCAGGACCAGCCCCAACTACATCATCCCTGCCAAGGCTTTGTCCAGCCAGGTCTAAAAAACCTCCAAGGATGACGGTCCCACCCCCCCCCTGGGGAGCCTGTTCCAGTGTTTTGCTATCCACCTAGTGAGAGAGGTTTCCCTAATATCCAACTTAAGCTTCCCTTGCTGTAACTTGAGCCCATTGCTCCTTGTCTTGTCACCTGCCCCCACTGAGAACAATCCAGCTCCATCCTCTTTGCAGCCCCCTTGCAGGGAGTTCAAAGCTGCTATCAAATCCCTGCTCCTTCTACTATTCCCCAGAATAAATCAGCCCAGTTCCCTCATTCTCACTCATGTTCCCCAACCATTTTTGTTCCCTTTCTCTAGACTCTCTTCAGTTTATCTACACCCTTTTTGTAGTGAGGAGCCCAAAACTGGACCATATCAGGTCTCTCTGCCCTTTGCTTTGCAGCTGCCTAACTATCAAAGCACTTTTATTGTTCCTATTTTGCTTTTGGCATAGGCTTTTTCCCAGCTACTTCAATAAATATGGAGCAAGAATGTGTTCATTTTTCTATTAAAAAATTACACAAAAGTGAGATAAGTATGTGTGTGTTTGAACCTGTGTAGCCCGGGTAGACCCAGGGATGTGCCCTGTCTGCCAGTGGAAGGGATAATGGTCAGGCAGGTTGCTGAGAGAGGGGCCTGCCACCTCGGAGCCATTCCCTCTCCTCTTTACAGAGCCAGGCTGAGACTAAGCACATAACTATATACAAATTTATTGCTACAATAAATAGATTTAAATAAGGAACATGAATTTACAGTAAAATTACTATGTGACACCACATACAATAACCTGCAATCAACATCTCGTACTAGTCCGAGGGACTTCAGAAACATGAACTGGGTGATCCACAGTATATACAATAATTAACCCCCACTGGACAGAATAAGCATTAACACTTTGGAACAGGTAAGTTACAACATTAACTCCCTATCAAAAGTACCGATAACTATATTAACCTTTACAGTATGAAACAACAACAATCACAAAATAAGGGGGTGCACTCAGCACCTCCCAGGGTGTTCCCTGCAGCCCCTCCCTGTTAGGGCCCTGGGATCGGGAAATCCTTTTTTAAATACATAGGGGGTAAAAAGAAGGTACCAGGTAACGTGGGGCCTCTGAAGGACACACTAGGAATTCTACTCATCTCACCAGACAGCAAAGCTAACCTATTTAACGATTTCTTTGCCTCCATTTTCCTGAGCAGGGGTCACCCCCACCCTCCACTGGCACCCCTGTAGGTCCCAGGAGAGGCACACCCAGGCCTAAGGTCAGTGAGGACCTAGCCAGGGAACTTCTGGAGGGACTGGATGTATTTAAATCAGCTGATCCTGTTGATATCTACCCCAGAGTGCTGAGGGAATTAGCAGGGGTCATTGTGGGACTCTGGCACGGCTTTACTAGCACTCGTGCTGTTCTGGTGAGGAGCCAGAGGACTGGAAAAGGGCTAAGGTGGTTCCCATTTTCAAAAAAGGGAGGAAGGAAGACCCAGGAAATTATAGTCAGTTAGTCTTACCTGGATCCTGGGGAAGCTTTTTGAGAGAATTATCCTGGCGCATGTCCATGAGGGACCACCAGGGGAGATCATGAACCAACATGGGTTCATTAGAGGCAGGTCCTGTCAGACCAACCTGGTGGCCTTCTACGACCAGGTCACCAAATCCTTACATGCAGGTGTTGTGGTGGACGTAGTTTTTCTGGGCTTTAGGAAGGCCTTCGACACTGTCTCTCACCCCGTTCTCATTAAAAAACTAGGAGACTGTGGCGTCGACACCTACACAGTCAAATGGGTCACTAGTTGGCTGGAGGGCTGCACCCAGAGAGTTGTGGTGGACAGGTCATTTTCAACCTGGAGGGATGTGGGCAGTGGAGTCCCCCAGGACTTGGTCCTTGGATCTGCACAGGCAGAAAAGGATCTTGGAGTCATCATTGATGCCAAAATGAACATTGGCCAACAGTGTGGGGATGCAGCCAGGAAGACAAACCATACCTTGTCCTGCATCCACAGATGCATGTCAAGCAGGTCCAGGGCGGTGATCCTCCCCCTCTACACAGCACTGGTCAGGCCGCAGCTGAAGTACTGCATCCAGTTCTGGGCACTGCACTTCAGGAGGGATGTGGACAACATGGAGAGGGTCCAAAGGAGGGCCACTCACATGGTCAAGGGTCAGCAGGGCAGACCCTACAAGGAGAGGTTAAGGGACCTGAACCTGTTCAGCATCCACAAGAGAAGGCTGAGGAGGGACCTAGTGGACATTTACAAACTGATCAGGAGGGACCAGCAGGCACTGGGGGAGTCCCTGTTCCCCCAAGCACTTCCAGGAGCCTCTTGGCTTGCCCACAGATTGTGCCAGGGCTGGGGAAGGGGTGGGATCCTTTAAGTGCCTTGGCCTGCTGGCTTTGCAAGGGCCGTTCAGCGGGCCAGCAGGGGCAGTAGTCCCCCCATCCCCCAGCGGGCTTAGTTTAAAGCCCGGTGGAGCAGGTCAGCCAGCCTGGCTGAGAAGAGCCTCCTCCCCAGGGGAGAGAGGTGGAGCCCATCTCTTCACAGCAACTCACTGCCTCTCTCGCCAAAGAGCAGGCTGTGGTCATGGAAGCCAAAGCCTGCCCTATGACACCAGCACAGCCGTCTTTGGTTCAGTTTAACTGAGAACAAAATTTGCACCAAAGTTTCCCATTGCCTTTACAAGTCGTATGTTAATAAAACCAGGTTAAATTGAATGTGTTCTACCCAGCCCACCTGGAACCTACAGGTGTGACCCTAGCTGGGTCCTGGCCATCAGCAAATGCTGTAGTCACATAGTTGTGCAGGCAAGGGAATAGCCATGAATGCTAACTGTATGTAAATCAGTCCATTCTTTTTGAGAGATGCCTGCATTAATTAAAGAGTGTGTTCAAAGTATGGAAAAACCTCATCAGGTATGACTGCTTAATAGGATTAGCACAACTAAGGGATGAACCTGCAAAAGTTTCTATGTCCTACTGTAGTCGTGTCCCTGTATATGCCAGATATATTGGGTGAGATGTCCAGGGAGGTACTAGTGTCATTTAGATGCTCATTAACAGGGACCTCTTGGGGCTGGTCTGTCATTGGCCCACCCACCTATTTCTGAGCCATCTGCCCGCCTCCTCTTCTGCCACATCTTGATGATACATAATTATGGTGTTAATTAGGTGGGAGGCTGCCCATTCTTGCCATGATGCCAGGGGGCACTATCTGCAGCTCCATTTCTCCCCTATACTGCATCCCAAGCCTCACAGATGGCATCCACATGTTATAACCATATCCCGGCCCCTAATTCCCGCCTTTCTCAATGGGCTCCATGCCCCTCACTCATACTGGATTCTGTGCCCCCCCACACACACAGTCGGGGCTCCTTGCCTCTCACTAGGATAGACACCCCTTGCTAGGCTCCACTCTCCTTCCCAAACTCCAGGCACCTTGCCCCCCTCTGGACCCCCTTTGGTCCTGCCGACCTCCTTGCTGGGTTATCCACTAAGATGTTGGGGCTAAGGTTAAGGCACCCCTACCTGCCTTTTACTGGTGTGGTAACTGGCCTGGCATTTCCTGGGGGCTACCACGCCACTACAAGCCCCACCAGACCACACAACCCCAGTAAGGTGCAGTTTTAGGTCATGCCCAGGACAGGAGCCTCCAAACCATCCCCATAGGCTCCTGCCCTTACTTCCAAGGATGTTGCGTTCACCTTTACATCCAGGCAGTGTTTCTGCCTGGCCTGCCAGCAGTGACCTGCTGTGTTTATATAGGTGGCCAGAGTCCTAAAATGGCCACCGTAATCAAGTACCTGCTGGCTGTTTGGCTCAGCCCTTAAAGTGGCAGGCACAACCAGTGCTCTGCCACATGCCCCAACCCCCAAATCATTTTCATTGCCTCTGCTGGACTCTTTCCAGTTAGTCCACATTCTTTCTGTAGTAAAGGTCCTGGTGGGCTTGAGTAATTAATCCCTCTAAAATGCAGTGTAAATGCTTGAGAAATTTTGACAAAGCACTGGCCCTTGGACTGATGGGCATATCTCAATATGTCTACTGCCAGCCCTGCCCCTGTAAGGTTGAGAGCTGTAGGTGTGAGGCACAAAGCAAAAAGAAAGCCTGTGACCAAAAGGAAACTAGATATAAGGCCAAATGCCTCTTAGGGGGCATCCAGATGAATCCACACGTGCCTCTTGTGGCATCTCATACCAATTTAAGACACCACAAAAGGCACTCTGAGAATGAAAAAATGTTCCCTGTGCTGCATATTTGCAGCACAAAGTCAAAATATGGTCCCTGTAATTCCAGGTATCAAATAAAGGGAGCCTGACTTCTATCCTGGGGCAGACCTTAGAAAAGTTTATTAAGGAGGCCATCCTTGAGGGACTGGCCCAGGCTAACATCCTAAGGGATAGCCAGCACAGGTTTGTTGCGGGTAGCTCTTGTTTGACCAATCTCATTTCCTTCTATGACCAGGTGACCTATCACCTGGACAAGGGAGAAGAGATTGATGTCATATATCTTGACTTCAAAAAAGCTTTCGATCTGGTATCCCATGATCACCTCTTGGCCAAACTGCCCAGTTGTGGCCTTGGCTCCACCACGATCCGCTGGCTGGGAAATTGGCTTTGTGGTCAGACCCAGAGAGTTGTGATTGATGGCAGTCACTCATCGTGGTGCCCCGTGACCCGTGGGGTCCCTCAAGGCTCTGTCCTGGGACCCATCCTGTTCAACATCTTCATTAACGATATGGACATTGGAGTCAGCAGTGGAGTGGCCAAGTTCACCGATGACACCAAACTTTGGGGCAAAGCATCCACGCCAGAAGATAGGTGGGTGATCCAGGCTGACCTGGACAAGCTCAGCAAATGGGCAGACGAGAACCTCATGGTGTTTAACACCGAAAAATGCAAGGTTCTTCACCTTGGGAGGAAAAACCTGCAGCACCCTTATAGGCTCGGCAGTGCTACGTTGGTTAGCACTACAGAAGAAAGAGACTTGGGGGTCATCACTGACCACAAGATGAACATGAGCCTGCAATGCGATGCTTCAGCTAATAAAGCGACCAAAACGCTGGCATGCATCCATAGATGCTTCTCAAGCAAATCCCGGGACGTCGTTCTCCCCTTGTACTCGGCCTTGGTGAGGCCGCAGCTGGAGTACTGCGTCCAGTTTTGGGCTCCACAATTCCAAAAGGATGTGGAGAAGCTTGAGAGAGTCCAGAGGAGAGCCACGCGCATGATCAGAGGTCAGGAAAACAGATCTTACGATGACAGGCTGAGAGCCATGGGACTTTTTAGCCTGGTTAAAGCACAGGCTCAGGGGTGATCTGATGGCCACCTATAAGTTTATCGGGGTGACCACCAGGATCTGGGGGAATGTCTGTTCACCAGAGCGCCCCAAGGGATGACGAGGTCGAACGGTCACAAACTCCTGCAAGACCGTTTCAGGCTGGACATAAGGAAGAATTTCTTTCCTGTCCGAGCCCCCAAGGTCTGGAACAGTCTGCCAGTGGAGGTGGTTCAAGCACCTACATTGAAGACCTTCAAGAGTAAATTGGATGCTTATCTTGCTGGGATCCTATGACCCCGGCTGACTTCCTGCCCTTTGGGCAGGGGGCTGGACTCGATGATCTCCCAAGGTCCTTTCCAGCCCTGATGTCTATGAAATCTATGAAATAAAAACACCACCAAGAAAAGTGGCATAAGGCATGGTTCCCCACCATGCCCTAAGGCAAGCCAGGGCTCAGACCTCAAGAGACACTTTGGCATACAGCCAGAGCATCTGTATGGTACCCCTGCTGCAGAGCTGTTCCCGGTAAGTAGGGACTAGGAGATAGGGAAAATTGCAGGGGGATGTTCCTTTGGGGGGATTGTGTGGGAGTGGGGGGCTGGTTAAGGGGTATGGGTCCCCTGCAGGGCCCACAGCCACTCCCCAAAGTGTTCCAGCCCCCCTGAAGCAGCACAGCCCCACACAGCACCCTGTAGCAGCATGGCATGGCCTCGATTGGCTCAGACCTGGTGCCACTTGTGCCACCTGTCACAGGACTGCCTGGGCTTGCCACAGCACCATGCAAGACCATTTCACTTCAGGCAGCACTGGGGCCACTTGGGCTGTCAGCTGGGGACCAGCCCCTTTTGCAGGGAACACATGTCACACCGAGACGGGTCCTGCAACCACAGGCCCCATGTGCCGTGTGCTGTCAGTGTTACCTAAAGTGGCATGGCCCTGTGCAGCACTGCGGTGAACTGGCACAGCCCCAGGATGAGCAGCAGAGCTCTCAGGCACTAAGGATGCACAGCGCCACTGGAGGGTCTAGCCCTGAGCACCGCATGGCCACTGCTGCAGAGGAGGAGAGTTGTTCATCCTGCAGGGAGGGGTGAGCCATGTGGGGTGGCTTTAGCCCCAGTCAGGGGCATGTGACCCTGTAGCAGGAGAGCAATCCGTGTGCTCCACTCATCCCCTCCTACATCTCCCTATGCCTCCTTCCCATCCCCCTCCTGCAAATCTCACATCCCCCCATCACACACCCATTCTGCCCAGCTGCAGACAGGATAAGACCCACTGGCAGGAGCTGTGGCTGCAGGGGCAGTTGTCCCCACATCCTAATTTGTGAAGGGGTCAGGGGAAGCTCTAAGTGTTCTATGATAAGAAAACCAAAAGCAAACATGAAAACATAGATATTTAGAACTTATTTTACTATGATGATAGAGACAATAGTAGGCTTCCAAATTGCTTTAACATTGGAAATATATCAATAAAACATTGCCCAACTTTTTGGAAGCTGAGTCTTCAAAACCTCCAAGGATGGAGACTCCACCACCTCTCTGGGTAACCTGTTCCAGTGCTTCACCACCCTCATTGTGAGAAAGTTTATCTTAATATACAACCAAAACCTCCCTTGCTGCAGCTTGAGCCCATTGGTCCTTGTTCTGTCATCTGCCCCCACTGAGAACAGTCCACCTCCACCTTCTTTGCCACTCCCCTGCAGGGAGTTAAAGGCTGCTATCAAATCCCCCCTCAGTCTTCTCTTCTGCAGACTAAATCAGCCCAGTTCCCCCAGCCTCTCCTCACAAGTCATGCCCCCCAGCCCTCCAACCATTTTCATTGCCCTCCACTGGACTTTCCTCAACTTGTCCACATCCTTTCTGTAGTGGGGGGCCCACAGCTGGACACAGGACTCCAGACATGGCCTCACCAGTGCTGAACAGAGGGGAAGAATCACTGTGCTCGATCTGCTGGCAACGCTCTTGCCAATGCAGCTCAGGATGTCATTAGCCTTCTTGGCAACAAAGGCACACTGTTGGCTCATATTACACTTCTTGTCCACCATAACACCGGGTCCTTTTCCACAGATCTGCTGCTCAGCCAGACACTCCCCAGACTGCACCGATGCATGGGATTTTTCCATCCTATGTGACAAACTTTGCTCTTCTCCTTATTGAATGTCATGAGGTTTCTTTTGGTCCAATGCTCCAATTTGTCCAGGTCACTTGGAATCCTAGCCCTTCCCTCCATTGTATCTCCTACTTCCCCCAGCCTGATGTCATTTGAAAACTAGGTGTGGGTGCACTAGATACCATCTTCCAGGTCATTCATGAATATATTGATAAAACTGGTCCCAGGACCAACCCCGGAGGTGCTCTACTTGATACCAGCTAGACATCGATCTAGTGACTACTACCCTCTGACCAATGATCCAGCCAGTTTTCTGTCCACCTCACAGTCCAACCCCTGCTTCCTTAGTGTTGTAGAAACCCAGAACAAAATCAGTATCCCTGCCTCAGAGAGCTTCCAATCCAAGTCTAAGTAAGGAACAAGAGGTGGCAACAGACAGATGGGAGAGGACAAAGAACATGAAACAAGGTAGATGGTGATCTGTTGAGCAGGGAGGTGATCTTGCATAGGACTAGAATTAGGTGACAGTCTTAACAAGATGGCAATTAAACCTTGGAGCTTTAAAATGGAGACTGGCTGTCTCTCTCTGCCAAGGATACTCAGCAGTTTAACTGCAAATTCCTGGCCTGTTGCGGGAACCCCAGTGTGTTATTCCACGGTCTCTGGCAGGAGGTAGGACAGGCTAGATGTGCACAACAGCTCTTCTGGATTTAGAATCCAGGACCTGATAGCTCCCTCAGAAGCCCTGTTTTTACTGGGACTGAATTAGTGCCCTGCTTTTGTGCTCCAAGTTTGCATGGGGAGGAGCAGTGTCCAGGGTGAACAGAGGACACTCCATCCCATACAGAGAAGAGCTGTAATGAATATTACCCATGGAAGCAAAGGGAGCTTAACAAGGAACCAACTTAAATTATCCTAGTAAAGCAGCCCTGGAAGGGACCTAGAGGTCAGAACTAGTCCTGTAGCAAAACTGCCATTTTTTCTTCTTTAATAGATAGCTAGATAGATATGTATGTATGGTAGCAAGTTTTTGGTTTTGGATATCCACTGTTTTATATTGTATTATTATTAGGTTTGTAGTGATTCTTACTCTTGTATATTGTATTATTATCATTTTTGTATTGATTTTTATTGTTTCATATGGATATTGTATGGTTTAGGCCTGTATTTGTAAGTGAAGCAAAGTAATATCACTTATCTGCACCCCCCCACCACCACCATATCACAGCTGTCTGCCTCAGTTTCCAGCCCCAGTCTACCTTAAGTAAACCCAAGCCTCAGTTTCTCAGTCAGCTTTTCTGTAGTCCCCTGGTTCTGGCAACTTTAACTCTCTCTTTTTCACCTGAACCTTCCCCTGAGTATCCCAGGTACCCCAAGCACACATACACACACTGTACCATCCAAGTTGGGAACTTACTTACGTGTAGGTGGGTTGTATGTGTGTGTCTTTATATATATATATATATATATATATATATATGGCATTGTGTGCATTATATACAAATTACTTACGTGTAGGTGGGTTGTATGTGTGTGTCTTTATATATATATATATATATATATATGGCATTGTGTGCATTATATACAAATTAGTGATCTGTGTCTAACTTTTGGGGTGTATAGTGTATGTGCTTGAACTGGTGATAGGTATGCATGTGCCTAGGCTGGTGTAGGTGTGCATGTCCCTTGGTTGGTAGTGTGTATGTGTGTATGCACCTAATTGATTTGTGTGTCTGTATATGTGCAATTGTATCACAGCCTCCTGTCTAACAGCCCAATATTGAGGTTCTTGAGAGTTGGCTTGACCCCACAGGGCGACAGTCCAATCCCCTGCCTCAGGCAGGATCATCCCTATCAAAATTACCCCCTACCAGAGGTTATCTAACCTATTCCTAAAACAGTAGCAATGATCTTATTGCAAAACTATGAGGCCAGTTGCCCAAACCTCCAATTGTGAGGTCCAAGCCTACCATAGGTAAAACAGAGGGGTGAGGGCATGATAACTTATTGCTGCTTCAGTGCTGGGAGTTGCATTACAGGAGGTTGTTAGCCCTATTGTAGTTGTGCCAGTGACCTGTGTCCTGGCACAAAGCAAAGGGGCAGTCTCTGCCCTGTGATGCTGATAAGGTCAGTCAAGGCTCCTGGTCTGAGTCACAGTCTAATCTGAATGATCTCTTCTCACTCACCTGTATTGTTTTTGTCTCAGTGGGTGCTCAGGTCATGTTCTGTCTCTGTGAACCCCTGATTTGCCAGCCTTTGCAAATTTGAAGCATTTAAGGCATCGCTATCAAGCCCATGACAAACTCCAAACTGCATTCTGTGGGATCTCCCAGGCCATGAGGTGAGTTCTCAGATGCTCCCATTTGTTTGGATACCTCCCATCTCCAAGTGATATGAGGTCATTCTCCCAGGGGCTTGCTTGCGACTTGGAGAGTGGTGAGTAACTGAAAGGATTTGACTCACCGAGTTGGTCACTTGGATGTAAGGCACCTTATATCAGGAGAAAAGTAGCAGGCAACCTTGACTGGAAGGTACAAGACTCAAGTGACCACAGACCACTATATGGACATCAACCAGTGCACCATCATCTCTCATCAAGAAATAGTTACCACACTACTGACCACATCACCAGAATGAGCCAGAACTACACTTTGGCAAAAACCATGGGAAAAACTAGGTGACAATGCTGTTGAATGGATCCAGCAAGGAATTGCCCCAATGAGGAGTTGACATCCGGCTCCACATACAAATGGCACATGCCGGGCATACACAGGCCCCCGTGAGCAGACTCACAGCATAACAAGGCAGGAGAAAGCACAGGGCAGAGGTTCAGGTGAGGGCAGCTGTGGAGTGGTGGGGTAGGCCAGGAAAGGATTTTGAGGAGAAGAGGATTGGGTGTTCTGGCTGGGATTTGAATCCTGGGTCTCAGCCCCAAATAGCAGCTGCCTGCCAATTCAGCTAAAGGAGCAATTTTCAGATACCGAGCTCCCATTGGCTCCTTGCCTCAGTTTACCCCCTTCCTCTTCTTGTGGCACCTGGATGTGTTGGGGAGGGGGCCAGGAATGGCAAAGAAGATAGCAACATTAACAAAGAAAGCATAGGTTGGTTAATGAAACATCAAGACCACTAAAAAGGGGAGAAGGTTTTTAACACATATGGAGTGAAGAGTGATTAGCAGGGAGATTACAGTGAGCCATGAAGTCAATTGACTCCCTCAGGGCTGTCTGCGAAGAAATCCCTTTGCCCTTCCCAGGCAGATAATTTTAAAGTTCAGGTGGTGCAGGAATCAAATAGGGGTGCAAACGCATCACTGAACACCCCGCCCCCCCGATCCACCTCTGAATGCATCTGTAACCAAAGTGGCTGCTCACTGGGGAAGGGAGTTTGTGCTCAACTCCAGACAGCCTTTGCACACACAGGCTCCCTGTTTATTCCCATTGTTCATCTGCTTGTGGTGGGACCCTCCGTGTTCCAGCAACTTTGCAAGCATTCAAGAGAGTTCTGGTCTTTTCCTCAAGTTGCTCATGGCCTGGGACCCTGTGCACACAGCAGCACTTTGGAGGCTTCAAAAATGAAAAATAATGACAGTGCTTTTGATTCCCATTGAGTTTTAGTCACACTGCAGTTATGCTGAGGCATGTCAGCCCCCAGCCAGGTGCCAATGGTTCAGGAGACTCAAACACAGAGCAAAGTGACAGTCCCTGCCCTGAGGTCCTACCCATCAAAGACAAAAAGTCAGTAGATGGGGACTGACAGGCAGGCAGGGACCACATCAGGGGTCAGCCTGACAGGCAGGAGCCTCTGCCTGGTGTCAGGGAAATAGGAAACAATGTCAGGCTTGACTGAGAAATCAGAGAGTACATCCATAAAGGAGGCATGCTTACACATGCCAAATCATTTGCTGGTTGGGGGAAACAAGGAATAGGCCTGGGAAAGCACAACAACCTCCATCCACAGGTACTGAAGGAATTGGCCAGTGTCACAGCTGAGCCACTGGCAGAGCTGTTTTAGCTCTCATGGTTCTCCATCCAGGTCCCTGAGGACTGGAAAAGGGTCAATGTGGTCCGCATTTTGAAGAAAGGGAGCAGGGATGAGCCGGGTAACTTTAGGCCACTCAGCCTTGCCTCTATGCCTTGGAAAATAGTGGAAAAAATCATCAAAGAGTTCATTTGTGAAGGCCCAGCAAGTGAAATGATGCTGAAAGGAAACTAGCATGGGTTCATCACAGGTAGATCCTGCCTAACAAGCCTTATAGCCTTTTATGACCAGATCACACAATGCCTTGACACAGGATCTGAGGCTGATGTCATCTACCTGGATTTTAGGAAGGTCTTCAATACAGTTTCATATCTTATTCTCACAGGGAAGCAGGCTGTGGAGTGGATGCCTACACAGTGAGGTGGGTGGCCAACTGGCTTAGGGACCACACCCAGAGAGTGGCATTGGATGGGCTGTTCTTGGCCTGGAAGGAGGTGGGCAGTAGGATTCTCCAGGGCTCAGTCCTTGGATCGGTGTTATTTAATATCTTCATCAGTGAGTTGGACAATGGTGTGGAGAGCACCTTCTCCAAATTTGCAGATGATACCAAGTTATGGGGCAAAGTTAACACACCAGAGAGCAGAGATCAGATACAGGCCAACCTGGACAGGTTGAATCAATGGGTGGAATGTAATAGGATGCAATTCAACAAAGACAAATGCAAGGTACTCCACCTAAGGAGGAGGAATCCCCAGCACACCTATAGGATGGGGAATGACCTCCTCAGCAGCTCAGCAGCTGAGAGGGATCTTAGAGTCATAGTTGACTCCAAGATGAACATAAACCAGAAGTATAACGAGGCCACCAACAAGGCCAATAACACCTTGTCATGTATTAGCAGATGCATGACCAACAGATCAAGGGAGGTGATGCTCCCTCTCTATGCAGCATTGGTCAGGCTGCAGTTGAAGTACTGCGTCCAGTTTTGGGTGCCACACTTCAAGAGGGATACAGAGAATCTGGAGAGGGTTCAGAGGAGGCCACTTGCATGATTAGTGGCCTCCATGAAAGAGATTGAGAGAACTGGATCTATTCAGCCTTCACATGAGAAGTCTGAGGGGAGACCTTGTAGCCACCTATAAGTTTATTAAGAGAAGACAACAGGGAACTAGAGATGCGCTATTTTCCAGAGCGCCTCTAGGAGTAACTACGAATACTGGGTCCAAACTAGTGGAGAGTAGATTTAGGTTAGACATTAGGAAGGTCCAAGACACCTAACTTGGAGGTCTTCAAGATGAGGCTTAATAGTCACCTGGCTGGGGTCATCTCACCTCGATCCTCTTTCCTGCCAGGGACAGGAGGTCAGACATGATGATCCTTTGTGGTCCCTTCTGACTCACAGTCTACAAATATATGAAGCTCAGAGACAGTAATTAGCTGACAGACATTTACTTCAAAAAAGGCAGGAAGGAGAACCCGGGAAACTATAGGACGGTTAGTCTCACCTCGATCCTAGGCAAGCTGTTCAGGAAAATTATGTTGGCACACATCCAGGAGGATCCAGCAGGGGACTGCATGCTTAAGGGCAACCAACATGGGTTCATCAGTGGCAGGTCCTGTCAGAACAACCTGGTGGCCTTTTACGATCAGATCACCAGATCATTAGACCCAGGGGTAGCAGTGGACATCGTCTTCCTGGACTTCCGGAAGGCTTTTGACACTGTCTGTCACCCCGTTCTCATTAAGAAACTGGGGGGCTGTGGTGTAGACACCCACACAGTCAAATGGGTTGCCAACTAGCTGGTGGGCCACACCCAGAGGGTGGTGTTGGATGGGTCCTTCTCAACCTGGAAGGACGTGGGCAGTGGGGTTCTGCAGGGTTCGGTCCTCGGGCCAGCACAGTTCAACATCTTCATCAGCGATTTGGACGAGGGGGTAAAAAGCACCTGTTCAAATTTGCTGATGACACTAAGATGTGGGGGGAATGTGGGCACACTGGAAGGATGCAACAGGCTACAATCAGACCTAGACAGGTTACAAGAGTGGGCGGACGAGAACAGGATGGGTTTCAACACAGACAAGTGCAAGGTGATGCACCTCGGGAGGAACAACTGGCACCATGCCTACAGGTTAAGGAACTCCCCTCTTGTCAGCGCAGAGGCGGAAAGGGATCTGGGAGTGATCATTGACTCCAAGATGAACATGGGCCGGCAGTGTGGGGACGCAGTCAGGAAGGCCAACCGCACCTTGTCATGCATCCACAGATGCATCTCCAGCAGGTCCAAAGAGGTGATCCTCCCCCTCTATGCGGCACTGGTCAGGCCACAGCTGGAGTACTGCGTCCAGTTCTGGGCACTGCACTTCGGGAGGGATGTTGACAGCATGGAG
Source organism: Crocodylus siamensis (assembly GCF_052110815.1). Lineage (NCBI taxonomy): Eukaryota > Metazoa > Chordata > Crocodylia > Crocodylidae > Crocodylus > Crocodylus siamensis. The sequence goes on along the minus strand of NC_143395.1, from coordinate 421,984,226 downwards.
AGGGTCCAGAGGAGGCCACTCGTATGATCAGGGGGCAGCAGGGCAGGCCCTATGAGGACCTGAACCTGTTCAGCCTCCAAAAGAGAAGGCTGAGGGGGATCTAGTGGCCTGTTATAAACTAGTCAGGGGGGACCAGCAGGCACTGGGGGAGTCCCTGTTCCCCCGAGCACCGCCAGGAGTGACCAGGAATAACGGTCACAAGCTGGCAGAGGGGAGATTCAAACTAGATATCAGGAGGCGCGACTTCATGGCCAGGGCGGCTAGGGCCTGGAACCAGCTTCCAAGAGAAGTAGTGCAGGCTCCTACCCTGGGGGTGTTTAAGAGGAGGTTAGATGAACATCTTGCCGGGGTCATTTGACCCCAGTATTTTTTCATGCCATGGCAGGGGGTCAGACTAGATGATCTGCTCAGGTCCCTTCTGACCCTAGAAACTATGAAACTATGAAACTACTGTAGGCTCCAACTGTTTTGCAGGGACTTGAACAGGGTGGAATAGGATCAAACTTAGGCACCTCATTGGATGAAATAGGATGTGGCCTAACATGTCTACCTGTGCATAACTGGCCATTACCCTGGTTTTACTCACTTGGATCTGGTGTAGAATTACCCTGGGAAAAATCAATGGTCACACTGTGACAGTGTAAATTACACCAGTGTAGAAGTCATGTGTCCTCAGCTTACCCTGGGGTACCTGTCTGCTCCAGGGAAAAAGGTGGCATGTTCCCCCCTGCCTAGTGTTAAGGTGTTTTAATAGCACCGTCTGCATGTAGCTGCCCTGGTACAGATGGTCATGTATCTACTCTGGACCTTGTGGTACTTTTCATGAGAGTACGAGGTCAAGGCAAATTACACTGGCACAAATATGCCATGTGTCTGGACTTTATGTGACTTGCCGAAGGCTGCATGGGATTGCTTGCATCACAGCAGAGCACAAAATGCTGGTTTCTCCTCTCTGTGCCCTACAGGGCTCAGCTCCATGGCCGACAGCACAGCTGAACCACTTTGTCACGGATTTGCTTCATCTTCATGCCATAGATGATAGGGTTGAACATGGGTGGTATCAGGAGGTAAAGATCAGCCATCAAGACCTGGACATGGGGTGGGATGTCCTGCCCATACCTCTCGATGTACATGGAGAGCAGCCCTGGGATGTAGAACAGAGATATGACACAGACATGCGAACCACAGGTGCTGAAGGTCTTGCGGCGTGCCTCGGCAGAGGAGAGGCCTAGCACGGCTTTGAGAATCAACCCATAGGACAGGGCAATGAGCAGGGAGTCAACACCACCGACATAGGTGGAGACCGAAATGCTGTAAGTGGTGCTGAATGCCGTGTCCCCACAGGCCAACTTAATCACTGCCATGTGCTCACAATAGGAGTGGGAGATCACTGCATCCTGGCAGAATGTGAAGCCCCGGATGATGCAGGTCAGTGGGGTCATGAGTGCCAGACCTCTTCCCAGCATCACCAGCCCAATGGCAACAATGACTGGGCTGGTGAGGATGACCCTGTACCTCAGAGGGTGGCATATGGCCACATAGCGGTCAAATGCCATGGCGACCAGCAAGCCTGACTCCATCACTGAGAAGGCATGGACAAAGTACATCTGGACCAGGCAAGCATCCACGCTGATGGCTGTGGAGTGGAACCAGAAGATGCCCAGCATATTGGGAGTGATGGAGGTGGACATCACCAGGTCAACGAGAGTCAACATGGACAGGAAGAGGTACATGGGCAGGTGGAGGCTGGGCTCTGTCTTGATCACCCACAGGAGAGTGCAGTTCCCCACCAGCGTGACCAGGTACATGAAGCAGAAGGGGATGGAGATCCAAACATGCAGGGCTTCCAGCCCTGGGATACCAACCAGGTGCAGTTCTGACAGCGTGATGTTGGTGTGGTTGGAACTGGGCATAGTGGGAAGCCAGCACCCATCAGCCAAGGCTGCTCTCTCTGCATTGAGACATACAAATGATAGAACTTGCAAGGTTGAAACTGTATTCCAGGTCTAAGGGTGAATGATCCATCCATCCAGCCAGCCAGCCAGCTGCATTGCCACCCACTCATCCACTCACCCATTCATCCACCCATCCAATCCACATGAGCAAGGCGTCACTTCCACCCACATAGGTGGAGATTGCGATTCTGTCAGACCCTTGCAGATTGGCTGAAGGGTTGCACTCAGAGGGTGGTGGTGGATGGGTCATATTCAACCTGGGGAGAAGTGGGCAGCGGAGTCCCCCAGGGCTCGGTCCTTGGGCCCGTGTTGTTCAATCTCTTTATCAGTGATTTGGATGATGGGGTGAAAAGCACCCTGTTTAAATTCACTGATGATACCAAAATTTGGGGTGACATGAACACACTAGTAAGGAGGGAAAGATTGCAGCAAGACCTAGATAGATTACAGGGGTGGGCTAGCAAAAACAGGATACGTTTCAACACTGACAAGTGCAGGGTGCTGCACTTGGGCAGTCATAAACAGCAGCACATTTATAGAATGGGAAACTCTCTTCTTGAGAGCACGGAGGCAGAAAGGGATCTCGGAGTCATTATTGACTCCTGGATGAACATAGGCCGACAATGCAAGGTCACAGTGGGCAGAGCTGACCGCACCTTGTCGTGCATCCACAGATGCATCTCTAGCAGGGACAAGAAGGTGATCCTCCCCCTCTATACAACACTGGTCAGGCTGCAGCTGGAGTACTGTGTCAAGTTCTGTGCACCCCACTTCAGGAGGGACGTGGACAACATGGAGAGGGTCCAGAGGAGGCCACCCACATGATCCAGGGACTACAGGGCAGACCCTACAATGAGAGACTGTGGGACCTGAACCTGTTCAGCCTTCACAAGAAAAGGCTGAGGGGGGACCTGGTGACCGTCTATAAACTCACTAGGGGGGACCAGAAGGGTTTGGGAGAGACCTTGTTTCCCCTAGCACCCCCCTCCCCATTACAAGGAATAATGGCCACAAGTTGTTGGAGAGGAGGTTTAGATTAGACATCCGTAAGAACTACTTCACTGTCAGGGTGGCTAGGAGCTGGAACCGACTTCCAAGGGAAGTTGTGCTGGCTCCTGCCCTGGGGGTATTTAAGAGGAGGCTTGATGCCTACCTAGCTGGGATCATTTAAGCCCAGTTTTTTCTCCTGCCCTGGCAGGGGGTCAGACTTGAAGATCTACAAGGTCCCTTCCGACCCGACTTCTATGATTCTATGATTCTATGATGCTGAAAGCCATGTCCCTGCAGGTCAGTTTGATCACTACCACATGCAGCAATAACCCTTCCATCCACTTTCCCTTTTTTCTCTCTTCCCATCTCCATACATCTTTTACACACACAGAAACACACACACACCCATAGGACTCTGAGGGACTCCATGGATCATCAGATCCAACCCCCTGTTAACATAGCCAACCACATCATTTTGCTAAGCTAAATAAGCCAATACCATTTGGTCTTCTGGAAAATAGATGCTTTCTTCTTCTGCTTATTCTAGTTGCCCTTGCTGCCCTTCTTTTTACCTTAATTCACCTGTTTTAAGCATAGGCATCAGCACTGGCACAAGGCAGAGGCAGTAAGCAGGGAGAGGAAATATTCAGAGCTTAGCAAGGAGAATCAGCTGACAAGGGCACGACAGCATTATTTTCCTATGTACATGTTGAAAACACACACCTGCAAAGCATCAAGCTGCTCTGCCCAGAAGCTCAGTACAACGTCTCTTCTATTTACAGTGCCATCTCAGTGAATGATAGACCTGGATCAATGCCTCTGATTTACTCCATACCCCCCTGTGCACACACAACTCACCTAGCCCCAGACTCTGCAGAGGTGGCCCTGACTGGCGCTTCTTCTCCCCTGGTTCTGAACCTAGAGGTGGGCTCATTGCCCATGCATCTCCAATCTGCATGGCAAGGCACTGTGCAAGCATTTATAACTCATGATGACACAGTCCCCAAGGCATTCCTCAACTAGAGGAGAGCAACAAAGGCATAGACACACACGCATCTGTGCATACACACATACACAAAAGGGGACAAACTTTTTCAGGACAGGCTTAACACTCAGTTAAGTAAGTGTCTGTTGATTACAGGCCAGATCCTGCTTTTCCCCTTCCCACTCTTCTCATCAAAATTGCAGGTCTTAGATGAAATAAAGGTCCATCCCCAACCAATGATACATTCTTCCCTACCTAACCTACACTAAACTCTTCTGTTTTTACTTTTGGTCAAACTCCAAGGTTTATGATTGAAAACACCCATGTATCACCCAAGAAAGAGACTATCTTTGGCCAGTAGGGAGGCAGGATATCTATTTCAGGTCCCATAGCCTCTCATAGGACCTGCTCTGCTGCCTCCGACCATGCATGTGGCCCTCCTCTGGACCCTCTCAATGCTGGGCACATCCCTCCTGGAGTGTGGTGCCCAGAACTGGACGCAGTACTCCAGCTGTGGCCTGACCAGTGCTGCACAAAGGGGGAGGATCACCTCCTTGGCTCTGCTTGTGATGCATCTGTGGATACATGACAAGGTGCAGCTGGCCTTCCTGACCGCATCCCCACACTGCCGGCCCATGTTCATCTTGGAGTCAATGATAACTCCAAGATCCTTTTCTGCCTCTGTACTGACAAGAGGGGAGTTCCCCAGTCTGTAGGTATGGTGCTGGTTGTTTCTCCCCAGGTGCATCACTTTGCACTTGTCGATGTTGAATCCCACTCTATTCTCGTCCACCCACCCCTGTAACCTGTCTAGGTCCTATTGTAGCCTATTTCTCCCTTCTAGCATGCCCACATCCCCCCACTTCTTAATGTCATCAGCAAATTTAAACAGGGTGCTTTTTACCCCTTCGTCCAAGTCGCTGATAAAAATGTTGAACAGTGCAGGCCCAAGGACCGAGCCCTGGGGGACCCCACTGCCCACATCCCTCCAGGCCAAAAATGACCCGTCCACCACTACTCTCTGGGTGTGGCCCTCCAGCCAGTTGGCGACCCAGTTGACTGTGTTGGTGTTGACACCACAGTCCCCCAGTTTCTTAATGAGAACAGGGTGAGAGACAGTGACAAAAGCCTTCCGGAAGTCCAGGAAGACTATGTCCACTGCTCCCCTTGCGTCTAATGATCTGGTGATCTGATGATAGAAGGCCACCAGGTTGGTCTGACAAGACCTGCCACTGATGAACCCATGTTGGTTTCCCCTAAGCATGACCTCCCCAGCTGGCCCCTTGTGGACGTGTGCCAGAATAATTTTCTCAAACAGCTTGCCCACGATCAAGGTAAGACTAACTGGCCTATAGTTTCCCAGGTCCTCCTTCTTCCCCTTTTTGAAGATGGGAATCACGTTGGCCCTCTTCCAGTCCTCTGACACCACACCAGAGCACCACGAGTGCTCGTACAGCAGTGCCAGGGGTCCTGCAATGACCTCAGCCAATTCCTTTAGTACTCTAAAGTGGAGATCATCTGGACCAGCTGACTTGAATACATCCAGTCCCTCCAGAAGTTCCCTAAGTAGTTCCTCACTAACCCTTGGCCCAGGTATACCTCCCCTGGGGCCTGAGGGGGGCCCAGCAGGGGGGTGACTGTTCCGGTCCCTGCTTAGGAAAATGGAGCCAAAGAAATCATTAAATATGTTGGCTTTGTTGTCTGGTGTGATGACCAAATTTCCTAACATGTCCTGCAGGGGCCCCACATTACCCAGAACCTTCTTTTTACCCCCGATGTATTTAAAGAAGGACTTCTTGTTGTCCTCAATCTGGGAAGTTAGCCCCAGTTCCATCTCTGCCTTGGCCTTCCTGACTGCCCCCTACATCCCCGAGCAACTGCAGTATAGCCATCCCTGGTGATGGTCCCTCCCTTCCATTGGATGTACGCCTCCCTTTTAGCTAGGAGACATTCCTGGATGCTTTTAGTGAGCCATGGGGGCTTGTGTGCCCTCCTGCTCCCTTTGATCTTCCATCACTCTAGCCCGAGCTACCCTGGTTCTGGTGGGCACCTTCTGCCACTCCTCTGTCTTTCCTGGGTGGCCTGTATGCAGGAAAACTGGTTCTGCACTGAACAGAAATAGGTGTCAATCTCATCCTCTGCAGCCCTGATCCCCCATAGCCTGCTTACCTCAGCCTTCAGCTCCCCCACCTGCACCTCCTGTGCCCGAATTTGGGCACAGGAGGGGCAGGTGAGGGAGCCACAAGACCCCTCTCCCACCACTGGCCTCTGGGTCCCTGCCAGGCCACCCCCACAGACAGGGGGGCAGGGGGCCACGGACCCCACCATGAGTTCCATCTAGGTTGAGGCCTCAGAGGAGCTCAAGTTAGGTGGCACCACTGGGGTGAGACCCCTAGCAACTGTGCTCTGCACCCTTACCATATCCATGGAGCTGTGCATCTCCCTCTCTCTCTTGCTGGAGGCTCCTTTTGGTTACTGCTGCATACCCACCTTGCACAAATGCCAGTACAAATGCCAGAACACCCTTACAGAGTGTGCCTGTTTGCACACTTTGTTTGCACGTGGCTTGGGAGTGCGACTCCCTGCCAGCTCAGTTAAGAGGCATCCAGGGGCCTCCCCCTCTGGATCCTCTATAGCTGTTCCACCTTCCCTGCCCCACTTACCTTTCAAGGATCTGCCACCACTGCCTCTGCCTTTGTCACCTGTGGTGAGTATAGGGGAAACATGTGTGCTGGAAGCATGTGTGCCCACTCTGGACTCTTGCCCCTCCACAGCATCACCCACAAGGCAGTGGGGGCTGAGGCTTTCTCATGCCCCATACTCACCTTTCACCAAGGAGGTACTGGTGTGGCATTTCCTGAGGACTGCCCGACTACCAGCAGCCCCACCACACCATCCAACCCCAGCAGGGTGTAGCTTTAGGTCATTACCCAGGCACAATGCAAACCTAGCTGACCTGCTCTTATTCCCCAACTGGGCTCCTGGATGTTGTACCCAAGCTGTTCTCTCCCCTGGGCTTCTCCACATCCTTCCTGAAGTGCAGTGCCCAGAACTGGACCCAGTACTCCAGCTGCAGTCTCACTTAGGCCAAGTAGAACAGGAGGATGACATCCTTAGCCTTGCTTGAGATGCATTGATAGATGCATGCTAGTGTTTTGTTCGGTCTGTGATGCACTCTGCATCACACTGGTGGCTTATGTTCATTCTGTGGTCTATCACAACCTTCATGGTTTCTTTCAGTTGTGGTGCTGGCAAGTGTAGTACTGCTAAGTCTGTATGTGTGTTGCAGATTATTTCTCCCCAGATGTAGCACTTTACTTTTCTCCATGTTAAACATAATCAGGATTTGACCTTTTCCACCTTGCAAGTCTATCCAAGTCAGCCTGTTTCATCAGCCTGTCCTCAAGCATGACCATGCTCCCCCATAATTTGGTGTTATCCATGAACTTTACCAGTTTGCTTTTAACGGCTGAAAACAAATAATTGATGGACATGTTGAAAAGGGGAAGACCAGGACCAATGAATACAAACTCCTGGAGAGCTGCTTCAGGCTGAATACCAGGAAAAATGACAGAACAAGGAGCAATGGGCTCAAGTTGCAGCAAGGGGAGTTGAGGTTGGATATTAGGAAAATCTTTCTCCCAAGAAGGGTAGTAAAGCACTAGAACAGGCTACCCAGAGAGGTGATAGAAGCTGCATCCTTCAAAGTGTTGAAGACCCAGGTGGACAAAGCCTTGGCTGGGATGATGTAGTTGGGGTTGGTCCTGCTTTGAGCAGGGAGTTTGACTAGATGTGACTTCCTGAGGTCCCTTCAACCCTCATTTTCTAGGTTTCTATGATTGTCAGGGGCTCTGTTCCTTCATGTGCAAGAGACAACACCAGGGCTTACAAGAAACTGAGATGGGTTATTTCAGGCTTGCTCTGGAAAGAAAACTGATTCACTTCAGGAGCCCTTTTGCCCAGCAGAGTCTCAAAAGTTTCTAACTGAAACACAGCCCTCAGTTCCCATTGGCACTTCATACCTGATGGGCACAACTGACAGGAGAAACCTGTGGCAGAAGGCCACCTTTGTTTCTCCCCCAAAAAGCTCTGCTCTGTGACAATTTGGTAAGGATGGGCCCAGCAGAGGGCACACACCTTTACCCTATCTCTCTGGGTAGCCTGAGCTGGATACATTCCTGAGTGAGGAGGGAAGACTGCTCCCTCTGCCTACGTGACAGGTATCAGCTACCTGGGTGAGGGGTATCTACCTGGTGGGCTAGAGTCTGCCTAGCAACTAGTGATGTATTTCAAATTGGTTGGCCGACAGCCAACAGGTTCTGGCCTCCATTGGACCAGGTAAATGAGGTCAGAAGGGCTATATAAGTTAAGGACTGCACAAAAGGAGGGGAAGCAGCTATGAGGGAGACTCAGAGAGAGAGGAGCTGTACTCTCTGAAACTTGCTCTCTCTCTCTCCCAAACTCATGATCAAGGAACAGCGGGCCTCCAAAGCTACCCGGCCATGGGAGTTTGCTCTCTGGGATTTCTCTGACATCGCTCTACCCTTTACCCTATTCTAACCCTACCCTCTGTAACCAATAAAGTTCTCCTTTGTACCTAGTGTGGGAGACTTATTGGAAGTGGATCTAGATTATGCCTTAGGGTCCCCTTGGTTCGGCTGACTAAGGGAGACCACTACTTGAGCTTATGACTGAGGGAAGCATCCCAACTTCTTGAAGTGAATCAAGTACCCTTAAGAACTACTAGGCCTGTGTTTCCCAGGGTGCGAAGAGCCAGAATCAGTCCAGAGCCCTGGGTGGTGGCAGTGGAACCCCCAGGCTAACAAGTGTGCTCCAGGAAAGGGGTCGACCAGACGTGAGGTGCCCCCAAGGAGGCACTCAGAGTCTGGAATGTGATCAGGCACAGTGAGGTAGGTGGCTCAACACAAGAGCACCCCCTACTGGCCCACCACAAAACCTACTGCATGTTCCAGGTTGGGGCCCAGCTGAATGCCTTGGGCAGTACTTAGGAGACAGTTTCAAATTCCAGGCTGAGAGCAATATCAATAGTCCCATGCACTTCGGCTCAGGCAGTAAAGGCAACCAGGCCTAGAGAGATGAGACCAGATGAAAATGTTGCCCTGTGGGGTCAGACCAACTCCCAAAATTGATTTGCTAGACAGGAGGGTGCAGTGTACAATTGCACATCACAAACACAGAAATCAATTAGGTACATATACACACACACACAGTCAATTACCAGCCTAAGCAAATGCACACCTGTCACCAGTTCAAACACCTACACACACTATACAGACCAAAAATTAGACCAGAATCAATTATCAATACCTGCACACCCAATACACACACGGATCACTAATTCATATATCATGCACACAATGACATATATGAACATCAGTTCACATACATATCACTCACCTACATGTACACACAGGTGAGTTCCTAACTCTGGTGTTGTGTTATGATGTGTATGTATGTATGTGCTTGGTGTACTTGGGATACCTGGGGAAAGGTTAAGGTAAGAAAGTGGAAGTGGAAGTGTTGGGAGTAAAAGCTACTGGGACCGGGGTTAGAACTGGTAGACTAGAAAGAGCTGGGCTGAAGAACTGAGGCTTGGGGGTTACTTTAGGTTATTTGACTTAATTGATTAAAGGACAATGCCCAAAGCCAGCAGAACAGGGAAGAGATGCCGGAGAGAAGCTGGCCCGGAGGCTGGGACCAAAGCCAGAGCTACAGGGGAGCCAAAAGGTAAGCAGGGAAAGGGAAACTGGGACAGAGCATGCAGGGGAGCTAGACTAGGTGTAGAGGAAGCTGAGGGCTGGCTTCAGGAACCAAGGGTGCTGGAGAGGGACTGCCAGGGAGTTCAGGAAGCTACCGGGAGAGGGGCTGCCAGTGCCAGAAGCTGGAGAAGGGCTCCGGCTGCCTGAGAACCTGCAGGGCAGCCTGAAGGAGCTGCGGGGAAGTTAGTGGAAGGCCAAAGGACTGGGGGTGACAGGAAAGGTTAAAACAGAAGGCAGAGAGAGACACTGGGAGTGGGGAGAGGCAGCAGGAGGCAGAAATGAGTGGGGCTGAGAGGCTAAAAGTAGCAGGAGAGCTGTGGAAAGACACGGGAAAAAGGCAGTGGACAGCAGAAATGGGGCCAGGAGGCTAGAAGTGGCAGAAATGGTGTGAAGGGCTATGGAAAGACATGGGAAGAAGGCAGTGGATGGCGGGAATGGGACTGAGAGATGGCAGAAAGTAACAGGGCCAAGAGGCTGCATCAGGGGAACAGAGAAGGGACAGAGAGGAGGCAAAAAGGGGTGTGAGCGGGGCTGACAGATGGCAGAAAGCAACGGGGCCAAGAGGCTGCAGCAGGGGAATGGAGAAGGGACAGAGAGGAGCTGAGTGGTGGCAGGGAAAAGTGGGAGGAAGCTGAGAGAGAGACAGAGACTGTAATTTAAGATGGGGAAGGGACCGGTGCGCAGTAAAATACAACCCAACTTGGGGTTACAAATGACAGTGGTTTTATTGAACAGGGGAGATGGTGACACAATATCTTATTGGTTCCATTGTGCATGTGCACACACACACACACACACACACAATGGCAGCAGGGGTTATGGAGGCTTGGTATAAGGGCTGAAGTCTGGGAGGAGAGAGAGAGAGAGTCCAAATTGGAGGAGGAAATGTGCAGGTGATATCTACCTATCCCAGACTGAAAGTTGGTCCTCGATGGCCAGTTGGGGGTCTCCTTCAGCTCAGTGTTATCCAGAGGGGGTTACCAGCAGGGCGTCTGGGGTGGATAGGCAGCGTGACGTGGAGCTGGTCTGGTTCAGATAGAAATGGCGTTCCCACTAGGTCTGTCTTCACTGCCCTTTTTTATAGGGAAAGACCTTGTATGACCCTAATGACAGGAGGCATGCCCAGGCAAGGGTCAGCCCCTGGTGTACTCAGCATGTGTGCTCCTTGCAGGGATGTGCAGTTTTGGATGCCTGTAATGGTGGGGTACAATGGTAGAGTTGCTGGTTCTGCAGGGTCTTTTGTCTTTCAAATGCTGGGTTCTTGTCTCTGTTCCTGGCTGAGATCCGTGGTTCCTGGATGAATCAATGTGAGGTGATGGTCCAGTCATTACAGGCCATTCAATAAAGGCCTGCTACCATTGGATTTCAATCATTCCCAGTCACTCCCATTCATCCGGGAACCGATTGACATGGGAGGGGTACATCAGTCACACAGTTACAACACAGGGGATGCCCAGGCAGAGAATATAAGGTAGAGGCTTAACATACAAAATGGAAACTTGACATTACTTTGGTTCACTTACAAACACAGGCCTAAACCATACAATATCCATATGAAACAATAAAAAATCAATACAAAAATGATAATAATGCAATATACAACAGTAAAAATCAATACAAACCTAACAAAACATTATTTACAATATAAATACCTAATACTACTAATAACTACTTATAAGGGATAGAGAGGTCAGAAAGAAAGTTAGAAATGGATAGGGAAGGGGAGGGAATGCATTTAAAAAAAAAAGAAAAACTGGGAGGTTTTGAGATAAGAGGGTGAACTTCCTCTTTGCATCTCTACAAGCTGGTGGCTTATATTGTTCAGAGCATTACAGAGCAGAAGCAGGTAGGTATGAATTAATCTGGGGCTCTTGTCATCCACCCCTCAGTCCTCCAGACCATGGTACTGGTTTTTTGCAGAGACAGCCCTCACCAGGGACTCCCAGCTGGTGGGGACATCCCAGGGGAGCTCACTGGCTTGATTTATAAAGTCTCCTGCAAGGCTGGTCTGCTATATCAAGAGAGAGACACAGACGCCATTCAAAGCTAACGCCCTCAGAGACCGAAGGAAAGCCAGTGCAGAGAGCTGCAAGGTCAGTGACTGCATGGGGTGGTTTAAGCAGATCATTGCAAAGGGTTGTATTTTGGGAGGAATTAGCATCAGGCTAAAACAAGCAATGCCATTTATAGCTTTGCTGGAAAATTAAAACACACAAAAAATCATTGTTTCCTCAAAAGCTGCAGTGAAAGCTTCCCCCAACCCCCCATGAAAAATTCCATGGAAAAAAAAACCCTCCGTTTTCAAAATCTATCTCAGTTAACTGTTTGATTTCAGTTAAAAAGCCACAGCTAATAACTATAAAAAAAAGAACATTTTTTAAATCACATTTGACATTTAAACTGAAAAAAATACTCCTGCGTTGCATCAAAATTTGGAGCAGGATGGGGATTTTCTGCACAAATGTTCACGTTGGCTGAAAGGACATTTTTTGTTGTGGAAAAAAATGTTTTGAAAAGAAATTCACCAGTTGTACTCACAACATATGGAAAAAGTGCTGGCTGCCCTGGGAGAAATGCTATCAAAGATGACTCATATGAGATCTAAAATAAATGGTCTAGTTAAGAGAAGACTTGAAAAATAGCGAAGAACTAGTATTAAATTATGTAACTTGAAATTAAAATAAAGTTTTCATAATTAAGGGAACCAAACTACCAAGATTAGAAAAGCATTATAATGATGATGATCATTATCTGATAGCCCCCAAAACAAAGCAGAACAATGTTAACTAAAAAAACCCAACACAATAAATGCTCCTCTAAGCACATAGGGCTGAATGGAAGAGGGTTGTTACAACATCTACAGTGTCCCAATGCTTGCAGAGGCCTCAGGGGTGACTTGACTTGCCTTGGCTTGACTTGACTTGGAGCAGTGTCAACATACCATGAAGTGTGAAAAGTCGGAGACTCTAAATCTCCCAGGCGTTTGTCTACTGGCAACGTATTGTACATGTGGAATGTACTGATACTATGGTGATGAGCTTCAAGGTCATAAAATCATAGAAAACAAGGGGTGGAAGGGACCTCAGGAGGTCTCATCTAGTCCAACCCTTTACTCAAAGCAGGGCCAGCCACAACTACATCATCCCACCCAAAGCTTTGTCTAGCCAAGTCTTAAACACCTCCAAGGATGGAGATTCCCCCACTTCTCTGGGTAGCCTCACGCAGTGCACTACTACCCTCCTAGTCAGAAAGTTCTTCCTAATATCTAACCTAAACCAATGATGGATGGATGGATGGATGGATGGATGGATGGATGGATGGATGGAAAAATATTCTGGGGATGGATGGATGGACAGATGGATGGATGGACATACACATGTTCTGGAGATGGATGGATGGATGGATGGATGGATGGATGGATGGATGGAAAAATATTCTGGGGATGGATGGATGGACAGATGGATGGATGGATGGATGAAAAAATATTCTGGGGATGGATGGATGGACAGATGGATGGATGGACATACACATGTTCTGGAGATGGATGGATGGATGGATGGATGGATGGATGGATGGATGGATGGATGGAAAAATATTCTGGGGATGGATGGATGGACAGATGGATGGATGGACATACACATGTTCTGGAGATGGATGGATGGATGGATGGATGGATGGAAAAATATTCTGGGGATGGATGGACAGATGGATGGATGGATGGATGAACATACACATGTTCTGGAGATGGATGGATGGATGGATGGATGGATGGATGGAAAAATATTCTGGGGATGGATGGATGGGCAGATGGATGGATGGATGGATGAATGGACATACACATGTTCTGGAGATGGATGGATGGATGGATGGATGGACATACACATGTTCTGGGGATGGATGGATGGATGGACGTACACATATTCTGGGGATGGATGGATGGACGGATGGATGGACATACACATGTTCTAGGGATGGATGGATGGATTTTATTCCTCTGTACCAATACTAGGAGTGTGGGTGATCAGAAAGAAGTCTAGAAATTCTCATAATGAGTTAAAAATTAGCAAGACTAATATTCCTGAAACTAGGTGGAATTAATCTTCCTGTAATTTAGAAGCAGTCATTAAAACCAGTTTAAAACTAGTAGACGGGTGGAGGAGACACTGATTGGAATAAAGTTGATACTATTCACTACAGAATTAAAGGACAGGAGGTCACATTCATGCCAATTAATGCAGTTTTTTAGGAGATAAATCCTGTCAAACAAACCTTGATTCATTCAAATGAACAGTATAAGTAGACTTTTGGCTCTGCTGCATAGCATTCTGATTACAGCAGGCACTATATAAGCATCTGCTAAATGGTTTAGGACGTGGCTAATTAGAACAAATCTCCAAAAGTAGTTGGAAATGTGCAAGTCTCTATCGGGATTTCACATGCTGGGTTCCCATCTAGGATGAGGCTTATCCTAAGTTTTTATCAGCGACCTGGCAGCAAATATAAAAGCACTACTGGAAAAATTTGCAGGTATTAAACAGAATTGGCAGAGGGACAAACAACCATGAGGACAAGGGAGACCTACAGGGTGATCTGGATCTCTTGGTGACTGGCTAATTCAGAAAAATGCAAGGTCCTGCACGTAGGAACAGGGAGATCGGGGCAGACCTACAGAGCAGGAGTCTGTATCTGGGAAAGCAGGGACTCTGGAACGAGTGTAGGGGCCATCATGGGCATGCGGCTCGAGACGGGCTCCCCTATGATGCTGTGGCACAAAGGGCTGACGTGATCCTGGTATGTAGAAGCCGAGGGGCATGAGAAGGGCAATGATTTCACTTCTGTGCATGGTGCTGCTGAGACACTGAGACTGCAGGTGTCAGTTGACATACGTGGGCAAAAATAAGCCAAACTCTCCCTGCGCCGTGCTGGGCTCTGCATTAGCTGTTACCACACAGTGAAGACACTGGGAGTTGTTGTGGATGTTTTGCTAAAAACATCAGCTCAGCAGCTGTCAGAAAGGCAAACAACATGTAAGAAGGGAGCTGTGAACAAAGCAGAAAGTATCATGATGCCCTTTTATAACTCCATAGTGCATCCACACCATAAATTTGTGCCCAGTTGTGGTATCCACACCTCAGAAAGGATATAAAAGAGCTAGAGAAGGGGCAGAGAAGGGGAACAAGGATGCAGAGTGATCTGGAGGGGCTTTTATATGAGGAGAGATTGAAGAGGCCAGGCTTGTCCAGTTTAGAAAAGAAACACTTGAGGCGGGGCTTGAGAAGGGTTTCCAAAACCATAAATGAAGAGAACAGCCATAGGGATGTACTATTTATCATCTCCCACAATAGGGAGATGATAAATACAGATTGTAAGATGAAATGAGAAGGTAGTAAGTTTAAAACTAAGACCAGGAAGTTCTTTTCCACGTGCCCTGTTTATTAAAATCCCTCGCCATTTTTAATTTCTTGTTTTGCCTGATGAAGGACTTGTGTCTGAAAGCATGCTAATAATAACTTTTTTGCAACTATTCAGTTGGTCTAATAAAAGATGTCACCTCTACCCAAAGAGTTTGTCTGTCACATTAGAAAGCAGAGATCTATTTGTCCTGAACAATGCAAGTGCTGAACTCTTAGGAAAAAAACAATCAGGAGAAGCAGCAGATTTCGACTTTGTGCCTTCAAATCCAGATGGGATTCTTTTCCAGGACAACACACTGTCTTCAGACATGAGTTATTGGGCTCCAGGTAGAGGCAACTGGGGAAAATGATTTGTGGGATAGTGCTTTGTTCTGGGCTCCACAATTATGGCAAAATCATGTGTGCATAGATGGAGAGAGAGCTCAGAGTTATCAAACGTCTCAGTCTTCGCTTCCCTGTACCAAATGTCTCCTGAAATAAGCCACATGATGGGTCCCTTTCCCAGTTCCCTTCTTTCTGATTCATCTTGCCCGGGCAAGTCAGGCTGATGCAGCCTGGCCTGAGCCAGTATAACACCATCGCAGTAACCCTGCAGGGTGCAGGCTACACTGGTTGTGCACAGGGACGTTAACTGTCTCCTAACCATCCCCCTGGAACCGTCACCCCCATTTTCTATGGCATCTTAATTGCAGGTGGTTTCTGGGGTAGAGAGGGATGGACCAAGATGTCTTTATGACCCACCTACCCCTTCAGCAGGCATCCTGGTTTTCCCTGGTTCAAAAAAATTGCAAATTCTCTGAAACTTTTTTTTTTTAAAAAAAGGAAATTCTCTGATTAAAAACCCCAAATCCATGATTATAATGGAAGCGCTCTCTCTCTCTCTCTATATATATATATGTATATCAGTTGAACACAATGTTTTATTGATATATTTACAGTTTTAAAACAACCTGGAAGTCTGCTGGTGCCTCAATCGCTATAATAAAATAAATTCTAAATACCCATAAATTTCATTATTTGATTTTGGGGGTTTTTTATCATGGAAAATCAGAGCTCCCCCTGCCCCCTTAGCTCACAGAGCACAGGTCCAGGCCATGTGCATATACATGCACATGACGCCCCTGCCTGTCTGCCCTCCTCCCGCTCCCTCCCAACCCCTTGCAGGCTGCAACTTTGCCCGCCTGCAGATAGCCCTTGGCAAATATGCAAAATCTATGCGTTTCTCCCTTAAAATGAGAAAGTTACATTTTCCTCTGGGAAAGGAGGAAATCTGCATTTTTATCCTTTTTTCCATGGGAAACAGAATACCTGAATTCCTGCCCATCAGGCATTTCATTAGCAGCCAAGTGAGTCCTGCAGGCAGGGACTGTAACAGAAGGTCCTTTTCCTAAAAGCTCACAAGCTAAATAGACAAAACAGGCCAAGAACAGAAAGGGAAAGTAAAGCAACAGGACTTGCCCAAAGGCATTCAACAGGGCAGTGGTGGATCCAGGCACAGAGCTCCCTGGAGCAGATCACATCACCTCCCCTGTCCATGCTGCTGTTTTAAAAGCCTAGTTTTGTGTTGAATTCAATTGAATGTGACGAATACACAAAATGTCATTGTATTGGAGGTAAAAACAGTTTGCAGTGTCCAGCATGTTATGAGCAAGAGATCCAAACCCTTAAAGGTGTTTGCTTTTCAGGGAACATCTGAGAAGCCATTGGTCTCTGCCTACGGCCTGCCATGTCATCTGTCAATCATTCCTGCTCCAACCCCTCAGCCTTCCTGCTGACAGGCATCCCTGGCCTGGAAGTTGCCCACATCTGGATCTCCATCCCTTTCTTTCTGATGTACTTCATGGTGCTGCTGGGAAATGGCACCATCCTCATCGTCATCAGGCTGGACAAAAGCCTCCATGAGCCCATGTACTACTTCCTGTGCATGCTGGCTGTCATCGACCTCGTCTTCTCAACCGCCATCATCCCCAAGATGCTGAGCATCTTCTGGCTGGATTCCAGGGAGATCAGCTTCGAGGCCTGCTTCACCCAGATGGTCTTCATCCACACGTTCACGGCGGTTGAGTCTGGGGTACTGCTGGCCATGTCCTTTGACCGCTACATGGCCATCTGCAAGCCACTGAGATACACCACGGTCTTGACCAACCCACGGATTGCCCAGATAGGGCTGCTGTCCTTGGCTAGAGGCATCAGCGTCATGATCCCCCTCACCTTCCTGCTTGCCAGATTGCCCTACTGCAAAGGCAACCACATTCCTCACTCCTACTGTGAGCACATGGCCATCATAGAGCTGGCCTCTGCGGACCCGACAGCCAGCAACCTGTACAGCCTGGTGGTGGCCACGTTTCTGGTGGGGGCAGACTCCATTTTCATTGCCTTCTCATACAGCATGATCTTGCGCTCTGTGCTCCGGCTTGCCTCCCAGGAGGCACGTCTCAAGGCCTTCAGCACCTGTGGGTCCCACATCAGTGTCATCCTGCTCTTCTACGTGGGAGGGCTACTCTCCATGTATCTTCAGATGTTCTCCCTCAGCCTGGCACCTCACACCCAAGTCCTAGTGGCCGACCTCTACCTCACTGTCCCTCCCATGTTAAACCCCATTATTTATGGCATGAAGACCAAGCAGATCCGCAAGCGGGTCTTTCATATCTTTGGCCTGGTATTAGCACCCTTCCTCCCACCAGCTGGGGATGACAGACTCCACGAAGAGAGGTGGTGAGCATGTCTTCAGGTCATGGGACCATCCTGAACCGTGCTCTACCCCCACACTGTGTCTGTATTCTCAGGAGAGCTGTTTGAAAAGCCAGTCATGACATTGGCACCATGCAGGAATCCCTACTCTCAGAATCTTAACCCAAAGAGCAAGGCTTTGGCTCCAGGTAGCTGCTTGCTCCCAAAAACTGACTCTTAGGCCATGGGAGACAAAATCAGTGTCATCGGAGAGAGGGGATCAACTGTCATCTGTTCTTTTCCAACCAAGAACCTTCCCCTGTCCCTGCTGCTCACTGAGCTTGCCATGGGACAGGTAACTTCTTTGGTGTGAAGACTGAAATAAAAAAAATGGCTTCCCCCATTCAGAAGGGACCTACTCTTTCCTTGCTCTTCTACTTGCTTCTAATTTCCTCATATAGTCCCTCTGTGCTCAAAACACATCTATACACCCCTCCATAGTAATAAAGCCACATTTCAACAGTCTGTACAATTCTTTTATAGGTTCCAAGTCATGGAAAAGCCCAGGGTGTAGCCAAGCCATATATGTTGAAATAGCATGTTGCTAGAGCCTTAATTTCATCTTTGTAAGGGACAACCAGCTCTGCTGGATTCCTGGCCTTCCTCTGCAAACATGAGAGGGTGGCATATGGGACCTGGAGAAAAATACAAAGTCAGAGGGTGTGTGACTCAGTGAGATGGCTGCTACCGCCCTTTATCGAATAGGTAGTGGATTCTTGCTCATAACAGGGAAGAAACTTCCTCACTGCACTGGTCCCTGTGTATTTTGTCCAATAGGATGAAGTTAGGGCAAGGGTTGGAGTTATGGTGAAATTACACGTTATACTTAGACCATACTAAGGAGAGCACACAAACACCAACAAACTCTCCCTGTGCCTAAAGAATGGTATTTGTGCCCGAAAGCTTGCAAAGAACAGTTTTTCCAACTATTTAGTTGGTCTAATAAAAGATATCACATTTATCCTAATAACCTTGTCAGACCATACTAAGGACATTTAAAACATGAGCATCTGCACATTAAAGCTTGTTAGCATGTGCCAAGTGCCCTCAGAGACTCTCAGATTTACACCACTTCAGCTGAGGGTTAACTCTGGGCCATGCTCCCTAGCTTGTGTTAGGGTAACTTCAGACTGCTCCACAGAGATAAAATGAGCAATTTGTAGTCCTCCAGCATCCCAGGATCCACTTCTCCCAGCCCGTCCACCCAGAGAAGGGACAGAGCCCAAGCTCTGAAAATGTGAACTGTGAAGCTAGTTTAAAGAGCTGGGTTTGTTTAATCTGGAAATAGAGGATTCATAGATTGCTAGGGGCTGGAAGGGACCTTGTAGATCATTGCATCCAGTCCCCCTGCACTAGGCAGGAAAAAACAAATGGGGTCAAGTGACCTCGGTGAGGTGACTGTCCAGTCTCCTCTTGAAGATTTCCAAGGTAGATGACTGCACCACCACTACATGGAGTTTATTCCACAGTCTGGACAGCCTGACTGTGAAGAAGTTTTTCCTGGAATTGAGCCTGAGGCAGCCTTCCAGGAGTTTGTTTCCATTGATCCTGGTCTTCTCTTAGGGTGCCCTGGTGAACACCTGTTCACTGAGCCCCTGATGCCCTCTGACGTAGTGGTAAGCCATTATCAAGTCCCCTCTCAACCTTCTCTTCTTTAGGCTAAAGAGGCCCAAGTCCCTCACCCTTTCCTTGTATGGTTTGCCTTGCAAGTCCCTGATCATATAGGTGGCTCTTCTTCGAACCCTCTCAAGTTTTTCCACATCCTTGTTGAACTGTGGTGCCCAGAACTGGATGCAGTACTCCAGCTGTGTTTTCACCAGTGTGGAGTACAGTGGAAGCATCACTTCCTTAGTTTTGCATGAAATACAACAGTTAATGCATACCAGCATGCTGTTTTCCCTGCTGGCCACAGCATTACATTGCCAGCTTATGTTCATGCGATGGTCAATCACTACCCCTAGGTCCCTTTCAGCTGTGGTGCAAGTCAAATTGTCGCCACCAAGCCTCTCGATACGTGGGGGATTCCTTGTCCCCAGATGGAGCACCTTATACTTCTAAGTGTTGAACTTTATCTTGTTCTGGTCTGCCCAACTCTCCAGCCTGTCCAGGTCTGTCTGTATCAGCCACTGATGTTCTGGAATGGCCACACTCCCCCATAACTTGATGCTGTCCACAAACTTGGTCAGGGAGCTTTTCACCCACACATCCAAATCATTGATAAAGATGTTGAAAAGCACTGGTCCAAGCACAGATCCCTGGGGGACACCACTGCCCACTTTGCACCAGGATGACAGATCCATTCATGAGAACTCTCTGGGTCCTACCTCACAGCCAGTTTTCCAGCCATTGAACTGTTGAGCAGTTAAGTCCACAATCTTCCAATATTTTTTTCCACAAGGATATCCAGGGATACTACATCAAAAGCCTTTTGGAAGTCTAGGTATATAATGTTGCCCTTCTCTCTCATGTCCAGGGGGCGAGAGACCTATCCGTAGAAGGAGATAAGATTGATAAGACAAGACTTACCCATGATGAAGCCATGCTGGCTGTCATTCAGAATCTTACCCTCAACCAGCATATCACACACACATTCTTTAATGAGTTTTTCCAGGATTTTCCTTGGGATGGAGGTTAGGTTGATTGGTTTATAATTGCCCGTGTCCTCCTTCTTCTCCTTCTTGAAGATGGGCATAATGTTGGCCCTCTTCCAGTCCTCAAGAATCTCCCTTGTGTGCCACGAATTCTGAAAGAGTTTTGCCAGGGGTCCCGCAATGACCTCAGCCAGCTCCATCAGCACTCTCAGCTGAAGTCCATCTGGTCCCACTGACTTGTAAATGTCTAGCTTTTCTAGTTGGTTTTGCAGCAGCGCAGCTTCCACTGGGAAGGCTATCATTCCTACCATGCCCCTGTGACCGTTATCTCACCTGTCTTTCCCCTTGGTTCGGTGAAATAGCAGTGCAAAGTGAGCATTCAGAAGTTCACTTTTTTCCTCAGTGAGTGTCCATTACCAGCTGTCCCGAGGTGGTAAGCAGAGGCCTCATGCTTCCATTGGTTTTGCTTCTGCTCCCTACATACCTAAAGAAGGACTTGTTCTTGTCCTTGACTCCCTTGGCTAACTTAAACTCAGTCACCACCTTAGCTTTCCTAATCATTTCCCTACAAGTATGGACCACTGTTTTATAGTCCTCCTTCAGGACTGTCCCTAGCTTCCACAGTGTGTATACCTGTATTTTCATTTTCAAGAGGACCATAATGTTCCTATTGAGCCAGGATGGCTTGCCAGCCCTTTTGCTACCTTTCCTCTTTATGGCAATAGTTTTCTTTTGTGCTTTGAGAATCATGTCCTTAAGGAAAGGCCACTCTTTGTGCATCCCATTCACCTTCCATCCCTGGTCCCACATTGCCACTTCTAGGATAAAGGGGGAAGTGTTACAATAGTCTATAAACATGTGTGGTTCCTACAGAGAAAGCAGGGATCTTGTTGGTTTTTTTCTATTTGCAAAAAGGGCAGGACAAAAGTAGCTGACTCTGTTTTCAACAAGGGAGATTCAGGTTAGATCCTGGGAAAGACTTCAGTTTGCCTGAGGAACTTGGGCTGAATCCCTGCCCTTGGAGATTTCTGCTCCACACTGGACAGACCAACACCTGTCAAGGAGGGTCTAGGTAGACCTGGTTCTTCTCCAGAGCATGGACGATGGGAGTAGATGGGGCTCCTTCCATTCCTAACTTCCTATGTTTCGGTTTTTCCCAAATTAGGGTTTTTTTTCCCTCCAGCCTGAAGCTTGCATGGAAAAATGAATGGATGACCGGTTCCCCATACACAGCCATAAGATTTTGACATGAGGGCAACAGGAAAGTATTGCACTGATGAAGTTAAGGAGAAGTGTGTGGAAACCAAACCAAATGGCAGCACCTTTCCTGGAACGATACCTGGATTGTGGGTGGTTTGAGGGCACTACACCCTACACCATGAACAAAAAGCAATTAGGGATAGCAGGAATGACTGGTGTTGGATGGATTGCAATCTATATTCACATACTAAGGGAAGGTGCATATGAAACAGGCAGGGATGCTCCAGACCCCATGCCATAGGCAACTGGATTGAGCCAGGACCTTGTTGTGCATGTGTATAGGCTGCCTGGGTGGGAGGCAGTCAGTAACGAGCAGAGGTAGAACTGCCTCATTCACTGAGCATGGCCATATCACTCAAGGTTACTGTAATCCTAGAATCATAGAAAATGCACATGAATCATAGATAATCATAGAAAAACATAGAAACCTATAGCAGTGGGGCTGGAAAGGACCTCAAGAGGTGCTCTTCAACTCAAATATACATGCTTCACCTCCCAGCTACCAGGTCCCTGCCATTCTCTTTTGTAATTGTCCTTGCATTGGAAGTTGGGGTAGGCCAAGAGCTGAGTATCACGTCTTTTGTGGGTGCAAACTTAGCAGCCAATGCATTGACACTTTGTAAGGCATGGACAAATCAGGACCAGGGGTCTCTCCTTTATTCCTATGAAGTTCCCGTTCTGGAGTAGCCTGATTTCTAAGTGTGCTGCTGATGGATGTCATGGCCTCATTTAGACCCAATTATCTATGTCCTTCTCGCTATACCCCTCCCCCACACCCCTCTGAGCAACCTGGGGTATGAGCCACTAATAAACCCCATAGCCTCTCAGGCATGACCATTCACTGGGGCCATGAATCAAGGACCAGCCTGAAGATAAGCCAAGTTTTACTCTGGGAAAGGATGGGGTTAATTAAAAGGGCAGGGGGTGGAGAAAAGGCAGGGTATTAAATAAAAGAGGGCCCAGTGGGAATAAATAAAAGCCTGCACCCAAAAGCCCTCCCCCAAGCCTTAGCCGGGTGGAAGACTGGGGTGCTCTGGGAGACTGGGAAGGTATCTTTTGATGGGACCCAGAGGAGCCCTGGCAGGTTCAGACATTTTTGGGTCTTTAGGGATGCCATGGATTCCCCTTGTTTGGGTCCTTCAGGCTCTGGAAATCCTGCCCCAATGCCAGCCCAGGCCTAGGTTTAAAAATGGTGAGTCCCTGGCTCCTTGGACTTGGCTACACAGCCTTGTCATCCCTGATCCCCCTTGGCTTCCTTCAGAGAACTACTTTCTCACTCCACTTCTGGGGAGGAACATTACCTGGCCAAGGAGATGGAGTGCACCCAACTTCCCCTGTAGCAAAGCAGGCAGCTCTTCTTGCATAAAAGCAGCATTAATGCATCTACAGCAGGTCCCATCAGGTCCCCAGCCCCAGCTGTTTCATCACCAGTTCCCAGTCTCCTCTCCTCCTACCTTTCTCTCTCCCCTTTGTCTGTGGCAGTCTCCTTTTTAAGCCTGTCAAACTCTGAAATCCCCTCCTGGGTGTGGGGCACTGCAGTGAGTCTGCCCAGGTGCTGGCCCAGCTGTGGCAACATCTGCAGATTGGCTCGTTGCTTGTTTGATAGCCTATTCCCCTTAGCAGAGCACTTAAGCAGAGCCTCAGAGGTCTGCTTCAACATGCCATGAGCCCCCATTTTTCCCCAGGTGCAAGTCCTCAGGGAAACTGAGGCACACAACATTAGGGTCACACATGCATTTAACCCTGAAATAGTACAAGCAGGGCCAGAATCTGTTGTAACAGGTGCGGCACAGCCTTGGGGCTACAGGTTGGTTGCAGACTCCCTAACACAGAATGCCGAAGTGCCAGCTCCCTTTCTCTGGCATGAAGCAGCTCTGAGCCTGTGGCTGCTCTGTTACCTTTATCCCTACACCTGAGAGCCTACATGCTCCATAGTCCTTTGCACCCAGGCCAGGCTGTCCAAGGCCAGTCAGGTTTCCCCATCCAACCCTTGCATTGTGGCTGCCCCCAGAGCCCAAGGGAGGCAGAGAGCTTCCATCACACTTCCAATCCCTGTTCTGCTTCCAGGGGGGGCTGCTCAATGTGGCATCTCAAAAGCCCCCAGCCTGTCCATACTTGTTTACCCCTATTATACAAGAAACTCTATATGAAGTGATTAACTCTGACATTTCCTCCCCGTGCTCACCATCACTGTCCTGTGAAGGGGAAGTGAGGCAGGGCATGCACAGGGTTGCTGGAACTACACATAGGTGGGACTTTGGCACTGCCCGAATGCAGACGCACCCTGCCAGACTCACACCTAGTTGTAACTGAAGCACCTGAAACTGAGACAAACAGATCAGCCAGCAGGAGTCCTATGCCAACATCCATCCCAAGGACATGGAAAGGGCTTTGCATGAGAGCACAGGCCTGACCTCCAGCCTCTGGCCAAGACAACCTGTCATTGAGGGGCCATTCAGTGGTGGTTTCATCGGTGCCTTCTGTCCTCCAGGGATGAAGGAATAGCCTATTTCATGCAGCTGCCAGTTGATGTGAAACACGGAAACCAAGGCGATCATTCCTGTTCATTTCTATCATTTATCATGCAACAGCCTCACTAAAACATTAGGACATATGGCTTCCCAAAGGCTCTGCATAGGGTCAAGGTGCCTGTCTTCAGTTAGGACTTCAACTGTTCAATGCCACCACCCTGTTTATGCCACAGTGACAGGGACCTGGGCTCCTAAAACAGGATGGTCTGAATTCAAATCCCGTTGCCTATGTGAAGCTCCAAGGTTGAGGTATGCACCAGAAAGTCCCTTCGGTCTCTGGGTTGGTCTCCCTTTCTTCATTCTCCCCTTTGCTAAATGTTTTGTATTAAGGATGTCCCTGTGGTGGACAAGTAGGGCCCCATAACTATAATGGCCAAAGAGATGTTCTCTACAGACAGACCAGCTTTCCTTGGTCTTGTAGGATGTGAATACAACAGTCCCCTCTCTCCATGCTCCCTTTGTGGTGAAAAAAACACATTCTGCTACCACTTAAGCTAAAAACAAGGAGCTCCTTCAATTATCAGATGTAATAGACTGTTTTCTCTGAACTGATCCAGCCAGTAAAGGGAGACAAAGACACACTCTACTAACCCGGTTTCCGCAAAGTATGCTGTTTCTGCGCCAATCCATTAAAGCATAGCATCTTGTACAGCCTCCTCCGGATTTTCTTGGTTCGCACAGCATAAACAATGGGGTTTAACACTGGGGGGATGATCAGATAAAAGTTGGCCAGCAGGATGTGAATGGGAGGAGCCACATGCCACCCAAAGCGGTGTGTCAGAGAGGACACCGCAATGGGGATGTAGAAGACTAGGATGGCACAGATGTGAGAGCTGCAGGTGCTGATGGACTTAAGCCGTGCCTCCAGGGTGCTGAGACTGAAGACAGTCCGGAAGATCATTGCGTAGGAGAAAGCAATGCACAGGGAGTCCCCAGTGAGCACCAGAAAGCCGATGGTCATGCCATAGACGTTGTTGACAGTGATGTCCTCACAGGCCAGCATCACCACGGCCATGTGCTCACAGTAGGCGTGGGCAATGACATTGGTCCGAAAGTAGGTGAGACGCTTGATGAGCAGGGGCAGGGGGGCGATATATAGCACCCCTCGTATCACGGCCATGAGCCCAATCTTGGCAATGATGGAGTGCGTCAAAATAGCTTTGTGCCTCAAAGGGTTGCAGATGGCCACATATCGATCATAAGCCATGGCCAGGAAAATCCCGGACTCGATGGTGGCAAAGGAGTGAATGAAAAACATCTGGAGCAGGCAGGCGTGCATGTTGATCTCCTGGGTGTTAAACCAAAAGATGCTGAGCAGCTTGGGCATGGTAGAGGTGGAGAGGACCAGGTCAATGACAGCCAGCATGCAGAGGAAGATGTACATGGGCTCATGCAGGCTCTGCTCGGCCTTGATGATGAAGAGGATGGTGCAGTTCCCCAGGATGGCGATGATGTACATGGAGCAGAAGGGGATGGAGATCCACAGGTGGGTGGCTTCCAGCTCAGGAATGCCGGTCAGGAGGAAAGAAGACGGGCTGAAGCAGGTATTGTGGAAAGTCAGCATGGTAGGAACACTATTATAGTGCCTGACGTGTAAAGCTTTCACTCCCTGCAACAAAATATATTAACCCTTTCAGTACTGGAAGATGGGACAGGCACACAGGTGACAGATATGCACATGCTCAAACCACAAGCCATGTACTGTCAGGTTGAGAAGAACAGAGTTCTGCCAGGATGGATGAAAGCCTCTGAGGAAGCAGGGGGCTGGTCTAGCCTCCATTGGAGGCTGCTAAAGCTAGACATGCTCAACTACTGAATTATCTTTGCAGCTCATTGGGGTACTTCACAACACGACTAAACTGAAACACTGGCAAGGCCCCATTGTGACTGATTGCTCTAAAGCTAGATGTGTGCGTTGATCCTTGAGCAAGGAGCTAGATGACATTGGGCGCATCTACATGTTCATTAATGCGCATTAGATACTGCTCATTTAGTTTAGTACTAGCTTAATAAAGTACTCACTTAATGCACAGTACCTAGAGTTACTGCACAGTAGCACCAGCGCATGCTTATTTTGTGATGCTTACTTCACATTAGCCTAAATAACATTGAGCAATAGGCTATAAGCATGGTTTCTAACCGTCATGATACTGTGCAGTGTAATTAGGCAAATATGTAGTAAGTGTCTTGTGTAGATGCACCCCCTGTGAGGTCCCTTCCAGTCCAACTTTGATCCCAGGATCAAGGACCCTGGATTGGGAGGTTTTTGGGGGCTGGGTTCATCATTTTGCTCTGTGTTGAACCCTGCCTAGCACAGTGAGTTTAGCTTGTGACTGGGACTCTGGATCCCAAGTGCCACCACCTGCAATGACAGTAAGAATAAGTTTAATATCAAGCTCAGGTTGTCACAAACCAAGAGCCAGTCCTATCATTTCCTGGGACCATAGGGAGGCATGAAAAATGCACCCTGACCCTCAGGTAAAGCTCTGAGTATCTCCCTCTGCCCATGTGCTTTACATGCTGCTCATCACAAGCTAGGACTTAAAAACTGTCTTTTGATTACTTCTCTAGGATCATTCCCCGGTTACTTCAGCAAATAGACTGTCTAAACAAAAGGATGGGAGATGCAGGTACTAACACTACCTCGGACACTCCTTCTCTGTGCCTCAGTCTCCCTGTCTGTAAAACAGGCATAAATGTTCTCCTCTCCTGAGTGATCGTGAGGTCTGCGTAGTAAAGGCTGGAAGAGGAAGAGCACTCCACACATGCACAAGATGATTACTCTTATAGCCAGCCTGCTTCCTTCTCACAACCACCCTATTCACATCTGCCCAAGAGACCATCCGGTGACCACAGGAAACGATAGGACATCACATAAGCAAATGCAATCATCCAGGCTGGTCTGCAGCCCCTCCACACCAACAGCCCTGTGCACTTTTACCCAGGCAGAGGAAGGTGGAAAGAAAGTTCACAGCTCCCTACACAGTTCTCTTGTCTCAGTATTTTGTGCCAACCAGACTCACCAGCCTGCCAAAACCCACAATGACATAGAAATAGTCAAAGTTATAGATGGAAACATCCTTGATCCCACCCATTCCATGTCCTGCAGCCATCCCAGAATGAGTCCCAGTAACATAGAAACGGCATGAGAGAAATCTGTAAAAAGGAACCTTCTTGGAACAGACCCCCTCATCTGTCGCTGAGTTTAATTACATATTTACAGAAATGTCTGTGCATTGCCCTCTCTGACAAACAGCTGACTTACTAGTGCAGCCGTGGCCAACCGGAGGCTTCTTCCGTTGTACAGAAACGGTGAGGCTAAATTCAGAGAAGGGGTATTTATACCACACCCCTTCTTGCCCCAGAGGACCTTGCAAACCAGTTGCTTGATCCCTGGCCCCCAAAGCCCAGAGCAGTTTGGAAAGCTGAAGAAAGCTGCTAAATATAATAGCATACAGGCTCTCTGAAGGGAGGGGTTAAACATAATATAATAAACTACAGGATCCCTGAAGACAGGTGCTAGGTATATGAAACTGCAGGTTCTGTACAAATACATGAGATTGTCACTATGCAGCTTACAATACAATACAGTGCAATGAGATTTATAGCCTTGCTGCCCTGGGGAAACAGTACAAAAATATCTTCCCTCTCTGGGAGAAACCTGCCCCTTCTTTTGAGTCTGAATTTGCTGAGGTCCAAATCCCAGCCTGGGATACTGCCAGGTGCTCTACTGAAGAGCTCTCTAGGAAGCAAACTTCTTACCCCCCTGTTTATTGTGCACGGGGATTGAGTCGCCCACCTTTACTTTCTCTTTGGTACATTAAACACCCTTTGCTCCTGGAGTGTTTCACTATCGGGTGTTGTCTCCAAGTCATTAGTCAGCTTCCTTCTTGAACTGCGGACAGCAGAACAGGTCAGAGTATTTCAACAGTGGTCACAGCAGCACCAAAGGCAGAGGGGATGTAATCTCCATGCTTTACAAACAAGGATCACATTAGCCCTTCTGTCACATAGCTGAAAGGGGTGCTCGTGTCTCGCCGATTCTCTACCATGACCCCCACGGCCATTTCATGGGCTTCCTACAGCAAAGACCTTGCATCCTCTTCAGAACAGCCTGTGTTCTTTGTCACCAGGGGCATGACCTTACATCAAGCCAAATTAAAATGCATGTTGCTTCCTCGCATTAAGTGAACGAAATCATTCTGAACTAGTGGCTGGTCCTCTTCATCACCTCACTTGCAAATGGTCTCAGGGCAGGCTGTCCTTTTTCTCTTGATACACACATAAAAATGTGGAATAGCAAAGAGCCAGGAGCCAACCCCTGTGGGATACCACAAGAAACATGCATGCTCGATGATGCTTCCCCATTCTCAGGCATGCTTGGAGATGTCTCAGTTTTTAAGCCATTCAGGGAAGCTTCTGCATGGAAGCCTTCTAGCTGTGCAAGTGAAATTTGTGGCATGTCTTTTATTTCCTCTGCAGTATGGATACATGCCTCCATGCTTAGAGACAGAGCAGAGGCAATAAGCTTCACACTGGCCAGACTCATATGCAGCCATGTATTTGCACGCACTCTGGATGTGTCTAAATCCAACAAATGTGTTTAAAAACCTAATGTTAAGAGGTTCTCCCATATTTTAGCTCCCAGAGCTGAATGATTGGGGCCCTTGCCTAGGGAAGCTGAGTTATAGATCCCCCTCACCAAGAGGGGATTTGAGCGTGCATCTATCTGAGTTCCCAGCATGGTGCTCTAACTGCTATACCACAGCACATCTGCTATTATCTTCCTCCGCCTTCCTCTGTCATGTTTTCAGGCCTTGCGCTAAGATATACGCATGAACTCAGCGAGCGTGTAGCTCTACTTCACACATTCATATACAGTGACAGAAGCATAGCACATGAGAGTTGAAAGGGATCTCAGGAGGTCATCTAGTCTAGCCGCCTGCTCAGAATCCTAGCCCTATGCTCCAGCATTTTTACTACTTCCCCGAGCTTGGTGTCATCTGCAAACTAGCTGCGGGTGCAATAGATCCCATCTTCCAGGTCACTGATGAGAATATTGAACAAAACTTGATACCAGCTGCCAACTAGATATCAAGCCATTGACTACTATCCAGCTGCCACCTCATCCTCTCTCCTGAACTGACATGCACTGCCCTCATCCCCTCCACTCTCCATTGACTTCCAAACTGCCCCTGCCCTCACCTCTTCAATACTCCCCTGCTCCCAAACCCTCCTTGTCCCCTCTCCATGTGCCATTTCTTCACACGATCGCTCTCCTTTCTCTCTCCAAGTTCTCCCTCTCACCCCTGCAGCCCCATTTCCTAACCATCCACATTCTCCTAGCTCCCTGGCAGGCTTCCCTAGAGTGCCCAGGAGACAATACTGTCATCCCTGAGAGCAGCCTGCCTTCAGTGTCAGACAAAAAAAGATGTGGCACGTATTGTTAGGAGGAGAGGCTGAATTATTGATCCATTAGGCCTATAGATCAAGAGAAACCACTGTGAGAGGGTGGAAAAGTTGTATGTGGAAGTAGGAGCAAAGCTAACTTGTGGGTCATGCTGCACAACAGGCTCTGTTTATCAAGAAGCCTCCTCTGGCTCAGCCCATAGCTAAGATCCTTTCAGGACAAAACATGTTGGCTGGTGAGGGGTTAACTGACGTGAGTGGGGGGGTCAAGTGATGACCCCAGACTTCAAAGGACTCATGAACCTATGTGAGGTCTGAGGATTAGAGGGAGAAGGCCATAGGGCCTGCCTTTCCAATGCTTTTGGGTCTATGCCTCTTGTTATGGGAATGTGCTACTAAAATCCCTCTCATGTTCCAGTCCTAGGGTAGGAGCCAGCACAGATCCAGGACTCTCAAGCCTGAGCATCCAGCCACCTACCAACACAGGGGTTAAATCTACCTCTCTGATCATCCCACTGCAAAGATGGGGGAGGGCAAAGGATGGGCAAGTACCCCACCACAAATATGGAGAGTGTAGAAGGGCACGTCAGCTGGTTGGTGGCTCAGGGCCCAAGGACTTCACACAGAGCCATCTCTTCACAGAGGAAAGGAGAGCAGAGGGGCTAGATAGTCCTGGTGTCTCCCAGCACCTCCAGCACTGACACATTACTGGAAGGGAGGCAAAACTGACTTTGGTGAGAGGTTTGCTAGAGCCGCCTGGGTCTTGCTCACTTGGAGCACAGAAGAAAAGGTCTTTCTCAAGACCTCTCAGTTGAGAGTCCAGTCAGAACCACAAAGCACAGAGATACTGGGGATCTCGCACAAACACATCAGATGAGTTAGTGAGCCTTCCCAGTCCTGTAACGCAGCTCTATCAGGTCGAAATATTAACCCCTGCTCCCTACCAGTTCTTTCACCCTTGGTATCTTTAGAGATTGATTAACATTAATGCACTCATCTCCATCCCCACATGAAGGAGGTGGACAGGATTCACCTCCATTTTCAGGAAGCTTTAGGATACCACTAGGGAAGTTCAGGTGTTTAAATGTAGATCCCTTGCAGAGATTGAAAAAGGTGCTGGTCAGGAGAACCATCCCGTCAGGCAGATCTACCTTCCCCAGCCCGTTTGTGTAATCCTCAGCTGCCAGTATAAACTGTCACTCCACTGAGGACAGGAGAAACCCATGACCAGTGTGGGGCATGAGAAATAGGATGTCCACATAAACAAGCACACTTGCTAACTACCCAACTGGCCCAGGAGGGGTTAAAAACTTTTGCATTTTCCTTATTGAACAATCTTTTTACATGTCCAACAAATGCCCCTCCTTCACTCCCCAACAGCAAATCACATTAGACACAAGAGAGACAAACACCTGCCTGCAACTGTACCAGATGGGGAAGCCCGGTGGGGAATGGACACGAAGCCTTTATAAAAAGCCAGCCACATTTCACAGGGAGAGTTGGGAGCTTGACGCCACTCGCACATCCTACCATGAGCAGAGAGCCCATGTCACCTTGGCTTTCAGTAAGTGAGTTTAACCCAGGGAAGGTTGTTGCATTTCCATTATTGACAGCTCAGTGGAGGGTTTATGCCAAAATATGTTCAGGCAATTGCATGTAGTTTACAGAACTGGCATTGGTATGTTTGGTGATACACTATTACAGATAATAAGTAACTAAACCTCCAGAAACCCCTGGGTGAAGCAGAGGGGAAGAAAGAAAGAGGGATGTAGTGCTGAAGGTTAGGTTAGGATGTGGGTAGACTTAGACAAGAGAGGAGTTGGCAAACTTTGCTCAGTGTAGGCATTGCGTTATATGATAAGGATGTTATGCTAAGGGCATTTCCTGTCGTTATGGCAGAAACATCTCCATCCACCCTGGTTTGGAAGCATGTCTAACCTTTTCTTCAGAACTTCAGGAGCAAACAATATGATGTACACATGAACAGCATCCTTTGCCTGGCCACAGGGAAAGCAGGGGGATGAGCTGATAAAATTAGAAAACTCAGGAGAAAATGTAGAGCCAGAATGGTGGGTTCACAACATCTGATGAAGCAAGTCACTTCTTATGAAAGCTTTTTCTATATATCTCTGATTTAATTAGTCTATAAGGTACACATCTGC
This sequence comes from Crocodylus siamensis, assembly GCF_052110815.1. Taxonomy (NCBI): domain Eukaryota; kingdom Metazoa; phylum Chordata; order Crocodylia; family Crocodylidae; genus Crocodylus; species Crocodylus siamensis. Next base: position 421,952,419 of record NC_143395.1, on the reverse strand, counting down.
CTTGCCTTCTGCCTGACTTCAGACTAACATGGGTAAATACGTCTCTCTACCTTGCTTTTCTATATTCAGCTGAACCTGCTGGAGCTACCTAGCATGGAGCACCTAGAATTTCTCCTACATCAAAACTTATAGAAACTGATGGCTGGAAGGGTCCTCAGGAGTACATCTAGTCCGACCCCCTTCTCAAAGCAGGACCAGCCCCAGCTAGATCATCCCAGGCAGGGCTTTGTCTAGCTGGGTTTTAAAAACCTTCACTGGAAGCAAGTATCCAAACCGCATACCTAGAACTGTAGCTACTGTGTAAGTGCTGTAAAAGTGCCAACAAATATGTAATTAATATTCAGCAAAGTTTTTTAGCACTTAAAATAATGGTGTGAGTCCTACTGGTCTTTGCATTTAATAAAATAATTTCAGCAGAATAACTCCTATGGCCAGTGAAATTTCCTGCCCAGGGTGTTGCTAGTTTCCCACTTTCATTTCAAGGAAGGTGAAATGTTGTGCGTGAGGCACAGAGAGTCTGTGTGTAAGATCACATGGTACAGCTAGCAAATGTGGGGGCAGCCCTCCACCACCCATTCCCTCCCACCAATCCTGCCCCCACCCTAACCCTTCATCATGCTCCCTTCCTCTCACCTCCCCATCACCCACTTTCCCTCCTCCCTACTCACCCCATCCCCACACACCTGTTGTCTGGCTGTTGCCAGCTGTCAAACTAGGGTTAAAGAGTCCTGTATTCTAGGTCATCCGCCTGGAGGCAGTGCTTTCTGGGATACCGAAAGCCTATAAATTGGTGGTTTTATGTCAGCTGAACATCCAGATATTAACTTAACTCAGGACTTATTAACTTAATTCTGCACCTGAAGCCCTCACTCACCTCCACCCCCCACTGACATGGGCAATCCACCCTCAGAAGCCTGAGGGGACATTTTTAAGTCCCTAAAGCAAATGAAAATCCTCTGTCTCCTTTCTTTCCACTCCCCACTCCTTTGCCTGCCCCTGTTGCTTTCCCTGCTGTTCTTGGGGATGTTCCTCCACATCACTTGTTTTTCCTCCTCCCACTCAGCCCATCCCCAACCACCAGTTGCCTGGTTGTTCCTATCTCAAGACCAAGTTCCAGGACCATTGATGCCTTGGATTCTAGCTAGCCCACCTAGAAACAGTACCCTCTTGGATCCCAAGGGACTGCAACTCAGTGGTTTTATCTGAGTTGTACACTCAAAAATGAACTTAACTTGAGCTAGGTAGCACAGTTCAAATAGAATCCTCACCCCAAGCGGCATAACTTGAAAACAACTGGACAGCATTTAGCACTTGTTAGCAAGCTTTTGTATGTGATCATTCAAGTTTTAAGTGCTCTTAACATGTTCTGACTGTAATGTGTACTCTCACCCTGTCACATCATGGAAGCTGGGAATGACCTCACTGGAAAGCTGCTGAATGCTTGCTGCAATATAAGGATATTACAGCCTTCCCTTCTAAGAAGCAATGACCCCTTCCTCCTGGGCAGCAGTTCTTTGATTTGAGGAAATCTGTGAAAGAGGAAAATTATTTGATCTCTTAAGGTCCCTGTCTCTATCGCACACAATGTCTGCACAATTTTTGCTGAAACAGAAATGGATATCGTCATCGGCAGTCCCTCAGAGTCGAGGTTTACATCCGTCAGGCTTGATGGGTCCTCAAGTGACTGAGGAACCCAACTCTGGATACACATGTTCTTTGGCAATGGATGCATGTTGTTGTGCAGGGGAGTGGAATTCACAGCCCCAGGTTGGTCTCCTTCTCCTTCCTCCACCATCGCCATTCCACCTCAGTATCGAGTCATTGGGCCTCAAAGTGATGCATGCCTTGGTGGACCAGGTGGCCCCACACCAAATGGTCAGCAACTTCCTCCTCGCAGCCATTGGTGTCAATGCCTCTGTGCTTGAGCGCAACCTTGAGTGTGTCTTTGTACCATTTCCTTTGGCCACCCTTTGAGCATTGGCCAATGGAGAGCTGGGGAAAGAGACTCTGGTGAGGGAGGCAGTTCTCAGATATCCAGACACAGTGGCCCATCCATTGGAGTTGATTTCTCACGTGCAAGGTTTTGATGCTGGTGGATGCAGCTTCATGGAGGATGCTTGCCCTGGTCCGGTGGTACTTCCATTTGATCCCAGGGATTTGATGCAAGCACTGCTGGTGAAAGCTCTCAAGAGTCTTAATGTGGTGCTGGTAGATGGTTTGGGTTTCACTGCAGTAGAGGAGGGTGGTCAGCATGACAGCCTTGTAAACCAGGACCTTTTTCAACTTCCAAAGTTCTTTATTTTTGAAGACAGGTTGTTGCAGCTTGAAGAAAGTGAAACTAGTGCAGCTGACCCAGTGCTGGATTTCTTCATCGGCGGTAGCCAGTTGAAAGAGGTGGCTGCTGAGATACAGAAAGTGTTCCACATACCCCAGAGCCTCCCCATCTACACAGATAGCATGAGGGATATTCAGCTGTCCTGGGGAGGGTTGGTGCAGAATTTTTATCTTGGCAACGTTCAAGTACAGGCCAAGTCTCTTATGCGAAGCGTTGAAGAGATCACTTGCACATCCTGTGCAGAGTGAGCCATCATGCAGCAATTGTCTGCAAACTAAAGGTCATGGATTTCCTTGGTGGTGAGTTTCATTTTTGCCCAGAAGCGCACAAGATTGAAAAGCTTTTCATCTAGCCAATACTGGATACTGACACTGGATGGTAGATCATCTTGGATAAGGTGGATGATGATGGTCAAGTAGATGGTGAATGGGGTGGGGGTGATCATGAAACAAAAATGGATATATGAAGTGCTGGAAGGCAGTTGGACTGAGAATTTGGCCAGGGCCAGGTTGCAGGGTGTTCCCAAAGCAATAACCACTGTAGATTTGGGGCTCAGAAGACCTGGGAGCTGTAAGAAAATATGTGTGGGTGGGAGAGAACAGCCTCTGATGGCAGCAAGCAAGGAAGGATCCCAGATTTCCAAGATGGGGTATGCAGGAGCAGCAGCCCATACTGCAGGGGAGCTGCACCCCGAGACCTGAGTCTCCTCCTCCCCACCAATGTGGGAAGGCCACCCTCTGAAGCCTGAAGAGATATTTTTAAGTCCTTAAAGCAGATGAAAATCCTCCCTCCCTTTTCCTTCCACTCCCCATTCCCCTGCCTGCCCCTGTTGCTTTCCTTGCTGTTCTTGGGGCAGGGGAAACACCAAATCTCCTCCTGCCTGCCCTATCTGGGTCTGAGCTAATCTGGGGATGGGGACAGGGATAGCAGCAAAGGAAGAATGGGAGAGAAGTTCCCTCCTCCATGCCCCAAACACTGGAAATGAGATCCCCACTGTGTAGATGCAGGGAAGGGGATCCCCACTGCCCATATCCACTGCTGCTTTCCCATCTCCATCTGAGCCCAGACCTCATGCATTCAGAGTGGAGCAGATAGAAACAGCTCTGGCACTTCCCACACCCCCAGGACAGCAGAGAAAGCAACAGTGGCAGGTGGAGAAGGCAGAGGGGAAGAGGAGAGAAGGATGTTTTTTCACTTTTGGGGTCTCAAAAAAGTCCCTGGAAACCCCTGTGGTGCATTTCAATCCAAAAGGAGGTGCAGCCATCCCAGTGCACTCCCTCTGGATCCACCCTTTGGAGCAAGTAATCCATACTTTAGAGGAAGACTAGAAAGAGGGCATCTATAGAGTGAACTCTTGCACTTATGTGACATCATGAGCTTCAGGATATTCTGAGCCAGAATCTACATCCTTGATTCCTATACTTAACAGTCCCTGATGGACGTGTCCATGGGCAGATCTAGAATTTTGAAAATGGGGGTCCAGATGGCAAGGTGCATCATCACATATAACACAACATTTTGTTTCTCCAGTGAAAAAGAAACTAGAAGCTTTACTAACATTCTTGGGACCTTGGGGTGGATTGTTCAGTTTAAATTGAGGCAAAAACATAGAACTTCATTGGCATGCATTAAAACAGTTGGCAGAGCTGTGAAATAGGAGCTCCATGACCAGAAGCAGCAAAAAGACAGTAGCATTTCAGAGCAAAGAAAGTCTTGATTGGTGGAATATCAAGACGATTAAAAAAAAGAGAGAGTTGTTATCACCCATGGAATGAACACTTGAGAAGGGATCAGGTAAATAATAAGGAGCCATGAAATCAGTTGATGCCCTCAGCACAAAATAGAAATGCTGCTGCCACTGCCAGGCAGTTGGTTGTAAATTCTGAGTGGAGTAGGAATCAGAGGTAGGGTGAGGAGGTGAAAATCCACCAATACATCCCTCAGAATCCACCCCGGACCTGTCCGGCATGCATGGCCTTCCCAACACACTGCGGTAACTGATTCCTCAAGCTAATTACTTAATGCATGAAAGGGAACTTCCTTTTGCTTCCTTAAAACTCGGTGCCTGATCGTTTCATTGGGTGTCCCAAGTCCTAAGATTAAGAGACAAGTGGAACACTTCTCCTGCCTATTGAGCTGAAAGGTGAGAAAGCCTCCCCTTCACCCCCTGCTCCCTTCCACTGACCACCTCCCCCAGGCTTATCTCCACCTCCAGTTTTGGGGACTTCCACAGCATTATGGGATGACAGGTCTAAGACGTGGTGATACAGCAGCATTCTGAGCGTGCTCAGAAGAGAAACAAAAGGTGCACACAGCTGAGCAAATGCAAATTGTATTTATACTCTGCAGAAGTGCCAAACACGGTGCTTAGAAGATACATGCACATCTCTGAGGCTCTTATATGATGCAGAACTTACCTCTTAATATTCAGAAAAATCTACAACCAATAAGCCTGTCATTGGCTACTGAACAGCAAGGTTGAAAATGTTTTCTCTGACATCTCTAACCTAATAGATGGAGGATGACAGGGAAGGTATTGAATAGGGGATTGATCACTCTAGAGATATCAGTTCAGTGCTCTCCCTCTATAGCATCCACTCCCATTACTGTGGGAGACTGGGCTTCATGCACCGTTGGTTTGACTCAGTGTGGCATTTCTTATGTTCTTAAATCTGTTCCTTTTTCCGACAGAATCTGTCTGTTTCTTTCAAAAAATTAATCAAATTCATCACAAAAAAGAGAGAAAGCAGAAAGAAAAGGAATCACTCTGCACCTGCTTCTGTGCCCATCTCCATCATAGAAACCCCAGCACAATTTTTACATTAACTTCTTCAAAAAAATTGCCTAGAGAGAAATTTACCCCAGCATAGGAAAGCTTGAAACAGCTGTGGGAGACTAAAACCCTGCATTTATACTGGGAATCATCTCCTCATCACCCTTAAGCTGTATAAAGCAGTCTTGGTAGGGCTACAGTTACCCCACACATTCACTCCAATGCATGCAGTGTGCAATGTCCCTCACTTTGGGGCTGTCTGGCTGGAGGATGCTAAGGACATTTTCACCACTTATTACTGTCCATGTCAGTGCTTAATGTTGCATGTTCTCTGCCTTCCTAGGGAGCAAAACCTGCTGTGAGGGGAGCCACGACCCTCAGGCAACTGTCATGGCAAAGATCAACGTGACTGATATGACACCCTCCGTATTCATCCTGAATGGCATCCCAGGTTTGGAAGAAGCTCACATCTGGATCTCCATCCCATTCTGCTCCATGTACATCATTGCCATGGTGGGGAATTGCGGTCTCCTCTACCTCATCCGGATTGAGGGCGCTCTCCACAAGCCCATGTACTACTTCCTCTCCATGCTCTCCCTCACTGATATTGGGCTGGTCACATCTGTGGTGCCCAAGGCAATGTGCATCTTCTGGTTCAAAATGAAAAAGATCAGCTTCAACGCCTGCCTAACCCAGATGTTCTTCATCCACACCTTCACAGGGATGGAGTCTGGTGTGCTCATGCTCATGTCCTTGGACCGCTATCTGGCCATATGTTACCCCCTGAGGTATGCCTCCATCCTAACCAACCCTGTTATCACCACAGCGGGGGTGGTCACCTTCCTCAGGGGAGTGATGGTGGTCATACCTGTTGTTGTCTTTACCGAGCGACTGCCGTACTGTCACACCAACATCATCCCTCACACCTATTGCGACCACATGTCTGTGGTGAAGCTGGCCTGTGCCAGTATCAGGCTTGATGCCATCTATGGCTTGGTAGCTGCCCTGGTGATTGGGGGCTTTGACATATTCTGCATCTTTGTCTCCTATGCAATGATCCTCAGGGCTGTGGTGGGCCTCTCTTCCAAGGAAGCACGCAGCAAGACCTTTAGCACCTGCACGGCCCACATTTGTGCCATTATCACCAGCTACACACCAGCATTATTCAGCATCCTCACACATCGCTTTGGAAGCCATCACATCACAGCACACACTCATATCCTTATAGCCAATCTCTATCTGCTCCTGCCCCCTATGCTCAACACCATCATTTATGGGATAAAAACCAAGCAGATTCGGGAAAGTGTCTTGAAGCTGTTTAGTGCAGGAAAGGCTGAGCACAGATTCACAAGGGAATTACATTATACAAAGAGAGACAAACTAATGCAGAGACTGAAAGGTCAGTCCCACATGCTGCATGTCAACTCCAGGACAGCTTAATGAATGCCCAACATTTCCTTTAGATCCTCCACATGCTTCAGCATATCCCCAACTCTGCCCTCAAAATACATCCCAGGTCTTTGTGAACTTCCTTCTCTATAGTGGTTATCATAAAGCATAATTCCCAGGCCTTGTAGCCCAGCTTTGGGGGTTCAGAGCTCTTTGGCAATATTAATGGACAGGTAGTAGTGTTTACTCTATTACTTTCTGGTTATCATCTCCTCTTTCAGATTCAGGGCTCACCTGGAAATTAAAACCTACACCATTCACATAAATAGGATTTCTCATCTGATTGCTAAACTGCCTGCCTGCCTCCATTCCAGAACCCAGCCCATTAATGGTGATGAGGACAATCTCCTTCCCATTAAACTGACTTGCCCTTCTCTCATCATGTCCCAAATCTCCAGGGAAAAACGTGAGTTCTGGAGGAATCTGGGAGGGTGGGAAATCCAGAATCTGAAATAAAAGTGATTCATAACCAAATTCCACACCAGATTCACAGTTTAAAAGCAATTCCTTAACCTGCACTGGAGTGATAAGTTCTCTGCAGGATGTTCATCATAAAAGTTAGACCCATATTACAGGTTCTGTACATGTCCCACAACAGAATAATAGAGAATGCACATACAGTGCCAAGGAGGCTTCCCAGGCGAAACAACTGAGATGAGGAAAGTCAAAGATGATTAGGTTCCCTGACCTAGGATCAGGACACAGCTCAGTCCAGCAAAAGAGTTATGTTGCTCTCCTTCAAAATCCAGACATCCCAAGTCAGGCTTAACTGAGGATTGCAAGAGTTATTACATTATATAATAAATTATAATAAATAGCTTTTCCTGTCTCAGCTGGGGTTATCAGTGTCTTCATTACTGTTGTCCTTATGAAGTGTCACTTATCAATGTGTTTTCAGTGTTGACGTCTCAGATTCCTTGCCCTGCACTGAAGCTGACCTCGTGAAGGAACGCTTTGACAGGCTGGACACCTTCAAGTCAGCCGGCCCTGATGGGTTACACCCCAGGGTACTCAGGGAGCTGGCGAGCATCATAGCTCAGCCCTGGCACGGATCTTCGAGAGCTATTGGCACTCTGGTGAAGCGCCCGATGATTGGAAGACGGCCAACGTGGTGACACATTTGGGTCAGAAGCAGAATGGCCAAGTTTGCTGACGACACCAAACTCTGGGGTAAAGCATCCATACCTGAGGACAGGCAGGTGATCCAGGCAGACCTTAACAGGCTCATGAAATGGGCAGATGAGAACCTGATGGTGTTCAACACCAAAAAATGCAAGGTTTTCCACCTTGGGAGGAAAACCCTGCAGCATCCTTATAGGCTCGGTAGTGCTACGCTGGTTAGCATTACAGATGAAAGGGACTTGGGGGTCATGGTTGACCACAAGATGAACATGAGCCCTAAGTGTGATGCTGTGGCTAGTAAAGCAAGCAAAACGCTGGCTTGCATCCATAGATGCTTCTCAAGCAAATCCCGGGATGTCATTCTCCCCTTGTACTCGGCCTTGGTGAGGCCGCAGCTGGAGTACTGCGTTCAGTTTTGGGCTCCACAATTCAAAAAGGATGTGGAGAAGCTGGAGAGAGTCCAGAGGAGAGCCACGCGCATGATCAGAGGTCAGGAAAAAAGACCTTATGACAACAGGCTGAGAGCCATGGGGCTCTTTAGCCCGGAAAAGCGCAGGCTCAGGGGTGATCTGATGGCCACCTATACAATTATCAGTGGTGCTCATCAAGATCTGGGCGAACGTCTGTTCATCAGAGTACCCCAAGTGATGACAAGATCAAATGATCACAAACTCTACCACAACCGATTCAGGCTAAACATAAGAAAGAACTTCGTCACTGTCCGAGGCCCCAAGTTTCGGAATAGACTGCTGCCAGAGGCGGTTCAAGTACCCACTTTGCATGCCTTCAAGACACATTTGGATGCTTATCTTGCTGGAATCCTATGATCCCTGCTGACTTCCTGCCCCTGGGGCCAGGGGCTGGACTTGATGATCCTCTGGGGTCCCTTCCGGCCCAAATGTCTATGAAATCTATGAAACTGCTGTGAGGGCAAAGTTACATCCTGGACTTCCCAACACCAGTTTTGTCTTAAAGAATGACCCCAGGCTCAGATCAGTGGTAAAGGTTATCATGTTTATTGTCTAGAAGCACCGCCATAGCACGTTTTGGCCTAACGAGTATATCAGGACATTAGGCATTTGTACATGTGACAAGGTAGTTGGCGCAACACCACACAGGCTCCCCCAGGCCACCACAAAGTTCCCCTGATTTCCAATTCTCCTTTTATACAATGATCAAAACAAATGACCTCTTGCCTTCCATCTGTATCCTGAACATCTCAAACCATCCTGTACCATGAGCTTGTTTCACATTCTGACCTGGGAGTTCCCATTCCAGCCTTATCATCCTGGTACTGGAATATCCTACCTTGTACCATCATCTCCCCTACCCATCTCTTGGCAGGAGCACCCATCTGTCCCACGTGCCACTTTTTATGTGAGGAGTTCATCCATCAGTCTGGTTTGTTGGTGAGGCCCACTCTGGCCAGTGATTTAGCCAGGCCTTTGTGTGAACAGCATATATTGATCAAGGCCCCAGTGAGATCTACAATGGGGGAAATTGGCTACAGGGGAGACAGAAGATGGAGTTGGGAATGTCCCATCTGTCCTTATAGACCTGTTGTTCTTAATCTGGATCATATAAGAAACGTAAGAGTATAAGAGTATAAGGGAGTTTGTACACACCACATTTTTTGCCCTTTCTTGCATTGCAACAGTGCGGCTGTTTGAACAAGTGGGTTTACCAAGTTCTCTGTCTACCATACCTGGAAGGAGGCCCTGGCAGGGAGAACCCAGGCAAGAATGGGACTGATTTTCCTTTACTAGGTCATTTACCTCTCTAGGCAGAGTTTCACTGGGAGGCAAACAGAGGCTTTTTGAGTATGTTCAAGAGTCAGGGGTTGCTAGGTGGGTTTTTCTTCTTGGTATTCCCCCTTGGAACCTGGTTATGAACCTGTGACCTACACTCCCATTCCTGTTTTTTCATCCACTGTCCAAGAAATCATTTGTTACATAGTTAGTAGCCTCCCTCAAGAAACTGAGGTGGGCCCTAAGTCCTCTGTGCCTCTTTAACAAATAGGCCTGTGTCCAGGAGTGGCAATAGTAGATGGGAGAGCATATGAACAGGATATATGTAGAATGATCTAGCTCTTCTCATATCATTCTCTTCTCATTGGTCACAAACTGACAGAGAGCAGATTTAGGCTAGATAACAGGAAAAACTTCTTTAATGGTAAGGGTGGCCAAATTTGGACTGGACTCCCAAGGGAGGTGGTGCTCTCCCCTACCTTGGGGGTCTTTAATGGAAGGCTGGATAGGCATCTGTCTGGGATTATCTGACCCCAGCACTCTTTTCTGCCTAGGCAGGGGGGTCAGACTTGATGATCTGTTGAGCACTAGCATGATCTGACCCTAGCATCTATGAATCTATATCCTCTCTGGCACCCACCACCATAACTGGCTGAGGGATGCCAAAAGACGCACCTCTGACTGTTTTATTTAATAGTTATTAATAAATCTATCATGCCTGGATTTATCTAACCCCTTTATGAACCTGGCTCTGCTCTCTGTCTCAACAGCCTCTTGTGGCAATGAGTTACACAAGTTAATGATGTGCTGTGGAAAAAAGACCTTGTCATCTTTATTTTAAACCTGTCTTCTGCTCGTTTAGGGGATGCCCCCTGGCTCTATGTTCTGTGAAAGAAAGGGAGTGGACAGCCAGAAGAATGAGAGCTAAATGGAAAAAAATGAAGCAGCAACAGAAATACACAACAACCCCACAATACTGAGGACAGCAGGCAGGCTACATTGCTCCCAGCTGGCCCTGGTTACCTGGGGAGGCCTGACCCCACCTCCAGATCCCTGCAGGCATTCTTCCAGGGCCTAGAAGGCTGCTCAGCAGTGCAGAAGTCTCTCTGCCAAGCCTCTGGGCTCTGGTTTCTGGTTGCCTACATCCTAGTGCCATACAGTTACAACTGCCCACCCCAGATGCCCTGGCTACTCACCTTGGTCTGGATACCTGCTTCCTATTCCTGACTCCCCTGGCTTTTGCATCTACAAAGAGTGTCTGCACTTGTCCTGGTCCCTGACAGAGCTTGGCTTCCAGACCCATATGCTCCTAATCCCTGGACACCAGCTGGGACACTGGCTTCTCTGCCCTTCTCTGTTCCTGATCTTCTGGTTCATGACCCAGTAGGGTCAAGCTGTGACCATCTTTATCTGACTCATACCCTTGACATTAAGGTAGCCTGTGGCAGTAGGGACATGAAGTGCTACATCTTCTGTTCTCCATACTGTGGAATCAGAGAGGTACAGGACAGCATGACATGCTCCCAAAAGGGTGTGCGACAGATACAGGCCCTGGTCCATGACTGGGCTCCTTCCCCCATGATCCCTGGTGCTCTTCCCTCTTTCTGACTAACAGGGGAACCAGGAGAATCAAGGAGTTGCTTCATCTTCTGACTTTCCCCTAGTACCAGCACATAAAGATTTATTGATTCCAGACAAAGTGTCCCATGGTGCAAAGCTGCCTTCCAGGTAGCTCTGTGTCTGAGATCCTATATTCTCCTTCATCATTGGAAAATTCCATAAGCAGGAGGCACCAGTATCTCCTGAGTCCCCTAAGCCTTTCTCTCCTCTTGCCCTGCTGCCACCCAGCCAGGGAAAAGGAGAGAAGCACAGGCCCAGTTTCAGGGATATTGTGCTCCCCCAAGGCTGCACATCATAGATTTCATAGATTTCTAGAGTCAGAAGGGACCTGGTAGATCATTGTGTCCAACCCCCTGCTCCAGGCAGGAAAGAGCACTGGGTAGCCAGATGCCTGTCTAATGTCCTCTTGAACATCTCCAGGATAGGGGAAAGCACCACCTCCCTTGGAAGCCCATTCCATATTTTGGCAACCCTTACCATAAAGAACTTCTTCCTTATGTCCAATCTAAATCTGTTCTCTGCCAGTTTGTGACCATTATTTCTGGTAACCCTGAAGGGTGCCCTGGTAAACAGAGTGTCCCCTATTCCCTGCTAGCCCCCCCCCCCCCCCCGATGAGTTTGTAGGCAGCCATAAGATCACCCCTCAGGTTTCTCTTGCGGAGGCTGAAAAGATTCAGATCCCTCAGTCTGTCTTCATAGGGTCTTACCTGCAGGCCCTCAGCCATACGAGTAGCCCTCCTCCGAACCCTCTTAAGGTTATTCACATCCCTCTTGAAGCACAGCACCCAAAACTGGATGCAGTACTCCATCTGCAGCCTCACCAATGCCGCATAGAGGGCAATTATTACTTCCCTAGACCTGCTCATGATGCTTCTGCTGATGCAAGAAAGAATGCGATTAGCCTTGCTTATTATCTCGTCACACTGGCAGCTCATGTTCATTTTTGCATCAACATCATTGGACATCAGGTCAAAGGCTTTTTTAAAGTCCAGTTATATGATCTCAACCTCTTCCCTTTTATCCAGGTGATACATCACCTGGTCCTAGAAGGAAATGGGATTGGTCAGGCAAGACCTACCTGCAAAAAACCCGTGCTGGTTATCCCTCAGAATATTGCCTTCTGTTAGCCTGTCAAGAATGGTCTCTTTGATGATTTTTTTCCAAAGTCTTCCCAGGGATTGAGGTCAAACTGATTGGCCTGTAGTTTCCTGGGTCTTCTTTCCTCCATTTCTTGAAGATAGGCACCACATTGGTCCTCTTCCAATCTTCAGGTACTTCACTGGAGCACCACAAGTTCTCAGTTATCCTTGCCAGTGGCTGTGCAATGATGGCAGCCAATTCCTTTAGCATTCTTGGGTGCAGTCTATCTGGACCAGCTGATTTGTGGGGGCCCAGCCTCTCAAGATGCCCCCTCACAAGGTCCATGCCAATGGTGGGTATATATTCATCCTTACCCTGGTCATCCCACTTCATGTTAGGCAGGGTGGTCCCTTTGACCTGGTGGAAAACCTAGACAAAGTAATCATTAAGCAGATTGGTGTTGGGTGTTGGTAGTCAGCTGCCCCAGCTGGTTTAGCAGGGGTCCAATGTTACCCTTGTTTTTCTTTTGACTCCCCACATATCTGAAGAAGGACTTTGTATTGTCCTTGATTTGTGTAGCCAATTGGAGTTCCATTGCAGCCTTGTCTTTCCTAGTTCACTCCCTGCAGGTGTGCACCAGTGCAGAATATTCCTCCTTAGTGGTATTTCCTGTCTTCCATCCTTTATAAGCCTCTCTTTTTAGATGTATCAGGTCCATGAGCCTGTTAAGCCAAGGGGTTGCTGAGCCCTTTCACAACTTTTCCTATGGGTTGGGATGCACTCCCCTTGTGCTCTAGGTTCACTTCCTTAAGGAGCAACCATTCAGCATTAACTCCCCTCCCTGTCAAATCATGGCCTCTCAGGGCCTCAAAAACAAGCCTTCTGAGCTTATGATAGTCAGCTTTCCTAAAGTCAAGGACTAGTGAATTGCTAGCTAACTTGCCAGCTTTGCAATGGATAGTAAGAGTAATCAACTCATAGTCACTATCATCCAGCTTCCCTTCAATTTTTAAGTCACTGATAAAATCAACACCTTCAACCAGTACCAGGTCCAGCAGCGCCTTCTAGCCAGTCCATAAACTTCCTGAGACTGGTAAAGCTCATCCACAAATGTAAGGAAGCTTTGAGACCAACTGGATTTGGCTGAGTGCTCTTCCCATGTGATGTCCGGGTAGTTGAAGTCTCCCATGAAAACCATGCACCAGGAGTGTGCAGCCTTGGCCAGTTCCCTGGAAAATTCTTGGTCAAGCACTTGTTCCTGATTTGGAGGTCTGTAGTAGACTCCTACCATTGTGTCCCCTTGACCACATTCCCCTCGTATTCTAATCCAAAGGGTCTCCAGTCAGCCTCCTTGGGTTCCAATCTCAGCTTGTAGGGATGTGTAGCTCTCCTTCACATAGAGAGTTACACCCCCACCCCTTTTTTCAGCACAATCCCTCCTGTACAAGGTATAGCCGTTTATACCCATAGTCCAGTCATAGAAGGATTCCCACCAGGTCTCGATTATCCCTATGAGATTGTAGTTGTTTGTGTTTAGCAGAAGGACAAGATCCTCCTGCTTATTCTCCAAACTCCTAACATTAGTGTGCAGGAAAATAAGAATGCTGTTGGAGGCCCTAGGCTGTGAATGACGCATGCCCCCAGAGGCTGGCGGGGCACAGAGTCTGCCCGCAGGCAGCGGTGGTGGGGGCATAGTGGTAGAGAGTGGGGAGCTTCCACGGGAATCTGTGGCAGTGTAAGCAGCAGGTGCCAACTGGCCACTGGCAGTGTGAGCAGCGAGGGAGGGTGGTGAGTGGTGACCACCCACAGGCAGCAGCAGCCAATCGCAGGGGGTGCACTGCCAATCTCAGGTGGTGCATGTGCACCCGCGTGTATCCCCTATGTGTCACCAATGCCCTTGGCTTCCTTGTACTCATGAAGAAGCTCTGTTCCTGGGCTGGGGTAGACCTGGGTTCCCTTGAGCATCATCACCTGCTGCTTTTTCAGTTGATGCTTGGTAAGCTTGCTCTGGTGGTTATCTACCCAACCCATGGTGATGATGATGATGATGATGATGATGATGATGAAGCAAGTGTTGCCACACTAGTAACTTGGAAGCTTGCGGGCCAGAAATCCAGTGACAAGTAGAATAGTCAGTGCCAGTAAGACCTTGGATGCCTAAAGGAGGGCTACTATATATGATATGGTCAACCACCTGAGATTGAACACCACAACTGCAGCCAGCATCGTTGGAGAGGTCCCCGAGTTCATGTTCACCTTGAACTGTCCAACACCCATTCTAAGATGGTTTAAGAGCAGTCAAGACCCTGTGGGGCAGCTGCCAGCCCAAGGGGTGGAAGCTGGTGTTGGGTATGAAGTGCTTTAGCTTTAGCTCTTGTATAACCTATTGGCTGTTCCACTGATGGGAGGTTCATGTTGTAGGTGACAGGTCATCTGCACATTTGGTGAACTTATTGGTATGGATAGAGATTAGAGGTAGATTGTGGCAACCTTCTCATGGTCTACCTTCTCATTATACATCTTTCAGGGAAGCTAATGCCACACTTTCATCACTGCCACGTCTTTGAATTCTTGCCAGCCAAGTAAATTGTGGGGCTGCTAGAGGGGTTCTCACACTGAGCTTAGCACCATTTTCAGGTGAATGGCTTCAGCTTCTGGACCCACACCACTAGTAAGCAATGAATCTCCATCTATTGTCCTATATCTCAACATCAAAGGAAGTGGCAGAGCTAAGCTCTCTGTTGTTGGCCAGATTGCTGCTGAACACAAGGCAGCTGTCATCCTCCTGCAGGAAACACACTAAGAATCACCTGAAAGACTTGAACTGCAAGGCTTTAGCCTGGTTGCCTTCACCCTCAGCAACACCTACAGCCTTGCAACCTTCATCAGAAGAGAAACTGAGTGGTGCCAAGCTGCTTCCTCACAAGATGACAACAACATTGAGTGGCTCACTATGAAGATCAGTGACACTTCCATCAGCAACTTGTGGGTCGTGAATGCCCAACGGGCTTTGTTTACTGAGAACCTTCATTTGATTCAGCCTATAGCTAAGATCCTTTCAGGAGGAAACATGTTGGGTGGTGTAGGTTCAAGTGATGTGGGTGAGTGGTCAAGGGATGACCCCAGACTTCATAGGACACATGAATGTATGTGAGATCTAAGAAGCAAAGGAGAAGGCCATAGGGCCTACCTTTCCAATGCTTTTGGGCCTAGGCCTCTTGGCATGGGGATGCCTGCTCAAATATCTCCCATGGCCTACACCCCAGATAGGAATCAGCATTGATACAGGACTCTCAGGACTGAGTATCCAGCCTCCTACCAACACAGGTGTTAAGGCTTCCCCCTCTGATCACCCCACTGCAAAGATGGCGGACGGCAGAGAATGGGCAATTACCCCACCAAAAGTATGGTGGGTGTACGAGGGGACATGTCTTCCAACACAGCTCTCTCTGGCCTAATGATTAACCCCTAGTCTCTACCAATTTTTCTTGGTATTTTAAGAAATTCACTTACATTATGATATTAGTCTCCATCCCCTTGTGAAGGAGGTGGGCAGGATTCATGTCCATTTTCAGGATGCTTTAGGGTACCACTAGGGAAGTTCAGGGGATTAGACATAGATTCCTGGCAAAGATGGGAAAAGGTGCTGGTCTGGAGAACCATCCCATCATGTAGATCTGTCTTCCCCATCTCCCTCTGTGTAATCCTCAGCTGCCAGTATTAATCATCACTCCACAGAGGACAGAAGAAACTCATGGCCGGTGTGAGGCATGAAAAATGGGATGTCCACATAAGCCAGGCACACTTCCTAACTACCCAAACAGCTTGGGAGGGGTTAAAAACTGCTGCATTTTCTTTATTGAAAAATCTCCAATCCATTCTGCCCCATGTACATCATTGCCATGGTGGGGAATTGCAGTCTCCTCTACCAGTCTCCTCTACCGCATCCAGGTCAAGGAGACTCTGCACAGGTCCACGTACTACTTCCTATCCATGCTGTCCCTCACAGACATTGGTGTGGTCGCCTCTGTGTTGCCCAAGGCAATGTGCATCTTCTGGTTCAAGATTGCAAGATCAGCCCGCCTAACTCAGATGTTTTTTGTACACACATTCACAGGGATAGAGTCTGGTGTGCTCATGCTCATGGCTTTGCACCAATACATGGCCATCTGTTCCCCCCTGATATATGCCACCACCCTGACTAACCCTATCATCACCACAGCGGGGATCATCACCTTCTTCAGGGGAGTGATTCTAGTCATCCCTGTTCTCTTCCTTGCCCGGCGACTGCTGTACTGTCACACCAACATCACCCCTCGCACCTACTGTGACCACATGGCCATAATAAAGCTCACCTGCTCCAGCATCAGGGCCAATGCCATCTATGACCTCGTAGCTACCTTGATGATTGCAGGCTTTGATGTATTCTGAATCTCTGTCTCCTATGCAATGATCCTCAGGGCTGTGGTGGGCCTCTCTTCCAAGGAGGCATGCAGCAAGGCCTTCAGCACCTGTACAGCACACTTCTGTGCCATTATCACCACCTACGCACTCTCATTATTCACTATCCTCACACACCACTTTGGGAGGCACAGCATTGCACCGCAAGCTCACATCCTTATGGCCAACCTCTACTTGCTTCTGCCCGCCAGCCTCAACACCATTGTTTATGGGGTGAAGACCAAGCAGATCTTGAAAATTGTCCTGAAGCTGTTTATCAGAGGAAAGGCTGGTTCATCTCATGGTACCTGAGCATATATCTACAGGGGAAGGACAAAGCAATTACATTTGCTCAGAGAGAGACAAACTAATGCAGGGACTGAAAGGCCAGTCCCACATGCTTCATGACAACTCTGGGAAGACTTAATAAATGCCCAACATTTCCTGTATACCCTCCACATGCTTCAGCATATCCGCAACTCTTCCTTCTAAATACATCCCAGGTTTTTGTGGACTTCCTTTTTCAAATTGGTTGCAAATTGGAAGCAAATTAGAAGCTTATCTTGCTGCTATCCTATGACCGCAGCTGACTTCCTGCCCTTTGAGCAGGGGCTGGACTTGATGATCTTCCAAGGTTTCTTCCAGCCCTAATGTCTATGAATCTATAGCGGTTAACACAGAGTGAAATTCCCAGTCCTTGCATCCCAACTTTGGAGGTTCAGACTTTTTGGCAATATTAACATGCAGGTAGTAGTCTTTAGAGTATTAATTTCTGGTTATCATCTGCTGTTTTGAATTCAGGGCTCACCTGGAAATTAAAACCAAGACCATCCATAGAAATAGGATTAATCATGTGATTGTTAAACTACCTCCCTGCTCCTGGCACTGGATTTACAACCTAGCCCTTATACCTTGTTCCAAGCGGGTACAACCTTCCTTTAGACCAATCACAACGTCTTCCATTTGATAATAGGCAAAATTTATTGACACACAGTGATAGAAAATAAGAGTGATGCAGGCAAAGCAACCAAAATAACTACCCAATATAATATCCCTTATCCACCAGTTCTAAGGCTTCACAGAGTGGTGGTATACCTGGCCCCTATGCAATCAGTTCTTTGCTTAAATATCAGATGTCAGCAGTCTTGGGAGCTGAAAACAGTGCCCACTTGGTCTCCTAACAGGGTAGACAAAACAAGCCGGTGGTGTACCCTCCACCCATAGTGGCCTCAGGATCCCTCCTGCTGCTCTGAAAATTCCTCCTTTTGAATTCTTTCTCCCCTGATGACTCCTCATTTCTGGATACCATTGATTGGTTTCCCTTATATTCATCATACTATCCATGTTCTGTTTTGTCAGCATTATTCTTTGTTTCCACAAGCCCATCACCTGCATGCATCTTAATTTGGTAATTTGCTGATGTCTTAATTTGGTCATTCCACCCAAAACTGGAAATCTAAGAGGCTTTGCAGCTGGTCACTGTGACCCGATGCCAATTCTTCAGGTTTCTATCTTGTTATGGAACTCTGTCTGCATGTTTTCAATTTCCCAGGATGTATGTGCATGCTTGTCTGCTAGCTTCGAACACAGTGACTGCTAAAACTGAGAATCTTTGCCACAAACACACTTTTAAAAACCAATTAAACCTTGCCGTTGCCCTGGACCATTGTTCTAATGCAATATTGACTCTACCTTCTAGCCAATTTCTAAAAGAAGATTTCTAAATATCATTTATAAGCCATTACCTGCCTCCAATCCAGAACTCGGCCCATTAATGGTAATGAGGACAATCTCCCTCCCATTAAATTCACTTTCCCTAGTCCTGTCCTGTCCCTAAATCTCCAGGTTAAAATTTGAGTTTTGTAGGAATCTGGGAGGATGAGAAATGCAGAATCTGAAATAGAGATGGTTCTATTTCAAGTGCCTGCAGTGATCCTGTCCTTCTGTCTTCTATTTTGGCCATCAGTGTAGTAGATTTGTGCTAGAATGGGACAGATATTATTCTGGGAACAAGGTTATGTGTCAAATAAGATAACCAAATGCTACACCGGATTCACAGATTAAAAGCAGTTCCTCAACCTGCATTGGAGAGATGTGTTCTTTTCAGGATGATCAACATAACAGTTAAACCTGTATCTTAGCTTCTGCATATGTACCACACTGGTCTAGAAAAGAAGGCTTGTACAGTGCCAGGAATGCTTCCCAGGAGTTTACACAATAGATGGAGAGGGCTGACAAAGAAATAGTGGAATGTCAAAGAAAATCAGCTTCCCTGACCTAGGACCAGGACACAGCTCAGTCCACCAAAACAGTGGTGTTACTCTTGGTCAGCATCCAAAAATCCCAAGTCAGGCTCAAACAAATGTTGCAAATGTTTTACATGATATTTTGAAAAATAATAAATGGCTTTTTCAGCAACCATTGAAAGTGTTTTCTTTTTTCAGTGAAGTTACCTGTCAACAAATTATAGATTCATAGATGCTGGGGTCAGAAGGGACCTCAACAGATCATCAAGTCTGACCACCTGCGTAGGGAGGAAGGAGTGCTGGGGTCAGATGATATCAGCCACATGCCTATCCAGCCTTCTCTTAAACACCCCCAAGGTAGGTGAGAGAACCACCTCCCTTGGGAACCCATTCAAAATTTTGGCCACTCTTACCACGAAGAAGTTTTCCCTGATACCTAGCCAAATCTGCTCTCTGTCAGTTTGTGACCATTGCTCCTTTTTACCCCAAGAGGCACCCTGGTGAACAGAGCATCTCCAATCCCTTACTGTGTTCCCCTAATAAATTTGTAGACAGCCACAAGATCACCTCTCAGACTTCTCTTGCAGAGACTTAAAAGGTCCAGGTCCCTCAGTCTCTCCTCACAGGGCTTGTTCTGTAAGCCCCTAACTATATGAGTGGCCCTCCACTGGACCCTCTTGAGTCTGTCAACATCCTTCTTGAAGTACGGTGCCCAAACCTGGATGCAGTACTCCAGCTGTGGTCTGACCAATGGCGCATAGAGGGGAGTGTGCACTTCACCCTACAATTTAGTATTGCCTGCAAACATAGACAGAGTACATTTCCCACCCACATCCAAGTCACTGATGAAGATATTGAAGAGTACAGGGCCAAAGACCAAACCCTGTGGGACCCCACTACCCACATCCTTCCAGGTAGATACCAACCTGTCTACTACCACTCTCTGGGTGCAACCGCTAAGCCAATTTGACACCCACCGGACCATGTAAACATTTATGTCATAGCCTCTTAATTTATTTATGAGAATGTCATGAGATACCATATCAAAGGCCTTGCTAAAACAACATCCACCTCTACTCCTGCATCTAAGCATTTTGTGACCCTATCATAAAACAAAACCAAATTGTGCAGGCATGATCTACCTGCTACAAATCCATGCTGGTTTCTCTGCTGCATTATGTTTCCCACTGGACTCTGAAAAATATGATCATTCATAATCTTTTCAAAGACCTTTCCAAGGATGGAGGTGAGACTGATTGGCTTGTAATTACTAGGAACGTTCTTCCTCCCCTTCTTGAAAATAGGGACCATATTGGCCCTTTTCCAGTCCTCTGGGACCTGACCCGAGTGCCACATGCTGTGCAGTGGTGCCAGTGGTTCTTCTATGATGCTGGCCAATTCCTTCAGTACTCTCAGATGCAGCTCGTCCGAGCCTGCTGACTTGAACACATCCAGTCCATCCAAGTGAATCTGCACGAAGTCGGTGTTGACAGCTGGTGGGCTGGTGTCCCTCTGATGCCCATCTAAGAACTCATTAGGAGACTTATCTCGAGCCCTGTTCAGGAACACCGAGGCAAAAAAAGCATTGAATATCTTAGCCTTGTCCCCCCATCTGTCACTAATTGCTCCTTTGTGTTCAGTAGGGGTCCTATGCTGCTCTGTGCCTTCCTTTTACTCCCTACATACCTAAAAAAAGACTTTTTGTTGTCTTTAATTTGTGTCGCCAGCCCAGCTCTGCAGTTGCTTTGGCCTTTCTAAGTGCCTCCCTGCAAGTGTGGGCCAAGTAGGTATACTCTTTCTTGGTAGCCTCTCCCTGCTTCCACCATCTATATGCCTTCTTTTTTGCCCTTAGGCTCCCCTGGATTTCCCTGTTTAGCCAAGGAAGTTTTTTGTCTCCTTTCCCCCTTTTCTGTCATGCTAGGATCGTCTCCCTCTGTGCCCAAAGGATCACTTCCTTTAGGAACAACCACCCTTCCTGGACTCCCATCTCACCAATACTCCTATCCTGCTGTGCCTCATTGACTAGACTTCTGAGCACACTGAAGTTAGCTTTCCTAAAGTCAAGCATTTCCACCCTACTAATTATCTTACCCACCCAAAGCCATATGGTGAATTCGATTGATTGGTAGTCACTGTCCCCAAGGTGATCCCGAATCTGTACCTCCCCTACCAGGTCATCCCCCATAGCCAACACCAAGTCCATTAAGACATTCCCCCTAGTGAGACCGTATACCTCCTGCGTTAGGTGAAGATTCTGCATGCAGGTTAAGAACTTATATGAACGGTTGGATTTGGCTGACTGCTCCTCCCTTGCATAAGAATTTGGATAAGATCACCTCAGGTGTGCTAATTCAGCTTGAGATATGTGGCCTCCCTGTTTCCAGACTGAAGGAGACTCTCCTCTTATCTTCTCAGGAGGGAGAACTGCTATTATATCCTTCCTTGCCTGTGAGACCACAAAGGCACCATTCTGCTTCTCTCTACAGGCTCCCTCTGTCATCTCTCCCATACATACATGACTCCCCACCCCATACTGCTTTCCGTTTCTTCTTGCAGCCCCTTGCATTCAGGGCCAGCCTAGGGTCATCCCTTCACTTAGGCCTGATGGCTAGATTGACTAACTCATTCCCAACACCCCAGCATTGAAGTGTAACTGGAATTGAAGAACTGATTTGCTGTAAGATTCCAGGAGCTTCCTGGGTCTGGTCAGCTTGAAGACCCTAAGAGAAAAGTTTTTTTCAATGCCTCCGTATTTCACTTGCTGATCCCCAGATTGTGGATCTCACACACAGATGATGCAACGATGACATCTCCATGTCTTCATTGTCTAACACAGCTCTGTCAGACTTTAATGAATTAGTATCTTCCCTCACTGTGAAGGAGGGGTGTGTTCTTCATCCCCATTTTAAGGAAGCTACAGGATGCCAGTAAAGAAGTTCAGTGACTTAAGGACAGATCAGCAGATGAGATGGGAAAAGGTGTTCAGATAGGGGGTCAGAGAGGTTGGAGAAATGCCGCATTTAACATTCCTACCTTTTAGCTACCTCTCCCTTTCCCAGTCCCTGTCCTATAACCCTGAGCTGCTTGTGGCAATAGCCATTCTACAGAGACTAGAATTATCTCATGGCTAGTGGGGGAATTCAGTGGCACATGTTATTAGGTGTCCACAGAAGTGAGGCAAACTTCCATACACCCACCCACAGATTAAACACTTCTTTGTTTTCCTTATCCACAAATTTCTCTACTCACCAGTTCCTTTACACTCAAGAAACAAGTCTCACTGGGGACAAAGACAAGTACAAACACTTGTACCTGTGCAAATGAGAAGAACCCCTGAGGGAGCTTACACAGAGACCTTATAAATGCTCCCCACATTTTAGAGCAGTGGGAGCTCTACACCAATTGCATGATCAACTATGAACAAACAACGCAGGTCACCTTCAGCTTCGGTGAGCAGGCTCCTCATGGGAGGATGTCTTCTTTATCTATTCTCTACAACTCAGTGTTGTAACCAGGTTAAATGCTAAATGCTTATCTGTATTTTATGCAGTCAGTAGTGTTATGTTTCATTATGTTTCTACTCTTATAGATAAGCAAGGACCAGGCTTCCAGAAACCCCTGAATTAAAAAGGGAAAGGAAGGAAGGAAGGAATAGAAAAAGAGAGAGAGAAAGGGAAAACAAGAAAAAAAAAGAAGCAGACAAATGAGGAAAGAGGGAAGGGAGATGTAGTTTGTTAGGAAGGGATATATGGAGAATTAGGCAAAAGGGGGAAACTGTCATTGTAAATGGAGAAGGCTGATAAATAATCCCAGGAATACTGACGTGCCACCCTTGGGCTTCACTGAGTCAGGGGCAGCCTCTCCAAAAATAGCCAAGAGATAGTGAAGGAAGGTTTTGTTTGGGGAAAAATAAGGTGGTGTGCAGTTCAGTTTCCAGATTGCACATGCCTCTGAAAAAGATCATAGCATCATAAGATCAAAGAAGTGTATGGCTGGAATGAACTCCAGAAGGACATCTAGTCCACCCTGCTGTTCAAGGCAGGATCACCCCTGTCAAAACTAAGCTCAGGCATTATAACCTGCTTTTAAAACTCCCAGAACAAAGCCATGAAGGCAACTATAAAACTTGTTCTCTGAAAACTAAAACCTTCAATGCCCCTATTTTTAATTACCACAGGGAGAGCAGAGGGATGTCATGATGTAATGAGAAACTGAGAGGAGCAAAAGAGGGCCAGAGAGAGGGGTTCTTGGTTAGTGTCAGATGAACCTGCTGAAGCCAGCCAACATGGGATGGACAGGATGTCAGCCTCATGAATAGTAGGTAGTACCAAAATGGCATTAGTAGGCACGTGTCAAGGGCTGGAACAGGCAGCCCAGCCTGAGCTAATTACCTAGCTGGCCACACCTCCCTGGGAGCTCTGAGTAGCAGCCCTAACCCACCTAATAAACCCACCTGCCAGCATCTGGGTCCCCACTTAGTCTCACCCAGGGCAGAAGGCCACAGGGCAGCCAACAGGTCTTCTGGATGTCTGTTGGGATAAGTCTTTCTGATCTACGCCTCTCTGGTTGGAACAGATGTATTCCACCCCTACCTGACTGCTCCTGCATGCCGGTGTTTTGGGGAATTTCCCTGGGGTTTGGCAACTTGGTCTCTGATTTCTGCCCCTTGCCCAACCCAGGATTTAGACTCTGTCTCTGGATGTGGGAATGTGGTCCCTGACTCCTGAAGCCTGACAGCCTGAGATTCAATTCCTGGCATCCCCCAGTGACCTAAGCACTACACCAGACCCCTATACCCTGCTCCTTACAGTACGTGAGTGCCACTTAGGTCCATAGAGAGAGAGTTAGGTCAATATTTTGTAACACATTACAGCTGTCTCTCAGTTGCCTTTTTGCACTGGAATTGTCAGGTTTTTAAGGGAAAATAACCATAAATGATTAAAGTACTAGCCTGTTTGTGAGTGCAATCTCTGTGACACGTGCCCCCAAACACAAATTTTGGATAAGGTTTTCCAAACAAAAACTCTTGTGGGCAAAGGTACATGAGGGAAATCCTGCCCAAAAGGGGAGAGTTTTGGAAAGAACCAAGCAACAGAAACCCTGGGGTTATAATGGAAAGTATCCCCCTGGACCCCCTTCACTAGAGCTGCCTTCCTGGTGAGATAATAGTTTGCATGCACAAATGTACTTCTATGCACGCAAAGTGCATTGCCTCCAAGATGGTGGTAAGAATATTTTCACCATTTTTTATTGCTTCTGTCAGTGCTTTATGTCTCATGTTCTCTTCCTCCCCAGAAAGCAAAACCTGCTCTCAGGAGGACCATGATTTTCAGCTGCCATCATGGCAGGTTCCAACCTCACTGACATGACACCATCCACATTCATCCTGAATGGCATCCCAGGCCTCGAGGAAGCTCACCTCTGGATCTCCATCCCATTCTGCTCCGTGTACCTCATTGCCATGGTGGGGAACTGCGGCCTCCTCTACCTCATCTGGATTGAGGAGGCTCTGCACAGGCCCATGTACTACTTCCTCTGCATGCTCACCCTCACTGACATTGCACTCAGCACCTCGATGATGCCTAAGGCGATGTGCATCTTCTGGTTCAAGCTCAAAGAGGTTGCTTTCAATACCTGCCTGACCCAAATGTTCTTCATCTACACGTTTTCAGCAATGGAGTCTGGTGTGGTCACACTCATGGCCTTGGACAGATATGTGGCCATCTGTTACCCACTGAGGTATGCCACTATCCTGACCAATACTGTTATTATCACAGCAGGGGCAGTCACCTTCCTTATGTCAGCAACAGTAATCATGCCTCTTATCTTGTTAGTCAGGCGGCTGCCATTTTGCCACACTAATGTTGTCCCTCACACCTACTGTAACCACATGTCTGTGCTGAAGTTGGCCTGTGCCAGTATCAAAACAGACACTATCTATGGCCTGGTTCTCACCCTGGTGATCGGGGGCTTAGACATCCTCTGCATCTTCATCTCCTACATCATGATCCTCAGGGCTGTGGTGAGCCTGTCCTCCAAGGAAGCACGCAGCAAGGCCTTCAGCACTTGCACGGCCCACATCTGTACTATCATCGCCACCTACACACCTGCATTAATTGTCATCCTTACACCCCGCATTGGGGGTCACAGCATTGCACCACACATTCAGGTCCTCATGGCCAATGTCTATCTGCTCCTCCCAGCCATTCTCAACCCCATAATTTATGGGCTGAAGACCAAACAGATCCGGGAAAGTTTCCTCAAGATATTTATCCAGGGAAAAGCTAGTTCAGCTTTTGGCTCCAGATTCACGGGCACAGGGAAAAAATGTGAATGCTAGCAGAGAAGGAGAGAGGCCAATTAAGGCAGGCACTGTAGGGACACCCCCAGACTTGATGGGAAGGCCCAAATCACCCCTAATATGATCTGTAGATCCTGCACATATTCACATATCCCCAACCATGGGTGCCTGGTGCTGCCTTAGTCTGGTTCCCCCACATCCAATCTCACTGACTGGGGGCGGGGGGGGGGGGGGCTGCAGATGATCGCCTAAGTGGAGAGCATGGCCACTCAGGGGGTGCACCGGTGCTCTCACGGGATGCACATGCACCCCCATGCACCCCCTGTGCATTGTCACTGTCCCAAACTCTGCCTTCTAAATACATCCTGGGTCTTTATGGACTTCCTTTCCTATACTGGTTATCATGTCGTACAGGTCCAAGCTTTGGGGGTTCAGAGCTTTTTGGCAATATAAACTTAAAGGTAGTAGTGTTTACACTATTAATTTCCGGTTATTATCTCCTGTTTTGGATTCAGGGCTCATGTAAGAAATAAAACCAACACCATTGACATAAACAGGATTAACCTTCCCATTCTTAAATTGTCTGCCTGCTCCACTCCATAACTCAGCCCATTAATGGAGACAAGAACAATGGCCCTCCAATTACACTCACTTCCCCTACTGTCATCCTGTCCCAAATCTCCATGTTAAAATGTGCATCTGTAGGAATCTGGGAGGGTGAAAAATCCAGAATCTGAAATAAGGAGATTCTATTTCAAGTGTTTACAGTGATCTCATCTTTCTGTCTTCTAAATTAAGACATTGTGGCCAGCCCTGTTGCAGCTCTGTGCTGGCACTAGACTGGTACTCCATTGGGAATGAGGCTCCACGTCACATTACCAAATGCTACACCAGATTTACAGATTAAAAGTTCCTCAATCTGCACTGGAGAGGTGTGTTCTCTTCAGGATGTTCAACCTTACAGTTAGACCCATATCTTTGCTTTTGCATATGTCCCAGAATAGTCTGAAAGTACAGGGCTGTGCTATATGAATTTCAAACCCACAAGCAAGGCCCAGATGTCAAAAGAAAGGAAACATGCTCCTCTTCCACAGACAAGGGCATGAGCAACCTTGGACACTGCTCCTTCATAAGTGTTCATAGGAAAGTGGACAGGGAGGGGGTCCAGGAGTCATTGAGTCTGCTGCATCAGGAAGAATAGCCCAAGTTCCAAGAACACTGCAATATCCTATTTTCAAGAAGGGGAGGAAGGAGGACCTGGGTAATTACAGGCCAGTTAGCCTCACTTCTATTCTTGTCAAGACCTTAGAAAAAATTATAAAGGATCACATTTCTGAGGGGCCAGCAGTTAATACAATATTAAGGGGAAACCAGCATGGGTTTATAGCAGGCAGATCCTGCCTGACTAACCTGGTCTCTTTGTATGACCAGGTCACAAAGTGCTTAGATGCAGGAGTAGAGGTAGATGTTATTTACTTGGATTTTAAAAAGGCTTTCAACAGTGTTGCACCCAATTCTTACAAGTAAACTAAGTAGCTGTAACATGAATTTTTTCACAGCCATGTGGGTGGAAATCTGGCTTATGTGCCACACACAGAGAGTGGTGGTTGACATGTTGGTTTCTACCTGGAGAGATGTGGGCAGTGGTGTCCTCCAAGGCTCTGTCCTTGCACCAATACTGTTCAATAACTTCATCAGTGATTTGGATGAGGGTGTAGAAAGCACTCTGTCCAAATTTGCAGATGACACCAAACTATGGGGTATAGTAAACACACTCAAGGGTAGGGAGCACATTTAGGAGGATTTAGATAGACTGGGAGAGTGGACGGATCAGAAAAGGATGCAATTTAACAAAGATAAGTGCAAAGTGCTGCACCTGAGAAGAATGAATCACCAGTACACCCATAAACTGGAAAGCGCCATTCTAAGTAGCACAGCAGCAGAAAGATCTTGGAGTCATAGTCGACACAAAAATGAACATGAGTTGCCAATGTGATGAAGTAATAAGTAAAGCTAACCATACTCTTTCCTGCATTAGTAGGTGCATCACGAGCAGGTCTAGGGAGGTGATACTTCCCCTCTATGCAGAATCGGTGAGGCCACAGCTGGAGTACTGCATCTAGTTTTGGATGCTGCACTTCAAGAAGGATGTGGATAACCTGAAAAGGGTTTGAAGGAGGGCTATTCATACAGCTGAGGGCCTGCAGGTAAGATCATATGAAGACAGATTAAGGGACCTGAATCTCTTCAGCCTCTGCAAAAGAAGGCTGAGAGGTGATCTCATGGTTCTCTACAAACTCATCGGGGGAGTCAGCAGGAAATAGGGGATACTCTGTTTACCAGGGTGCCCCTCAGGGTTCCTAGAAGCAATGGCCATAAACTGAAGGAGAGTAGATTTAGACTGCACATCAGAAAGAAATTCTTTATGATGAGGGTTGCCAAAATATGGAATGGGCTCCCAAGGGAGGTGGTGCTTCCCCCTACCTTGGAGGTGTTCAAAAGGAGATTAGACAAACACCTTGCTGGCCCCAGTGCTCTTTCCTGCCCAGAGCAGGGGGTTGGACTCAATGATCTAATAGGTCCCTTCCAACCCAAGAAATCTATGAAATCTTTTAAATCTTTCCAGTGCTGGGGAGTGGAGTGTCCTGCCAGATCCTCAAAGTCAGTAGGGCAATGTGTGTTTGCATCAGCTGAGGATCTGGTTCTTGGGGGGTTTAAAGAGATTCTATTTCAGTACCGCATCTATGGAGTTGTTTCACATAAGCATCAAAATGCAGTTTGATTACTGAGGAAAATATGGATTCCCTTTAAGATGGGAAAAAAGAAAATGGAGCTACGGTTTCCACCAAACTTTGAGTATTGCCCAGGTTCAAGACCTTGCTTCAAACTTTGAAGTAGCAGAATTTCAGAAAGTCAGACTTGTAAGAATGTTCTTTCAGGTTCACTGCTATGTTTTCTGTCCCTAATCTCCCTCTGGAAAATGGATGAACCTTCTCATTCTGCCAGGGTACAGTATTTTCTCTCATAGGATGCAATCATAAAACATGCCTTCAGGAAGTTTTTGAAAGGAAGAATTTAGAGAAAACATGTTTCCAGAGTCCCAGCTGACTGCATGCAGCAGCTCACTCACCCTCAGACAGCTTCACTGCTGTTTCAGGCATAAGATACAGTATTAACCCTTTTATAGCCATATGCTTATTGGCCGTGTGAGGCTTAGCACAATACATCAACCCAGCTGCTAGCTGACAATGAGAACAATTGTTGCCCTTATGGCATCTGTTCAAGCACAGCACCTCCATGCTTCTATTCCAGCAAAGAAAAATCATCTACCCAACTTAAAAAACACAGACCAATTGTGGGAAGTTGATTTTGGAGGGAAAAGTGCATGTGATATTCTAGTACATACAGTAGCATCCAGAGCAACTCCTTGACAGGAAAAGAAAATGTCAGGAAAGGAATTAATTAAGCAGTTGGAGAAGTAGCTTTAATATCTGTGAATGTAGTTTAGCATCTGTAAACCAAGAGAATGAGGAATCATGTGACCAGCCTCATCTGCAAAAAAAAAAAAGCTCACTTGCAGACAATACCTTTAAGGTGGTGAAAACTAGTTAAAAATGATATTTTATTTTAAACAATTACCCACAGAGCCGAAAATGTCTTTGCAATGTCTGCAGAGCAGGATTTAGGGCCTGGAGTAACCAGGGGTCATGAACCTGTTCAGAGTTAGCACATAGCCTACCTCCTGTCCCAGGCAGCCCCAGCTGTTTGCTTTAGGAGAGAAGTACCCTCTCCAATGTACATCTCTAAGTAGAAATAGGAGGACTAAGTTTTAGGGACTCATGGGACAACCATGTAGCTGCACACCTGTCATGCAGGGGAGATGTATAAGAGTCCTGAGGTGCCTTCCATCATGTGCCTCACAAGCACTGAAGACATGAAACAAGGCACTGATCCCCTGGATGATATTTAAGATGGCATTCACTCCACCTTTACGTTGTCCATCTCAAAGAGTGACAGAATTCTGGTTGGAGAATGTAGAGTTTAAGCCAGACACTCACTCTACTAAGCCTCATGGGGGGTGAGAGGACTTCCCAGAGGGAAAGAGTAGGGATGAAGAGGGCTGTCAGAGATATAGTGCAAGGTCATAGGTTATCAGCTTTCCCAACATAAGGCCAGGACACAGCTCAATCCATCAAAAAAGCTATCTTGCTCTCCCCTTCAGCATCCAAATATCCCAAGTTAGGCTCAACCAAATGTTTCAAGAGTTTTACATTCTATTTTAAAATAATAAGAAGCTACTTTTCTGGCAGCCATTAAAAAGGTTTCCCTCCTTGAGTGACATACGTGTCAATAACTTTCATGAGATTACCTCAGGTGTGCAAATTCACCTTCAGCTATGTGGCCTTCCTGTTTCCAGATTGAAGGGGATTCTTCTATCCCCTCAGGAGGCAGAGCATGTGTTGTATCTTTCCCTATCACCTTTCTTCAAGTCCACATAGGAGAAGGCACCACAACACTTCTCTATACCAGCTCCATATACCAATTTCCACACCATGCTGATTTTCGTTTCCTCTTGCAGGCCCTAGTGTTGTCCTGTGGGGCCAGGCCAACTCACATGATCTCAAAATGTCACTGTTAGATGGGAAGGTGTGACACAATTGTACATATACACACACAAAAATCAATTAGGCATGCACACAAACATACTAGGTGCATACACACACTACCAACTCAGGCACATACACTTGGGAGCCAGAAGCAGCGAGGAGAGGAGGGATCCAGGTACACATGTGTCCTACACATATGTATGCCCCCTTACCCAACCCAAGGCAGAGGCAGACGCAGCAGCAGCAGAGCCAGCAGTGGAGGCAGCAGCAGCTGGTCCCCCTAAAGTAAGTGGGCAGAGAGATCGGACACAGCTGAGCCGGATCTGGAGGGGAAGCCCCCTGGATCCCTCTTAGCTGAGCCGGTAGGGAGCCGCACTCCCAAGCCGCACTGCATGAAGACAGCGTTGGCGTTTGCACCGGTGGGCAAGCAAGAAGGGCCAGGAGGGAGACTCCTACTAGGGCAGGGCAAAGGCACTGCACTAACCTAATAACAAGCAGCAACTCCTATGATGGCATTGACGTGGAGTGCTGCCAGGGCCCCTGCCTGGGCGGAGCAGCCTACCCGGGGCTTGTCCGAGGCCTCCACCCAGATGGAGCCCGCGGGGGGGCTGGCGTCCCCTCACCCCCTGGCCTGCAGGGGTTGCCCAGCAAAGCCCAGGGAGGCAGGGATTGGGGACCCCCACACCTGCCCTGCAGGCGCCCACCTTAGGGCCCTGGAGGCACAGGTGAGGGAGCTCCAGGAGGAGGTTAGCAGGCTGTGGGGAATCAGGGATGTGGAGGAAGAAATTGATGGCTATTTCCTTTCCCTGCGGGTCACACACCCAAGGAAGAAGCACCTCAGGAAGTGCCCTCCACCGCAGAGTGGCAGATGGTCACCTCCAGGACCAGGGCTGCTCGTAACACAGCAGTACCAGCTCCTCCGGTCCAGCTGGAGAACAGGTATGAGGCCCTGGCAACACTGGAGGAGAAGGAGGGAAAGGAGGCAACTGGAGAGAAGGCAACTCCACACTCTCTATGCTTCAAACAGGCCAAAGGAGCTATGCAGTCCCAGAGGAGAAAGCGCTGAGTGATTGTCATAGGTGACTCCATCCTGAGAGGTACAGAGGGCCTCATCTGTCACCAGAACCCCTCGACACACATGGGCTACTGCCTACCTGGAGCAAAGATTCATGACATGACAGCGATGATCCAAGCCGTGATCCAGCCCACCGATTACTACCCCATGATCCTAATCCATGTGGGTACGAATGATGTGGCCAGAAGAAGCCCTGATCACCTGATGGCAGACTACCATGTTCTGGGGGGGCGTGCTGAAGGAGATAGGTGCACAGGTGTTCTACCAGTGAGCAGACGTGGAAGATGGCGTGAGACGTACATCACAGAGACCAACTGGCAGCTTCAGGAATGGTGTCTCGAGGCAGGCTTTGCCTTCCTTGACAACGACCCACACATCATGACAAGAGACATGTTCGGGTGGGATTGGCTCATCAAGGGAAGGGGAAGACAAGGGAGGAGGAAGCCCTGGACCGCTAAAACAAGTAGCACTCTCAAGTACAGTCCAGCCTAAACTGATGAGCAGAACATATACACAGGTAAGCAACAGAGGCTAGGGCAATGCTGTGGTTAGGGGCCAGTGCACACATCCACAGGAGGCCTCAAATGCCTCTACACAAATGCTCGTAGTATGGGAAACAAGGAGAAGGAACTTACCTTCCTGCTAGCTGACACCAACCCAGGCATAGTGGGGCTCGCTGAACCATGGTGGGACCCAACACATGACTGGGCAGTGAATATTAAGGGGGCTATCAGCTGTACAGGAGGGACAAGACATGGAGGAAAGGTGGGGGTGTGGGGCTCTACATTAAAGAGGAATACACATCCTCACCAGGTAGCACAGAGTCAGAAGAGGGGTACACGGAAGTGCTCTGCGTTAGAATATAAGGCAGTCGAGGGGAAAAAGACTTAATGGTGGGGATCTACTACAGACCTCCCAACCAAGGGGAGGAGCTAGACCAGGAATTCTTAAGTCAGCTCACGGAAGTAGTGAAGTCAAAGGACATGGTCATCATGGGGGATTTGAACTTTCAAGACATCTGCTGGGAAGAGCAGCCAGCCAGGTCTGACCGCTCACGTAGGTTCCTAGCCAGAGTGCAGGACCTCCATCTAGCCCAGGAGGTGCACCACCCCACCAGGGGAGACGCCTTGTTAGACCTGGTGCTGGCCATGGGCGACGTCCTGGTGAGGGAGCTGCAGGTGCTCGACCACCTGGGCAACAGTGATCATCGCCTGCTGGAATTCACCATCCAGCACAAGGTGGAAAAGGCCTGCAGCAAGGCAACAGCCCTGGATTTCAGGAGGGCAGATTTCAATGAGCTAAGGAGAACAGTCTCAGAGGGGAGGGGAGTCGGGTGTCCAAGAAGAGTGGTTGCTCCTTAAGGAGATGATCCTCCAAGCCCAAAGGGAGGTAATCCCAATGAAGAGCAAAGGAAGCAGGAGGGCAAAAAAGCCCCAGGGCTTACCAAAAGCATCTGGGAATGTATCCTGGCTAAAAGGGAGGCGCACACCCAATGGCAGGGAGGGGCCATCACCAGGGAAGACTATACTGCAGTTGCTCGGGGCTGCAGGGGGCGGTCAGGGAGGCCAAGGCAGAGATGGGACTGGGACGAGCTTCCCAGATCAAGGACAAAAAGAAGTCCTTTTTTAAATACATAGGGGGCAAAAAGAAGGTACCGGGTAACGTGAGGCCCCTGCAAGACACGCTAGGAAATTTAGTCATCACACCAGATGACAAAGCTAACCTATTTAACAATTTCTTTGCCTCTATTTTCCTGAGCTGGAACCAGATCAGCGCCCCCCACTGGATCCCCCTTAGGCCCCAGGGAAGGTGCATAGGTGCATTTAGGCCAAGAGTCAGAGAGGAACTAATCAGGGAACTTCTGGAGGGACTGGATGTATTTAAATCATCTGGTCCAGATGATCTCCACCCCCGAGTGCTGAGGGAATTAGCTGAGGTCATTGCAGGACCCCCAGCACGGCTGTACGAGCACTCATGGTGCTCTCATGTGGTGCCATAGGACAGGAAGAGGGCCAACGTGGTTCCCATCTTCAAAAAATGGAGTAAGGAGGACCCAGAAAGGATAGGCAAGTTAGTCTTAGCTCGATCCTGGGTAAGCTTTTTGAGAGAATTATTCTGTCACATGACCACGAGGGGCCAGCGGGGGCCATTATGCTTAGGGGCAACCTACACAGGTTCATTAGAGGCAGGTCCTGTCAGACCAACCTGGTGGCCTTCTACGACCAGGTCACCAAATCCTTAGTCATAGGTGTCACGGTGGACATAGTCTTTCTGGACTTTCGGAAGGCCTTCAACACTGTCTCTCACCCCGTTCTCATTAAGAAGCTGGGGGACTGTGGCATC
Organism: Crocodylus siamensis; assembly: GCF_052110815.1. NCBI lineage: Eukaryota > Metazoa > Chordata > Crocodylia > Crocodylidae > Crocodylus > Crocodylus siamensis. The sequence goes on along the minus strand of NC_143395.1, from coordinate 421,919,280 downwards.
AACACCTACACAGTCAAATGGCTTGCTAACTGGCTGGAGGGCCGCACCCAGAGAGTGATGATGGACAGGTCATTTTTGACCTGGAGAGATGTGGGCAGTGGGGTCTCCCAAGGCTCAGTCCTCAGGCCCGCACTGTTCAACATCTTCATCAGTGACTTGGACGAGGGGGTAAAAAGCACCCTGTTCAAATTTGCTGATGACACTAAAATGTGGGGGTATGTGGGCATGCTAGAAGGGAGAAATAGGCTACAATAGGACCTAGACAGGTTACAGGGGTGGGCGGATGAGAACAGGATGGGATTCAACACTGACAAGTGTAAAGTGCTGCACCCAGAGAGGAAGTACCAGCACCATACCTACAGGCTGGGGAACTCCCTTCTCATCAGTGCAGAGGCAGAAAAGGATCTTGGAGTCATCATTGATGCCAAGATTAATATGGGCAGGCAGTGTGGGGACACGGTCAGGAAGGCCAACCGCACCTTGTCCTGCATCCACAGATGCATCTCGAGCAGGTCCAGGGGGGTGATCCTCCCCCTCTATGCGGCACTGGTCAGGCCACAGCTGGAGTACTGCGTCCAGTTCTGGGCGCTGCACTTCAAGAAGGATGTGGACAACATGGAGAGGGTCTAGAGGAGGCCATTCGCATGATCAGGGGACAGCAGGGCAGGCCCTACAAGGACAGGCTGTGGGACCTGAACCTGTTCAGCCTCCACAAGAGAAGGCTGAGGAAGGATCTAGTAGCCTGTTACAAGCTAGTCAGGGGGACCAGCAGGCATTGGGAGAGTCCCTGTTTCCCCAAGCACTACCAGGAGTGATTAGGAATAACGGTCACAAGCTGGAAGAGGGTAGATTTAGGCTAGACTTCAGGAGGCGCTACTTCATGGTCAGGGCTGCTAGGATCTGGGACCAACTTCCAAGAGAAGTGGTGCTGGCTCCTACCGTGGGGGTCTTTAAGAGGAGGCTAGACAATCACCTTGCTGGGGTCATTTGACCCCAGCACTCTTTCCTGCCATGGCAGGGTGTTGGACTTGATGATCTGCTCAGGTCTCTTCAGACCCAACCAACTATGAAACATCCAAGATTACCAGTCTAAGCCCATGCACACCTTTCACAAATTCAAGGTCTTACACACTATACACACCAAAAATTAGACAAATATCAGTTGTCAATACCCACACACCCAATGCACAAAAAAAAATGCACTTTCATAGCTGTGTGTTAACACTAGGGGGCATATGGGGTAACTCCGTGCTTGGGGTTACTTAAGGTCAAGTGGACTTGGGTTACTTGAGGTGACTGGGGCTTGGAGTTACTTAGGGTTAATGTGCACCAGGGTTACTCGGGATCACCAGGTGCTGGGGTGTAAGCAAGGGGAAAAGCCCAGGGCAAGGAGAAGACAGCCAGGAAGCAGAGAGGCAGAAAGCTGCGAGATGGGTAGCTGGCAACTTGAGAGGCAGAAAGCTGGGAGATTGGAAGCAGATAAGTGGTGGCAAGGAGGAGAGAGCCAGGAAACAGAGAGGCAAAAAGCTAGGAAAAAGCCAGGAAATCAAGGAAGAGGGTCAGAAGGTTTCATAATTTCATAGTTTCATAGGTCAATAAGACAAAAACTCAATTCAGGTTTATAAACAGACAGCACATTACACAGCTCACTACACAGCCCCACAAAGTTATTTGTTCCTTCACACACACACACAAGCAGTCACACATGCACCTACACAATGGTAGCAGGGGAGGAAAAGGCTTGGTGGAGAGATTGATGTTAAAGTGTATAGGGACAGAGTCCAGATCCTGTGTTTGGGGAAGGAAGGTGGGTGATAGTTATCTATACTGGTCTGCGAGTTGATCCTCAGTGACCAGTCGGGGTCTTCTCCAGCAAGGTGTTGTGCAGAGAGGGTCGCCGGCAGGGCCTCTGGGTGGATAGGTGGCATAATGTAGTGCTGGTCCAGATGGAGAAGGCATCCCAAGGAGGTCACACTCTCCCACCCCTTTTCTAGGGGTGGGCTACCTGCGTTTCCTATGGGAGGGACATATCCAGACAGAGACAGTCCTACTTAGATGTCTATATGCAGATCCAGGTGTCCTCATTGTCTGGTAGGACACAATGGTGGGATTGCTGGTTTCTGTAGGGTCTTTGTCTTTCAAATACTGGGTTTCTGTCCTGTTCCTGGGTGAAGTCAGAGGTTCCTGGGTGAGTAAATGCGAGGCAATGGTCCGGTCGTGTGTTGATGGTCCAGTTGTGGAGTTGATCATTCAGTAGAGGCCTGCTACCATTGTACCTCAAGCACCCTCATTCATCCCTATTCATTCAGGAACCAATTTACAGGAGACTGGTTAGACATGAGTCACAGTTACAACATAGGTTACACCTGGGCAGATGACACAATATGGAGGCTTGACATACAAAATGACACTTGACATTATTTATTCTAACTTACACATGTAGGCCTAAATGATATAGTATCAATAAAAAAAACAGTAATCACACAATAAAAATCAATATAAACAGACTAATTATACAGTATAAAAACTGGCTACCAAGATAACATGCTAAAGCTTATCCTATGTCTTAGCTTACTCATACTTATCTATAGGGAATAGAGAGAGAGAGAGAGTCAGAGATGGTTGGGGAAGGGGAGGGGAGGGAATGTATTGTAAAATTTAAAAAAATTAAAACTGTGGGGTTTGCTACACTAGCATTATGGACTATCCCAGCATCACTGCCTCACAGAGGGTGGATAGGCTTGATTAGCCAAATGTCTTCCAACACCTGCAGCACTGAAGCGTAGCTGGAATAGAAGAACTAATATGCTGTGAGCTTCCCAAAGCTTTCTGGGTCCAGTCAGCTTGAAGTCCCCAAAAGAAAGGCCTCAGCCTTTCCTGGTATGGCTTGCCTTGCAAGTCCCTAATCATATAGGTGGCTGCTTTGTGGACCCTCTCAAGTTTTTTCACACCCTTATTGAAGTGCAGCACCCCGAACTGGACACAGTACTCCAACTGCGATCTCACCAGTGCCAAGTACAGCGGGAGTATCACTTCCTTATTTTTACACGAGATACATTGGTTGATGCATGCCAGTGTCTTTCTTGCCCTGCTGGCCACTGCATCACACTGATGGCTCATGTTCATGCGATGGTCAATCATTACCCCTGGGTCCTTTGCAGCCATGGTACAAGTAAGGCTGTCAACTCTGAACCTGTATGTATGTTGAGGGTTATTTTCCCCCACCCCAGATGGAGCACCTTACACTTGGAAGTGATAAACTTCATGTGGTTCTGGTCATAGTATCATAGTATTTAGGGTTGGAAGGGACCTAAACAGATCACCAGGTCTGACCCCCAATTTGCATCAGGTCTGCCCAAATCTCCAGCCTGTCCAGGTCCACATGTATCAGCAACCAATCTTCTGGCATGGCCATACTGCCCATAACTTGGTGTCGTTCACAAACTTGGCCAGTGAGCTTTTCACTCCCCCATCCAAATCATTGATAAAGATGTTAAAAAGCACTGGTCCAAGCACAGATCCCTGGGGGACACCACTGGTCACTTTGTGCCAAAATGACCTGGATCCGTTCATGAGAACTCTCTGGGTCCTACCCTGTAGGCAGTTTCCCACCCACTGAACTGTTGAGCAGCTGAGCCCATTATCTTCCACTTTCCCCACAAGGATATCACGGGATACAAGATAAAAAGCCTTTTGGAAGTCTAGGTATACAACATCTACATTGTCTCTCATGTATAGATGGCAAGAGACCTGTCTGTAGAAAGGAGATAAGATTGGTAAGACAAGACCTACCCACAACAAAGCCACGCTGGCTGTCATTCAGAATCCCGCCTTCTACAAGCTTATTGCACATAGATTCTTTAATGAGCTTTTCCAGGATTTTCCCTGGGTTGAAGGTATAGTTTTCTCCTTCTTGAAGATGGGTACAAGGTTGGCCCTCTTCCAATCCTCAGGGATCTCCCCTGTGTGCCACAATTTCTGAAAGAGCTTTGTCAGGGGTTCCATGATGACCTCCGCCAGCTCCTTCAGCACTCTCAGATGGAGTCCATCCAGTCCCACTGACTTATAGATATCTAGCTTTTCTAGTTGGTATTGCACCCACTCAGCATCCACAGTGGGGAGACTGTCAGTGCCAGCATGCCCCCTACGAGCCTTATCTCACTTGCCTTTTCCCATGGTCCAGTGAAATACCAAAGCAAAGTGGGCATTCAGGAGTACATTTTTTTCCTGAACATCAGTTACCAGCTGTCCTGAGGTGTTAAGCAGGGGTCCCACACTTCCATTTGTTTTCCTTCCACTGCCTGCATACCTAAATAAGAACTTCTTATTGTCCTTAACTCCCTTGGCTAACCTAAACTCAGTCATCATCCTGGCTTTCCTGATCATTTCCCTACATGTGCTGATCACTAAAGTATAGTCCTCCTTGAGGACTATCCCTAGCTTTCACTATGCATACAACTCTTTTTTCTTTTTAAAGAGGACCACAATGTCCCTATTAAGCCAGGAGGGCTTGCCAGCCATCCTGCTACCTTTCCTCTTTGCAGGAAGAATATTCTTTTGTGCTTTGAGGATCATGTCCTTGAGCAATGACCACTCTTCCTGTACCCAATTTGCCTTCCCTTCCCAGTCCCTCATCGCTTCCCCTGTTACACTCACATGATGTGATGATGACAACCCACATCCTCATTGTCTAACAAAGCTCTACCAGACCTTAATGGATTTCTCTCCTTCCCCTGTGTAAAGGAAGTGAGTATTCTTCATCCCCATTTTGGGCAGGGGGCTGGACTTGATGATCTCCCGAGGTCCCTTCCAGCCCTAATATCTATGAAATATAATGTCTATGAAATATTTTAAGGAAGCTGGAGGGAATGTTTATTAACTGAAGCACAGATCAATTAATGAGATGGGAAAAGCTGGAGAACCGCGGGGTCAGAGGTTGGAGAAATATCACATTTAACAATCCTACCTTTCAGCTATATCTCCCTTTCCCAGACCCTTTCCTATAATCCTTAACTGCTGGTGTCAATGGCCACTTTTGTGGAAATCAAAATTAACTCCTGGCTGGTGTGGGGCAATCAGTGGCACATGTACTTAGATGACGACAGAAATGAGACACTTCCATACATCCAACTAGGGATTAAAAACTTCTGTGTTTTCCTTCTCCGCTAGTTTTTCTCCTCACTGGTTCCTTTGCTCTCCAAGAACAAGTCTCATCAGGGACAAAGACAGGCACCATGCAAATGGGGGGAATCTGGAGGGAGCTTACAGAGACTTTTTAAATGCTCCACACATTTATGAGAGTTGTGGAAGCTCTACACTACTTGCATGATCAATTATGAACAAACAACACAGAACACCTTGGATTTCAGTGAGTCGTCTTCTCATGGTAAGACTTCATCTTTTTCTATTATTTACAGCTCCATGTTGCAATCAGGTTAGAGGCTAAGGATGCTTGTATGCACTTTATGCAATAGGTAGTGGCATGTTTCACAATGTATATCATCTTATAGATAAGCAGGGACCAGGCTTCCAGAAATCCCCAGTTTGAGAAAAGAAAAAGAAAGGAAGGAGGATAAAGTGCTGACTTTGGTTGGACAGGAGATGTGGACAATTAGAGAAGAGGAAAAAACTGACATTGTAGTAGGAGATGGCAGGTTGGTAGATAATACCAGGCATGGTGGTGGGCCACCCCTTGGCTCCACAGTCAGGGACAAACTCCCCAAAACAGCCACGGAGCAGATAAGGAAGGTGAAGGAGGGTTCGACAAGGTCCAATCCGTAGTTCTGATTCCAGATTGCATGCACCTCGGACAAGAATCATAGTATGATAAAATTAAAGAAGAGTAGGGCTAGTAGGAACCCGCAATGGTCACTGAGTTCACCCCACTTCTCAAGGCTGGATCTTCCCTACCAAATACAACCTCATGCCATCTAACGGGTTCTTTAAAATCCAGGAACAATATCTGAAGTACAACTACAACGCATAGCCCCTTAATCTTCCAAAAATAAATACTGCCACATTTTAATTGCCCAAGGAGAGCAAGGGGAAGAGATGATTTAATAAGAAACTGAGGGGAGTAAAAGGGGTCCAGAGGGAAGAGTTCTTTGGTAGCATTAGCTGACCTTGCTGCACCCAGATAACATTGGGAAAGATAGAGCGTCTCATCGATTTCATAGATTTCATAGACATTAGGGCTAGAAGGGACCTCAGAAGATCATAAGAGTCCAGCCTCCTGCCCCAGAGGTCAGGAAGTCAGCAGGGATCATAGCATCCCAGCAAGATAAACAACCAATTTTCTCTTGAAGGCATTCAAAGTAGGTGCTTGAACCACCCCCGATGGCAGGCTGTTTCAGACCTTGGGGGCTCGAACAGTAAAGAAATTCTTCTTTATGTCCAGCCTGAAATGGTTTTGCGGGAGTTTATGACCATTCGACCTCATCATCCCTTGGGGCGCTCTGGTGAACAAACGTTACCCTGATACTAGTGGTCACCCTGATAAACTTATAGGTGGCCATCAGATCACCCCTGAGCCTGTGCCCTTCCAGGCTAAAGAGCCCCATGGCTCTCAGTCTGTCGTCATAAGGTCTGTTTTCCTGACCTCTGATCATACACGTGGCTCTTCTCTGGACTCTCTCAAGCTTCTCCACATCCTTTTTGAACTGTGGAGCCCAAAACTGGACATAGTACTCGAGCTGCAGCCTCACCAAGGCCGAGTAGAAGGGAAGAATGACATCCTGGGATTTGCTTGAGAAGCATCTATGGATGCAAGCCAGCGTTTTGGTTGCCTTTACTAGCCGCAGCATCGCATTGCAGGCTCATGTTCATCTTGTGGTCAATGATGACCCCCAAGTCCCTTTCATCTGTAGTGCTAACCAATGTAGCACTGCAAAGCCTATAAGGATGCTGAGAGTTTTGCCTCCCAAGGTGGAGAACCTTACATTTTTCTGTGTTAAACACCATCAGGTTCTCGTCCGCCCATTTGCTGAGCCTGTTGAGGTCAGCCTGGATTGCCCTCCTGCCCTCAGGTGTGGATGCTTTACCCCAAAGTTTGGTGTCATCAGCAAACTTGGCCAGTCTGCTTCTGACTCCAATGTCCACATCATTAATGAAGATGTTGAACAATATGGGTCCAGGGACAGAGCCTTGAGGGACCCCACTGGTCACAAGGCACCATGACAATTGACTTCTCCCAACCACCACCCTCTGAGTCTGACCATGTAACCAATTCTCCAGCCAGCAAATCATGGTCTCCCTCATGAGTAGTAGATACTCTAACCAAAAACTTGTGAATATAAATCCTGTGTGGGTGCTGCCATTAATACATGCTGTACAAGTGTTGCCTACACCAATGCTGGTATATGGGATATGGGCTGGTAAGAAGAGAAGCCCAGAGTGAGCAGGGCTAAGCAAGGGCCATGCTCGCCATTTGTTACCAGATTTGCCCGCTACTTTCGGGTGTGATCATTTATTAGGGCTAGGGTCTTAGTAATCCTATCAATGCGCTGCTTGTGTTACTTCTGTTTCTATATGGAGCTGTATCTCTCCCTTCTGCAAGCCCTCACCCCCAATGGCGCTATCTTGCAGGACTCAGTTCAGTGGGGCTGGGTTCCTCCAGTCCCCAAATCAGTCATGCACACAAACACACACAGATTAACGTGACACGCCTGACCTGGCCGGGTTGATCAGCATGGACAGGCTGACACCCTCATATGCCAAGAATCAGTTCATCAGAGCAACAATAACCACAGTCAGACACAAGCACACAGTTAAACAGAATACCTCTGAATCTGGCTGGGTGTCCAGATGACACCCGCATGGGCCCACGTTCAGTTCATTAGGGCACGTCTGAGCCAAACTGGGTCAATCTGCCTGTATCAGCCGGTCCCCTTATGTGTTTCAAACTCAGCACGTCCCAACCTTTTAGCCTCTTGATGTGCAGACCCCACAGTATTTTTGGGCTACACAGGGATCTTTAGCTTAGGTAAAAGGAGCGTTGCTGCAGAGCAAGTGGGGAAAGAGAAGTAAAGAAGGCAAAATATACCCAGTTACCACCAGTTTGACTATAAAAGTTATTTATTGCTAAGTAGATAAAATATATATTGGCACTAGTAGTAATAGACATGCAAAGGAAAAACAAACACAAACAGTCACAGTATTACCCTGGTTTCACTAAGTATTTAGGGAAACTTAGCTCAAGCTTAACTAATACAGTTCAAGTTCAGAAATTTATGCCTAGAGAGAGAGAACAGAAAAGAGAGAGAGAGCTGGGATCTCACGAGTCCAAAGCACTCGGGTTGCAAAGCTGACAGGTTAAAGTTCTCAGCACAATCCTTGAAGGGAGATGATCGGCCTCCTGCAGCCTCTCCAGAAGAAAGCAGGTGGTATCAGCACACACTGCTGCTTCTTTTACAGATTTTTATACCCCCAGTTCAGCTTCTTTCAGGCATTCTCAATAGTGTAAATCAAATTGTCCTCTCTATTGACAAGGGGTTATCTGGGTGGAACATCTCAGGAACTTGATTGATACTCAGGAAACATCTACTTGGAGCCAGCTTGATAGCAGATATACTTGATGGGATCTCTCCTGGTGTCTTCAGAAACAATAGATTGCAGCATCAGGGTTTTTGGATTTTTACTTCCTGTGAACAAGCCTCAGCTTAGCATGACTTTTCCAGATCTTAGTATAGTTTAAGGCAATTATTGGAGTGTTCATAACCTGTTGTGGGGAGGACTTCCAGCAGTCGTCTCGGGAAAAGTATGACAACACTTGTGGACAGGGCTCCAAGGGGCTGGACGCTGTGATGAACCCTGTGCCATTATTCAAATGCTGCCCACACCCCCTCTGACTCGGTCTATTGCCTCAGCGCTCCCTAACCCAGCAACCGAGTTTTAGCCAATTAAGTTTACATCGGCCTCCCATAGTGGGACCGGGGAATGTACGGCCTGAGATGCCTAATAAACTTACTTTTGCTTAGAGAGAGAGAGAGAGAGAGAGAGAGAGAGAGAGAGAGAGTGTGTGTGTGTGTGCTGGGGGGGAGGAAAAGTCCTTTGTAAAGCCAGATTAGAACTGGTCTGATAAACGCTGTGCTGGGTGTGGGGGTTGACTAGCATTTGGAGCACAGCTTCCCCATCATGCCGTGCTCCCCTGCTTCGCTGATCCCAGAATTCACTGCAGTCTCTGCTTCAGGCTTTCTGTTCTCCATCTCTCATGTAAATGAATGGTCATCTGGTCCCATCTCAGATGCAAATGAGACTTAGGGCAGTTGTTGCACTTTTGTCACCCTGATCTGGAGGGTTTTAGGTGTGTCTCGCACTGCATCTTAATCAATTTCTGTTTAGGTAGAGGAAGGGGGGGTGCGATTCTTTGTGAGTCAGACAGTCTGTGTTCTGTGTCAGGGTTCCCCAAAAACATGGAGCTGACAGGTAACACACTGGCCATTAGCAGGTATGTGTCACGCACTATAACAGACAGCCCAACCACAGCTAATTGCCTAGGTGACCACACCTGTCTGGGGGCTACCCCATTTAGCCCCACCCATGGCAGCAGGTCGCATGTCAGCCAACAGGTCTTCTGCAGGTCTTTTGGGGCAAGCTTCTCTGATCCTGTGCTGGCTGGTTACCTGGTTTCTGACCCTCCCTGACTGTTTCTGGACTCTGGCATTTGGGGAATTTTCCTTGGATCCTGTAACTTGCATACCTAAGCCTGCAACCCCAGGAACTGGCACAGGAAGCTGAAAATGGAAGTTCCAACTTTTATATAGAAAATGCTAGGAGGCAGGGTTACAAGCCAATGGGCTAAGCAGGAAGGAACAGGTACAAGGAAATTAACATTAACATTAAGGTACACACACTTGAAAACTAGGTAACAGGTAATAAGCAGTAACACTGGTGAATTCACTCAAGAACAGGTAACAGGTATCAAGTACTACAACCAGGGTACATACACTCCAGATACATTAAAATTCCCACACCTGCAGAGGTGCTCTAAATTAGCCTTTGGTCCCAAAAGCGCTCAGTTACTGTCTCCATGTGCTTCCACATCAGAGTCCAGCTGCTATAGTCCGCAGTCCCAGCTCCATCACTCCTCTGAGACCTTCAGCCATGCCTACACACGCATCGAGGCTGCTTCAATGCTGGGACATGTTGGAGTAGACTTGATTAATTGAGTCTGCTGGAGTGTTGTAATCCATCAGACCCCACCATCATGTGTATTAGCATCCCCACACTAAAAAATGGTGGTGGTGATGCTTTCATTAAAGCTCATAGGGCTATTTAAGAGGTCCCCTCCAGAAAGAAGGGGGTGAGCATTTTAAAGACACACACTGAGCAGCATGAACTTGAGAAGCCCTCTCTCATACCAAGGATCTGGAAATGAGTAACTTACTGGAAACCAAACTAGAAATCTAGTTGACTGGAATCTAGTCACGTGGCAAAAGGTGGACAAGCCCCTCAGATTTCTTCAAGCTGGTTTTCTTACTAATTTTGCTATTGGTATTCTTTCCCTTCCCCATCCCTCTGATCAATAAACCTATCTGTTTTAGCAAGCCTCATTGTGTGGGCTTAAGAGGGAAGGGACTCGCTAAGGTGGGCTCAGCTATTTTACTCTCCTTCCACACAGGGGCTGATGGTGAATGCTTCTGGCTAATAGAAGCTCCCCAATATTCCAAGGTCTACAGGACCTGCACATCCCAGGTGGCACAAGGCTCTAACAGAGACCTGAGTCTGGGTGGTGGCAGTGATGGCTTGCGGGTGTGCTCCAGGAAGGGGGTTAGCCAGATGTGAGGCACCACAGAGGAGGCACTTGGAGCTTGGTAGGGGTATCAGTGCAGGAGCACCCCCAACTGGCCCACCACAGGAATCTAGCAGACCCCAGCATCATGTGTATCAGCATCCCCATGCTGAAAAATGGTGGTGGTGGTGCTTTAACTAAAGCTTGTTCAATGAACTTTAGTAAAAGCATCCTGGCCACCATTTTTCAGTGCGGGGACATTGATACATGTGATGATCTAGGCATTATAATTAGAGTCGTTCTTGAAGCCACTCTAACTAAAGTGCACCACACCTCTGACCCCTGGAGGTATACTGGAAAGTATCTCCCCACATACCTAATTCACTAGAGCTGGAACTCCTGATGAGATGGTGGTTACTCCCACAAATGGATTCTGATGTGCACAAAGTGCATTGCTTCTCAGGTTTTGGGGTGTCTGCCTTGATAGTGCTAAGGGCATTATTCACTATTTTTACTGCCTCTGTCAGTGCTTTCTTTCTCATGTTCTCTTCCTCCACAGCGAGAAAAACCTGCTCTCAGGAGGACTATGTTTTTCAGCTGGTCAAGTTCCAACCTCACTGACATAACACCATCCACTTTCATTCTGAATGGCATCCCAGGCCTGGAGGAAGCTCACCTCTGGTTCTCCATCCCATTCTGCTCCATGTACCTCATTGCCATGGTAGAGAACTGTGGCCTCCTCTACCTCATGTGGATTGAGGAGGCTCTGCACAGGCCCATGTACTACTTCCTCTGCATGCTCACACTCACTGACATCGCAGCCAGCACATCTATGATGCCTAAGGCGATGTGCATCTTCTGGTTCAAGCTCAAAGAAGTTGGCTTCAATGCCTGCCTGACCCAGATGTTCTTCATCTACACATTCACAGGGATGGAGTCTGGTGTGCTCATGCTCATGGCCTTGGACAGATATGTG